>NC_060254.1:3736054-4070068 GCF_921293095.1 Ischnura elegans | reverse complement strand
ATAGATTATGTTGCAAAGGATAGATGTGGGAATAGGGTGGTTTCCTATTATTTTTTTATTGCCTAAATCGAAAGATTATTATTCCTGGAGTACACATTTCACATTCTTTGATTTTCAAATGACGATATTTATTTTTCGTGATTAAATGAAAAGTGAAAATTTTCAAGCGCGCGAAAACGTGACGGCTAAGTATATGACTGCTGGGAAAACACCGTGTGGCGTCATTCTGGTTCCCGCTGTCGCCGTGTGAGGTGACCTTGGGACGAGGCTTTGAGCGCTGATACGATGCCGGCTGCCAGCAGGTAGCACAGTACCCTGCTAGCAGGTAGCGCTCGGCTCAAATAAGGATTATTTTTACCCTATCAAACGAAGGAAACTTTCCGAGCATAGGCAGTTTTAATAGGAGATTACTAAGAGAAGTTTCCCTGAGCTCTGTGCCTCATGCATGCATTAATAATCTCAGACAATGTAAAACTCCTATCTATTCGTGTAGATACTAGGCCACTGTGACGTCACATGGAGTGACATCGCATGGGCGCCAATCTGGCCTTTTTCAAATGAGGATAAAATTGTCCATTGCCATTCATCTAAAGCGGTAGGTATATATAAAACCAAATAATTTGTATTTGTGAATACACTAATGGTGGGTAACTAATCGCAATCAATGCCTTCCGTTTTCTTTGATGAAGGAAACTACCCTATTGAAGATGATTCGTCTCCAGCGGGGAGGTACTAATATGTTGAGTCTCCTTTGAAATGAAGACCCGTCGAGTGTGACTGATGCCTCTTCAAGCCAAATAACAAGAAACACGGAAGAATTCCTGGCACATTGTGTGCAGTCTCGGTGAGTTGTACCCTCACCTGTGAAAAGCAACATCCTGATTGAATCTTTAATGCAAACCCAATTCGCTGGCAATCTAGAGCAGAGGAATTGCGCTTGGCGGCCAAGGGCGGTCAAGTAGACGGGAACAGCCACAGCGTCAAGGCTTCTATACAGAAAAAAATCATGCATCGCTCATTCACACCGAGAATCGCGTAAGAAGACATGTTGGCATGAAAGTTAACATGGATATGGACCGTTCAATTCAATTGGAAAACAGTTAGTGCGGCAGTTAAACTTCTGCCGTAGAATTATTTATAGCTTATAGTCTAGACAATCTTTTTCTATGACGCCACTAAGCAGTAAAGCTAATGTTTCGTCAAGTGCTAATTTAAATGCATTGCTAAGTTATTATAAACAAAACGCCCCTTAATTATTGTTCCATTCCGTAAAGACACACAGGTTCACACTTCGAAGTTGACTGCCATAGCCGTTCAATAATAGCGTATGAAAATAAATTCACTTTCAAGATTTTACGAATCCATTTTCCATTGGCAACATGTTGATCTCAGCAGGACCCCACGATTGCCTATGCATCGCAATTGTCAATGTTGTGTTACATTCGCGAGCAGAGAATATTGAAACGAATTGCTATTTACCCATTTCTTAATTGTGAGATAACGATCGTACGAAAAAAATTAAGTTAATTTTAAGTATAAAGAATAATTAGGGCAAAGTACGTATTTTTCCCTTGCTATTTTTTATTTATATTTTTTAAACGGGCTATTTTTCCCTAGCGAGACCTCATTTATAGTGCGCTGCCGGCATATGGGATCCTCACGAGATAATCACGCTTAATCAACGAGCTGGTGCCCCTGCAGTTGGTTTTAGGTTTGGTAAGTCATGTCTGATATGTATGCCTCGACCAGCTAACAGTCAACTTCTTTTCACCACAAATAAAGATGTTTTCTATAGTGGCCAAACATTCGTAACAATGTGTATACCTATTTAAGACCCGAGAGACGACATATTGACGTTGTTATAGCAGCAATATGCGAAGTTTGTAGTCTCGCAGTTAGGAAAGTTGGGTTAGGGGTACTGTGAGGAATGTGGACAAGGCAGCTTTGAGAACTGTGCGGAAAACGAATTTTTTTTCATCTGCTGGGGAATGTAAAATGTGCGGAGTAGAGATTAGGAGGGGGTGAGCAACGACCACGTCCATTTGATACTACGGGGTGGCCACTGTCTTCGCCGTATATCCCGTGGTCATGGTGCGCAAGCAAGTTGCGGTGTCAGTGCCTACCAATTGTAGATGCAAGTCCGTCGTTTCTTTAAAGAACATCAAAATATATTATAATTTAAAAAAATAATGAAATGATACAAAATACAATAACAATATAAACACTAACAAATAATAAACAATAGAAGAGGGGAGAATATTTAACTAGTTGACAGACGGGACAAAGTTTGTCGGGTGAATTGTTGCATTATGAGTAAGAAGGACGGATGTGAGTGAGTTTAGAAGGGAGGAGAGGCGACACGAAGAAGGTGAAGAGCGCTTGGTTGGGGAGATCCGAATGGCAGATTGGGCAGATGACAGAATAAGGAGAGCGAGTGGGGGGATCGAGTCGATGGAGTTCTAGAATTCAACAGAAAAAGGAGTTCAGGGCAGTCGGAAGTCGAGTTTAGGGTATTATGAAGAAATTTTACATCCGTTTTAAGTCTAAGGTTCTGAAGGCTAGATAAGAAAAGATAAGACAGCACAGTATCAGAGGTCATATTGCGTCAATGTGGGACTCTACGTCTGACTATTTTGGCAACGAAGTGAGGGAAGTAATCAAAGTATCTTAAGGCCTTTTTACACGGTACACGGAATTGCGCAATCTGACGTACGTGCGAAGGCGCAATCAAAATTGCGTCGTGTAATGCGGTGAATTGCTAGAACACATGCGAGAATGCGTGGATGCGAGACGGCAAAATAGCCCCTGTTCTAATTTAGCTCATGCATTCGTGCATTTCCACGCCATTTTATAATTAATGCAGCTCTAACCTGCGCAATTGCGTGCCCCGTGTAAAACAGCCTTTAGATAAGACGGGGCGGACCGAATAGGGCAGTTTCCTTCATCAAAGAAAACGAAAGTCATTGATTGCGATTCCTTACCCACCATTTATGTATTCATAATGTACAAATTATTTGGTTTTAGAAATACCAGATTAGACGAATGGCAATGGTCAATTTTATCCTCATTTGAAAAAGGCCAGACTGTCGCCCATGCGATGCCATTCCACGTGACGTCACAGGGACCTAGTTTCTATACGAGTAGATAGGAGATTTACATCGTCTGAGATTACCAATGCATGCATGAGGCACAGGGCTCAGGGAAACATGTCTTAATAATCACCTATTAAAATTGTCTATGATCGGAAATTTTCCTTCGTTTGATAAGGTATTAAAACTCCTTATTTTAGCCAAGCGCTTCCAGCTAGCAGGGTACTCTGCTACCTGCTAGCATCCTGCGTCGTATCAGCGCTCAAAGTCTCGCTCCAAGGTCACCTCACTTGCGGCAGCGGGAACCAGAACGACGTCACACGGAGTTTTCCCAGCATTCATACTTAGTCGTCGCGTTTTCCCGCGATTGAAAATTTTCACTTTCCATTTAATCGCGAAAAATAGATATTGTCATTCAAAAATCTAAATGCGTGAAATACGGACTCCAGGAGTTCATCTTTCGATTTAGGCAATAAAAAATAATAGGAAACTACCCTATTGGGGAGCAATATGAACAGTTGTGGCTGTGACTATTCGGGATGAGGGCGTGAAGGCGCTGACGGTGTGACTGTGGCTGGGCGTGCGTTGAAGGAAAAGTGCAGGAGGGATGATCCACAAGGGAGTAGGGAGGGATTAACCCCTTCCAACTCCATTCATTTTCTGAATGTCATTCTCCTATCCTCTATTTATTTTTTCTGTAGTTCTTTTTATATGAGATGGTAGGCAAGGGAATTGTACATTGTAGTTTGTAATTAACGCAGAACAGTGAAATAAAAAATTATTATTATTTCATACTGTTAAGTATCCAATTAAATACATCGATATCACAGATGTCGCTTCTACGTAGTATAAAGTCATTTATTCCTTCCAATACATCAAGTTTAATGAAATTCAAGTTCTTTATTTACATTATGGATGTTTTAACATCGTTTAACTTTCAAAATATATAAGTTGTTCCCGTAAATAGTGATAAACTTATGGAAATCTGATGACGAGCTAGAATCGTCATTACGCGATTTGGCATTGGAAGTTCATGACGAGATAATCTCGTCGTTTCAGCAGCGCAATGGGAGACGATGAGGACGGGTGGGTGGGTGGAGTGCTGCTGGGGGTGGGGTGGCGCGAGAGTGTTTGTGTGTACGGAAGGGGATGTTGTGGAGGCGATGGCCGAAGGAGCGGAGGAGAAATCTCGGAGCGAAGAAACCGCCTCCCCCCCCCCTCTGCATTACGAAAAAATCCTCCGCCACCAACGGCTGGAACGCGTCGGCGCCTCAAAGCAGAGAATCTCTAAACATCCTCCTCTGAGGGTGAGTGTTTCGACAGGGGGATGCGTGGTGCAAAAGGATGAACGCCGCTTGCGACGAGTTGTATTCGAAAAATAAATCGCACATGTTGAATTGAATCCGCAGGGGAAATTTTAAAATGCGTAGGCTTACTTCTCGGCAGCTGAATTACCAGATGAGACTCCGGGGAATTCTAGGCTAGGCCAAGGCGACATCGAACTTAAAGCATCGCGTACTATACGGATAATCTAGGGAAAACTGTTGATTAGAAGTTCCATCCCATTAGAGCGTATTTTTCCAAATAGAAAGAGACGCTAAGGTTTTTGGACAATTTAAGGTTCTCTTTTCTAAATTATCCAATGTTCTATCCTAACACCTTTATTTTTCCAAACTAACGATGTTTCTCTGTCGGCCTCACCTGTATTTCCTACGCAAGAACGGTAATATTTACGTCGAGGAGGAATTATTTTTTGACCCATAGTGTAGACTTCAAAGTTTTAACTAAAAAATCAGCATTCTCTCGCATGAATACGGGACGGGCTAGGTGAAACAAGTTACGGCGACTTACATAAAAAACAATAAAATAAAGTGAAGTCCAATCAGTGAGGAAATTGTACAAGAAAAAAAAACGACCTTTGGTAGTCTATTTAGCTAAATCACTGCTGAGATCGCGGCTCCGGGCCAGGGCAAGGCGGATGATTCATAATCCTACACAATGACGAACCAAAAAGTGAATTATAGTCATACCTATATTCTGGGTCAACTTGTTAGATTGAGATGATATTATGCAGAATACCGTTATCTCTCCAAATAGGAGTCCTCGGAAGAAATTCCTTTCTCGGAGTTTCAATACGGTGGTTGGTTTGGGTAGAGCTCACCCCAGACTTAGCCAGAATCACATGAATTATTTTTTACATATTTATACATATTTATGGTAAAATGGAGGGGATATATTACTCTAGGCCATCTCACGCTCCGAAGTTTTTTTCCGCGGGTTTTGGCAAAGGCTTCATGAGAAATGTTTGAAGAGCGGCCTCTATCATCAGCAGCCAAGTGCTGATCCTTCTATACACGCTCCAACAAAGAAACGAAATGATTCCACTAAAAAAGTGATTTTTCTGATTCAAAGCTAAGAGCACATGGAAAATATAATAAATACATATGCATTATGTGCCTACATTAGCCTCTTTTTATCTAGTCAGTCGTTTTAGACGTTTAAGTACTGTGTGCGCATTTTGAGAGGGTCCTCGGTCGAGGTCAGGTCAAGGTGAATGACTTTTCAACAGCGGAATTTTCGTGCTTCGATCATACTTGCACGTGACACTTTTACTGCAGAGTAGACTATGAATGATACAGAGAGAGAAGCTTCACTGAATGCGACAAAAACTTGATTTTCCTGGACATTCGCCAAATCCCCTCATATTTCCCACAATTCCTAGCTAAAAATGTAGCATTAGAAAATACTTGTGTGAGTTTCTTCATGTGCACATTTAAGAAATTCGAAGGTAACAATTTACAGATAATTCATCCCGGCAAAACGTTAATTAACTGAAATTATATTAAAGCATGATTCAGGTTTTTGCGTCCAAACAATGTGTCCTTTCCGACCCGTTAACCTGTTCATTTTAGGCGTTATTACTTTTCATGTGGAATTTGCTATTTTAATCGATTTACATTAAGTTACAAAAGACATTTTCAGTTTTATTCATTGAGCATTTTTCGAAAATTTTTGAGCATTATTTAATTTGGGTTGATTTCTTTTCTGTAATATGCATTCATCCTTAGAGGATATACACAAAGCTGTGGCCAGGAAATTTTGGCGGGGTTTTGTGAAAGGGGGAACGCATTTCCGAGCGATTCATTTCGGGGGGAGCATCTTCAAACTATCTCCCAAAAACGTTTGGGGGGAGGGAGTACCCACTACAGCCATCTTTCCGCTCCTTGGATATTTTTTAACACGAACAAAAATTTATCATGCCAACATTGTGGCCAAATGAGCAGTATGTGAGACTATTGAACGAAGTGTTCCCAGCTCAAATAGTTACTTAATGATGGTTTTGGACACGACGAAATATTCCACTTACTGTTAGTGGTAAAAGGATCATGAAAGTAATTCCTCCTCCGACCCTAAATGTATTCATTTGTCACAAATAATGAGAAAAGAATTAAAAAAATTAATCAGCCTCAATTACAATTACACTGCAAATTTTTAATAAATTACATTTTGAAATTACTCTTTGAAAATGTTATCATCCGGATTAAAATTATTTTTATTTTGTCCCTAAACATTACGCAATCAATTTAAACACTTTCTCAAACACGGGGTACTAATACGTAAACCAGGACGTAAATGTTATTGCTTAAAATAATAATTAATACACGTAATTCATGCCCTTTAAGCATAAGTAAACATGTTCTACAAAATTTACACCAGTGGATGAGCTCAATGTAACTTGATCATCACGCGTCGAATTATAATTTTTACTTTTTTACTAAAATGTAACGAACACTCACAACCTTTGAAAAAGATTATGAATAAAAATTACTATTTATTAGAATTTATCACTGATAAATCTAAAATTCACGCAAACAGATACAATAATTCTATTACTTTTACTTCGTTACATAACGTTACTGCATGGTACGCGTGTGGAATGGTTCCTCTCCGAGCTGCGTTCCGTTCATGCCAGGGAATCCTGGGCTATGAAAAGCCGGGATGAACGTATACTCAACAGATTAGAGAGCAAGATCCTGAATCAAGAATATACGGACCCATCCACGCGAACAACTCAACTGGAATGGCGAATACAAACTATTGCTGAGCTAAACAGACTGTAAGAAGAACCTAGTCTGATGAATGAAATCAAATGTGCCAGACTGAGGTGGTTCGGTCATCTGAAAAGAATGCCTGGAAATACGGCGTACATTTAGCCAAGAGGTCGGAGAGGGGGAGACTTGAGAGGCGACCGCGAAAAAGGTGGCTGATTGATTTGGGAGGTGATCGGAAACAAACTGGAGTGAGGAGATGCTGTCAATCAGTGGCGTAACTATGGGGGGATAGACCCCCGGATCCGTGACCCCCCCCCAAAAGCCTCAGAGGAATAAAAAAATACATAAAACTATTGTCTAGCTTTGGCATGTAATTACTTCATTCGCTTGAAGTGAAATTTTTAGTGCCAAAATGATGTAAAATGTATTTCCAGGCATGTCATTTTTTTTTATATTTACCAGATTTTACCCCCCCCCCCCCCAAAGGCATTTTCTTAGTTACGCCACTGCTGTCGCTAGAGATACTTATGGAGTGGAATGACTCAGGACTCATTTTAGGCTGCAATCCCAGTTGCTAAGGCAGGGTAATGTAGGAAATCAATCACGACAGCCCACACACACACACATGCACGAGAAGGTACTGAAGTGTCGATTTTGAATTTTTTAAATGTCGTATTTCTTTCTTTTTCCACTGCACTTTTATGTCCAAAAGCGTTCTCTTTAAAATTGACAAAGAGTTTGAGGGTTCAAGGCGAACCCTTCGAAGGTCACAACGCACCGGGGCCGGGAACCAAGCCAGTGGCTTATACGCCCGATCACCCGGGGAGGGGGAGGAGAGGAAGGGAAAAGGAAAGAGGCGCCGCCGCGATGGGAGCCCGCCGACGCCTCTGGGAAAGGACAGGAGCGGAAGGGACGGGACGAGGGAAAAACACCCCAACGCTATAGAAGCGGAGGGGGCCCTACTAATTAGCGAAACCAAGCGTGAGCTATTAATGTTCTACCAATCCTAGTGGATTTTCCTATGAGGAAGAAAAATCCATCGATCGAATCGGTAGATTTTTTAAATTTTTAAATTGACAGAGTGAACGTAACTTCCTAGATGTAGGCATGTGATTTTCGTGTTATTAGAGGTTTTCGTTGCAAGGATTTACTTTTTCATTTACTGACTTGCCGAGGATTTTAGGACAGGTAAGTATGTGGATTGATCCGGGGTGAATAATTCTATGCACTCGCCCTTCGAAACCAATCTGCATGTTGAAACGCCAAGAGTGCTGAATGATTTGCTGTGCGATTGTAAGAAGTATCCTACTCTTTGACCTTTATATTCCCCAGTAACCTTCCACGACTTTATATGTTCCCCATCTTACCCCGATAAAAATAATAGATTCAGACGTAACAGAAGAAATTTTTAGCACGTAAGAGCATGTCTAATCAACGCCATACGCTCTCATAAAATTGGAATATTAATATTTTTAATGTATTGATAGGAGATAAGTTAAAGTCATTACCGTACGCAAAATATGACTTCATAAGTTTCAATATGTAGCTACAAAGCTTCAGAGCTCCCCAAAATAAAAAAATCGCTCTACAATAACGTCCTATGACTGTTATGACGTCCGAATGCTATTAAGCAGATTCGCTCCATGGCAATAACAAATAGTAACGGCGATACTGTGACTCATGACCTGAAGGTTACATAAAAAACAATTGTGAATAGTTTTAAAGGTTTTACGGTGTACCCACAGAGTAAATACCAGACTCCGACTTCGTAAAGGCGCATTCTGGTAATATTCCTAAGGTAGATTCATTCATGGTCGCTGATTTCTTCTGCGGGAATGAGGGTTTCCTCGGCCCAGAGTTAAGAAGCCGTATTATTGAAAGGTAAGATAAATTAAATCATCTGTCTTGTTCACTAGTAATCTAGAGATTGTTTTTTTATCTCATTTAACTACTGTTACATACTCATAGCTTGCAATGTGAAATGTATACACCATTGGAGTATGTAAAATCAAAGTTTTGGTTAAATACATACGAATGTTTTTGTTCGTTGTGTGTTCTCATACGGCTTTCACTGCCAGTGCGCAAACTCACTCAGAATTTTAATCCAATGGCTATTTTAGATATTATAGGGTAAATCTCACACCAGACTAATCCAAGGCAGTGTAAATTTCACAAATTTCGGGTTGAGGGCAAGTTCTACGAGGAATTGTTTTGTGGGGGCGTTCAAATGAGACCAATAGAGAAAAAAACAAGAATGAGAAAAGTGGAGTGCTAGCGAAAAAATAACACAAAGAAAAATAATATAGATTTTTAAAATCTCTGATCGAACATTACGAATTCCCGCATAAAAACGATCAAATTCAATGCAATTTCCCTCAAATGTGATCCTTAAAATGCGAAATTTGTCTCCGTCTTGGTTGGTGAATTGAACGCCTGCAAGATGAGTATCATTTGGGATATGTCAGGGGAGCACGCTTATTAGTATTTCCAATGGGCGACATTGAATCTTCCTGGGCAGTTGGTGTGCTGATATGTACCAGCTCCCCAACTTATGAGGATCTTTGCCAAGGGCATCCGTTGGCTTCAGTCCGCGATTGAAGCGGAACCCTTCCTTCCACCCGCACCCCAACGCCCCGCTCCGTACGCCAAAGGGTTGAGCAAAACGGAACGTACAACGTACTCTGGGAGACACTCGAGCGAGGTCAACATTTACGACAGATTAGACCTTCTTCAGAGCACAAGAGTGGAAATCTACCCTAAATAAATCTACGGTACCATTCCACAAGGGTTTACAGAAAAACACGACCTACTATATCTTTGAAGAATTGCCATATTCAGACGGAGAATGGGGAAAGCAAATAATTATACATCCAAGGATGAGAGATGAAGTAATGATCTGAACGATACACAAATTTATCTGGAACCGAAAATACATACTAATAATCATTAATGTAAAAAAAATCCGTTCTCGTAACAGAGAGCCATTTTTAACAGTTATCCGCCATGTTATTTTGGTTATTAAATGCCGTAATAATGATTGATTTAAATTTCAGGAAGATTAAATTGGGCAATAAGATCAACATGAAGACAGACAATGCTTGATGAAAAGCTTAAGAAGACAAATAATAAAAGGGAGACTCGTTTTCGCAAAATATCGTGCTAGTGACGGACTCATCTTCAAGAAATAACCGTCACAAAATCAAATCCTTTTCTACGCTGGTTCGGCGTGAAGAAGGGTTCGCTGTCGGTCTGAGAAATTTCCGAACGTGAGACTCCCTTTCTGTCATGTGAGCAGCCAAGGGGACTGGAAGAACGCGACCCCTCCCCCCCCGAATTTCTTTCCCTTGTGGCCACTACCAGCGATATATCGGCTGGGGAGACCATTACCCCAAGGGCATCCAACCGCTATGACACTCCATTTCCCGATATTGTTACATTTCATAATTTCTAGCAGTAACGACCGATGAATTTCACTATCGGAATTAAGCAAACGAAATGTACAGCTGACTCATAGAAGTGTATGGTTTTCCATTTCGTGCGAATTGACAATGAAGCATACGAGGAGGCAAGCAGCTTATCACCAAAGCACCTCCAGAAGAAAATTTCGTGGCTAAGCGCCCGAGTATTCCATTTATTCTTATTTTTGTGTTACGTCCCATGCTCCAAAAATGAGAATATTGATTAACACATCTATTCGGTCCAACTATTAAAAATGTTCTTCAAAAGACCCACTGAATTCCTGAGCTCAATTCAAAGCATATTCGAAAACTAATTTCAGAGCGGGTTCGGTTGTCTTGAGCGAAATAAGCACGTGGGGAGAGAAGCGCGCGCGCGAAGGTAATGAATGAATGAATGAATGAATGAGTTTGGGGGAGGACGGGGATTCGCTCACGAGAAGGAAACAATCTCTCCCCTCCCAAACAACTTTCTAATGCAAAGTTGGGCTCATTTTCTCACTAATTCCGGAGATAATCTTGAAAATTAAGAGGCACAATAATAAATGATTCATTATTAGGTGACTGAGTTCAAAGACGGAGTGAATCCAATGTACTTGATCACTTGCGACGTTTTTTTTCGATTATTTTCTGTTTCTAAATGCTTGAAGTGCATCAACTCGTCAGAGCATGCTATGCCACGAAAGTATTATTTTCAGTCTGATGTAGGGTCTTTTTTGGATGGCTGGTTGTTTTTAGCAGAAGGAAGACCACCAGGTTATCCAGGGAAGGGAAGAAACGGAGGAGAGAAATCCGGCGATTTTATGCTCTTGATGAAAGATGGATCAACGTACCATGTGGGCGACGAAGCAGTGATGTCGAATTAGCAAGTTGGCCTACCCCAAAAGAGCAAATGTACACAAGAGCGACAACCAACCGGTGGCAAAACCGAGCCACAATCAAAACGGTGAAATCCTATAAAAGATTTCACGCTCTCCCGGTGGTTGGCTTCTTATCGGGTTATACACCGGGTCAGATGGTTCACGAGGGCCGACATTTCGCTGGTGTTATTTTATATCATCTTCAAGGCCAAGGTAAGATGCCGCTGTACAGAATCATATAAATATCCGGACTGGCAGAAAATTCAAATGCCGTTGTTGAGCCATCATAAACCACAAATTCCAACAGAGAATTCAATGAAATACATACTGTACCTATAAATAGCACACACATGACGAACACGCCAGTGTTTGCTTCAGCTATAATTTATATGGCGCGAAGAATAGACGTGAGACCAATAAATCGTTTAATACGACTAACTCTATGTATTTTGCATTGAGATACAGATAAAAATCAAACAAATATTGTAAATAGTCAATCATAATAGTCAATCATATCAAAAAGATCATAGTCGGTGCAGTGACTCTGAAAAAGCAAGACGTGACAACTGAAGCTTTGATACTTTTACACAACATATATTGCATTACAACCCAGTTCCCACGCTATGCTGAAATTTTCGACGTAAATTCACAAAAACATGACGACATGAAGTCGATCAGAAAAATTAATAGCGTCGAACGATTCCAAGATCGTTTTGAAATTACCCGTAAATATATTTCAGGAAAAAAAGAGGTGGATGTTACGAAGCTATGCATATTTCACGATGTAAATGTGTTGTCGAGTGATTATCCTTCACACAAAGAGTGGTCTTTCCACGAGTGACGTTTCTTGGTTTACTAAGTCCCGTGAGATCTACATACTGAACTGCACTTAAAGACGTGTGGCGAAGGATGTTAGGAAAAATTCCATCGACAAGAAAACGAAAAAAAAATGAAGGAAACGGGCACCCTGGACCTCACCTGACATTTATTGAAGTATTTCATTGTTTGAGGAAAAAACGAATTCCAATACCGATCCATTTTGAAAACATTTCTCGTTCCAATTGGTTCTAGAAAGATAACTATATTCTAAAATTTATACGATATATGTTCTTAGCTCCTCCATCAATCCAAGCTTGACACGAGCTTCCATGTTTCTGATGAAATTATCCATTCGATATTTTCTACGATCCCAGAGATTAGCCAACGATTTAAAGATTTCCTTCAGTCACCAAATCGGAATGAATGTGGATATGAATTTTTAATAAGAAAACCATTCCCATCAGGCACGTTAAGTTGAAGCGATGTCAGCTGACTGCCAATGCTTAAAAATGTAAGGAACAATAACACGCATTTATTCTCATTTTCGGTGGCCCCGCCCAAAAGTTTTACGTATTCTTGTGAATTCACTTTCTAGTTTTCTACGGACCCAAAAAATTGCTCAAATCTTAATAAATTACTGATTGAACTTAACCTTATTAAAAATCACCTCCGATTAAATAAGAGATTAATGAAATTAAATTTCTTCGCATTCGCAACCCACTTCCAACGGCAATGTTTTCTGCATACCAACTTTGCTACTTTTATCCATCAACTTCCAGATGAACCAAAAATGAAGGTTACCAGAATTTAAAATGGAGGCTCAACCAGTACTTCAACGTGAAGGTTAGTTTGGAAAGTCGAAGGCACGGATTTTGCAGTAAAGTATAAATAATTGCATTGAAATAGTAGGCCATGACAGAATATGCAATACATTTGCAAAATTCATGCAAGTAACTAATTATTTTTTGACATAACATTTATTGCATTACAACCAGTGTAACGCGCTTTATTGCCATTTTCGAGAGAAGTTCAAGTTCACGTGCAGAGGACGGCATTGAGGCAAAGCAGTAGCGGCAATATCATTCGTGTTGAAATGGAGCAGGTTCTTCAACTATGCCAAATCTTAGCTCGCCCAAGACTAAGCCGCAAGAGCTTGAAGTGCACACATTCAGGACGGGGGGCAATTTTATTTCAATGCGAGGAATTGTTTTGGTGTGAGCGTCCAAATGAGAAAAAAGCGAGAAAAGAAGGAGAAAACTTTCATTCTAATGACAATCGTATACTAAGCAAGCTACCTTATAATAGTACGTTATGCTATTTTTAAATTCTCCCTTGGAGACTTGAACGCTCGTGGAATGAGTAGAGTTTGGGACTCAGCACATCTGAAGGAATTTTCACTCGTCGACAATGTGTCTTAGAGGGTGCAGATTGACTGCCGACGAGTTCACTCATTGTCAGTGGAAATTTATTCCTATAAGATACAACATTCGTGGTACGAGAATTACTACTGCTGCTTGTATCTTCTTAAAGGGTATTTATCAAGGTACGAATAAGCGGTTAGTTTGATAGGATAGATATCGAAGAATCACCAAATAACCTCGCGGATAATTGTGTCTGAGAGGATCTAAATGAGTGTATGGCTAAGAAAATCAAAAGAAAACTTGAGTGAGAGTGAATATTGATAAGTGAGAGAAATTTTGAGAGAGGAAAAGGTAAATGACATTAAATATTATCTGAGATACGGTATTTTTAAATTCTCCCATTAGATAATTAAGGTTCCCAAGCAGTTTCCGGACTGATAACCACAAGATTCTATAAAATATGGTCATTGAGAATATGTATGAGTTTTATCTACCTCCACGGACCTCAATACACCTTAATATACCTGACTTGAATGCCTGTGAAATGGGTATCATCTGGAACACCAACAGGACAGAGCACAGTTTTAGATTTCCACTCGGTGGCTACGAAACTACCTGAACACCCCACATAATCCGTAAGCATACCACAAATTAAAAAAATAATAATTTCCCAATCCAACTTTTACTATACCTACACGTAGAGTTTAGGTTTTTTGCCAATATTAAGCATCATCCCTTTGCCCCCAAGTCTTGACATTTTAGGCCACATTTATGTCCTCCATTTCACATGATATTTTTTATACTGCTCACGGGTGACTGCTTGTTTAAGAAATAAGCTCTTAATAAGGAGAATATGTTTGGTGTACTTTATATAAAATAGCGAGGCAAATTTAATAAAATTCCTAGAACTGTACTTGGCATTAGCATGGGATACATGAAAAATCAGCTGAGAAATAAGTTTCGCATTTGTGCCATTGGGACAGCCTGTTCATTTGAACAGTCACTGGCGTAGCTTCTGTGAACAAGGCAAAGCGCCTTCCTCCAGATACCATCGTCCAAATTTTCCCTCCGCCCTTGGCTCGGGAACCTCCCCATTCATTCGACGGAAAATCTTCACAATGAAAGGGCGCCAGTTGCCAAACCCAACACTCAACGCTGAATTCAAGTATACCTGCCTTATTTTTTAGAGGCATCGAACTCACTCAAACCTAGGACTCGCGCGCCACCACCACAATAGTCTCTCTAACGGGAATTACTTCTATTACTTGATTGTGGAAAATACCTTTTAAAGTGTGGCCGATGACAGAACTACTATATTCAATTATTACTTCGAAATATGCGATTCAACTGTGGGAAATAGCCATTCCGAAATACATAATTGCAACTCTGAGACAGAGAGAGCAGGGTGCGCAACACATGAAAAAATAAACCACACGTTCGGTAATTTTCGGGCGAACGACGAACCCGTATTTATGGTGAATACTCTTAAATATGCAGTGTGGTTACATGCGCCACCAGTGGCGTAACTAGGAATATTCTTTGGGGAGGGATGGGAGGGTCTGGGGTTGTGGCCCCCCCTTCGAGCAACAGGGGGTCCGGGAAAATATTTGGAAAATTACATGCCTGGAAATACATTTTACATCGTTTTGGCGCTTAAAATTTAACTTTGAGTAGATGCAGTTATTATATGTCAGAACTAGACAATAGATTACATTTTTTTTCTCTGAGGCTTTGGGGGGGATCTATCATCATAGTTACGCCACTGTGCACCACAGCTAGACAGATATTTTTCGAAGAAGTAAACATTTGACTTCAGCCGCTATTATTGGAGAAAAACTAAGGATAAATACAAGCCTTTGATAAAGACAGATAAACCATTCCAGAATATTGAAAAACCTTCATCCCCTGACCTCTGTAAGGATGTTTTTGGGGAGAATACTTCAAGCTCTTCATTTGCAAAAATAGAACAATTTGGCGAAATTATTGTAGCATTGGTCGATTTCCGATCTGCGACAAAACAACTTCAAATATACCCACAGTTCCCGCGCAACTACTCGCACAACTTTTCCCCAGTGGAATCGCGGAATGCTTCGATGACAGCAAGAGGACCTAAGATTTCAATGTTGGCAGTGTCTGTTCAACAGCGGGAGGTGACGGTCAAATCTAAAACGCAACACCAGTCCTCATACACCATCGAAAAGACACTGATTCCCGATGAAAAAGCTTCAGTTTCCACTGCTTCAACGAGACTAGACAAACATCTTCAACAAAGGCAGAAGTCGTTCGCAACAACAATAGGAATCGGTAGAAACTGCACTACATCAGGGGTACCAATTACCATACACCACCACCACCACCACCAGATCGGGGCGAATTTTGTTGAGGGTGCGATATGAATAAAGCACAGGTTTTTATTTTATGGTAATGAGCAGCAATAAGAATAAAATAATTTCCGTTGAACCTCGATGGCATTTCGACGCGTTTCCATTGACAGCACAGTGTGTACCACACCAAAATCGAGTTTCGAGGAGAAATCCTAGCTTCTTAATAAGGATAACCAAACGCTCGGAATTCTTTGCGATGCGTCGCCAGAAGCACTCGAAAGATTCAACCATCCCTTCACTGCACTGGGCTAAAGAGGTATGAGAGAGGAACAGCGGAGTCCGGCGGCTCACTCACCACGAACGGGAACTTGAGCTCCTGACGGACCAAGGGAATCCCTGGGAGGACGCGGGGAATATATCCTCGGGAGAGAGGTCTTCTTCTCGCGGACGCAGCGGTTGAACTCTCCTCTGTGCGGACGGATGCGAAGCGTGGGGCTGTTGGTAGCAATCCTCGCGGGAGGCGATGTGGAGAGTGACTGCGGGTAGAGGCGTCGTGGAAGAGGCAGATGAAACGCCGAGAAAGGGAAAGGCGCCTCCGCTGGGAGGGGGTGCGGATTTCGTCTTCTTCCCAGAGGTCTTCTCTCCCCCACCCCACACCTCTCCCCCCCCAACCCCCCCGCGTGAGCCCCGCATTTAACAATTCGCGTGGGAGTGTACGAGTGAGATGGGTGTAGGGTGGGCTGCGGTTGGGGAAGGCGGGTGTGGTGTGAGGTGGCATTCGAATTCGTAAGTATGAAGACGTGTCTCTCCCTCTCTCTTTTTCATGTCAAATAAAACATTCCACGATTTACACGTAAACACACCGGATAATAATGTTTTTATGCAGCAAGAAGGCTCACTCATTCTCCATCAGTAATTCAACCCTAAGGCTGGTTAGGGTAATAATGTTAGTTCCTTGACGTGAACTTATATTCCCGCTGAAAGACACTGGTTGCAGTGCAAATTAATAATAAGTCTTCAACTCAAATCGATTGACACTTCATTTAAAGACCAGCACATAAGAAGGTATTCGATACCTCCACTGCGTAAACGCTCAACAATCGCCCACCGAATCAAATCCGCTCATCTGGATAGCCCTTACTCATAGTACTAGATGGGCGGATTCATTTCGGTGCGCGATTGTTGAGCGTTTACGCAGTGGAGGTATCGTATTATTGCTGAGAGTACATAAATAAATATGTTTGGTTGCCAATCAACGAGGACAAAAAATCAGCGATAAAGATTTGAATATAGAACAAAAAAATAAATATATAAAAAATATTTATATAAATAGTATGCATCTAAATCCAAGAACAGCTGTAATAAAAGATCAGGCATAGAGAATTTAAGTAAAATGTATTCCCATTTAATTAATGGAAATTGATGGTAACTAAATTAGGTAATAACTTACAATTAGTTACAATGACATACAACTAGTTGTTAGTTACTATAAATAATCAATTCTGTGAAAATAAGGTAGGTCAAAATTCTTGTCTCTTCCCTCTTTTTATTTATTTATATTATTTTATTGTAGAAAATATATTGCTTGTAACCTTTTTTTATGTATCACTATTTTACAAAAAATTTTTTCATATAAAGCCCTGAGGATGGGTTACATTAAACTGAAACGTAGGCAAATCACTTTTGAATCATTTGGCCTAAACTCACAGAACTTTAATATTTTAAGATCATTATAGAGCACAACTGAAAGTTACAAATAATAACAAATAATAATAGTAAAATATTAGCTCTGAGTATAATGACCTTAAGAGCACAAATTTTACAGTGGTGGTGGGAACAAACAACAGGTTTAAACTATTGTGAAAAAGGAAAAGCATTGAAAATGAAATATTTTAAGATTGGAGATTAAGGAGATTAGGAAGACACCGAGCGAATGATTACGTTTGTGCGTCATAGGGTAGATAAGGAATGTGAGGGCAGCGCTCACCCCAGAGTAAGACTATGGCGAGGGCAAGAGCATTGCAACAACAATTTAATTTTAAACAATATTTCAATGGGTTGACGAAATTTGCCGCTCGTGTCGCTGACGGGCAAAGCGATCGCAATGTCACGCAGAAATAAGCTAAAATTAGGGCTAATAATCAAAATTTATATTCTTAATGATTTGATCAGTCAACATCATAACTTTTCAATGCTATTCTTCGAAATCGCCAATCCTACACTGCAAAATACGAAATAAGAAAAAGTGGATTGCTCCGCACTCAACATTGCCCCGCGGGCATTTTTGAAAACCGATTATAAGGCGACCGACCGAAGTGGAAACAGAAATTAACAATATTTTTAGGATGGAATGGGGCCTGCTCTATGTAGTGCACTCGGGCGACAGAGTGATTTTCTCACATTCAGGGTACCTAGGGATTTGCAGGGGTCTACACTAGTACCTTAAGTGACCACTTAAGTTAGCTCTCTATTTAAGGTGGTAGTGTAGGTGTCACCAGCTTCCTTTAAGTACACCTCCACTTAAGTCATTTGGAACCCATACTTAAATTGCGTAGGCAACTGTTTCCGCACGGTTGACGCTCTTCAAGTGTTATAAAAGGCACATGATAGTACCCATCCCACCCCTGAATCATCCCGTTGATAATGTTCTAAGTTGTGCTGTATTCTATGACGTGGTTATTGAGCGTTCTATTTCGTTAGTTAATTTCTAGTGTTGGGGTTATTAATTCGACGAATTTATTTTGTGGAGTTTCTCATCTTATTGTTGGTTTAATTTCCGTGAAAACTAAATGCTATGCCTGTTGCTCACGGTGACACCCGTTTCATAAAACTTAGAAACGTTTTAAGGAATTTAAGACTCAGACAACGGCAGAGTATCCGGTGAAGCATTTAAGCTTCCATGGTGTCATAATCGAAAATAACGTAAACGGATGCACTTAATAAAATCCCACTTACTGCTATTGAAACCATTTAATAGGGCTTCAATTTTAGTCCTGGGGATGCCGAGGGGGATAAGATATGGCGATTTAATTACACGTGGAAGCAATTAAAGGTTAAAATTTAACATGAATGGTTTTAATAAATGAGTGAAATTTGACTAGTTCTAAGTGTTTTCGTTTGCGTTATGAATATGCCATTCCACTGATTCCACGAAGTCAACATTAGCAGTTCTAAATTCCTCTGGCTCCATCACCTCTCGCCAAATAGCGTTTGCTCAGGGACTGAAATCGGTCTTTCCTTTTCACCTTCTAAATAGAAAATGGTTAATTCACGCAGTTTGGAAGTTTATATCAAATATCCATGGCTTTGGATCACAGAATCACTAATTGCTCTCCTAGATATTCATCTGTCAACATAACTGTGTAACTGTTTCCCGATTCAGGCAATCACGGCGCTGAAGTCGACCTAAAGCTGAAGTGTAGCTACCGCACCACACTTAAGATTAGACTTAAATGAAGTCACTTAAGTTAAGTCTATAGTGTAGACAAGGCAATTGGTGGCTAATGATACTTTAACCGCACAACCTCACACTAATACTGGAGTTTCGCTGAGGGTCTCCCACCACAGGTTTGAAGTAGGAACCCGTCTACCAGCTGCCCACCGCTCTGCCCTGCAAGCTAATACGCTTAAGACCGATTTAGAGAGGAAGTTAGCAATAAATTTACCTTACATTTTGGTAACATTCCAGTATCCTTACTCCATGTGCGGTGTTCATGGGAAAAATAAGCGCGTAATCTGGCTAAATGAACGAGAATCTAAGAAAATTTTGAATTAAGGGGAAAATAAGCGTGGAACTTTGGAACAGGCAGAGTCGCATAATTTTTTCATGGGTCGAGTGCGCGTTAATTGTTTCCATAAACTTTTCATTAACGGCTGCATTTAAATGCAATGCTAATGTTTTGTATAAACCAATGGAACACTGAACGGCAAAAAAGTATTTTTTCTCGAGCCCCGCCCCGACACCATTCCTGCTGATTCCCATGTAAAATGACCTCCTGATTCCGAATGAGACATCAGTTTTTCCCCATCACCCACTATTTTCGAGGGATACCCCCTCCAATTTTTTATCCCTTTTAGATAATTTGGAGGGACGACACGGATTATTTTTTTCATTTACATTTCTTCTAAGGGTTTAGAGAGGTGAAGAGTCCTAAAATATGAAATTTCATGCCAGTGGGGTAGATTTGGGGGGATTAGTCTACGTAAATTCTAAACAAATGGTTCAAAAATTATCAATTTTTCCTTTTTTCGCAATTTTGTTCATTTATTTCTCTCACATTTCAGCTGCTATTCCATCTTTCCTTCCACCAAATATCCCATAATGATATCAATATGTATCAAGAATATATATCAGCTATAATTAAAATATTTTGGAACAATTCATAGCAGCAATGATGAAAATATGTAGCAACAGTTCAGAAGATACGCTACCACGCTGGCGCTCTCAATACCTCGCGCGCATTAATAAAGGGTGAAATAATATGCGATGAATAAGTACTTTAATTTGGAATTTGGTTTCGTTTTATACCCTGAGATAGAAGTTTATCGTGGCGAAAACCAGCAGTACTCAGCCAACATGCCCGCATTCTGAAAACCTTCTCTCCAATTTGCCAATGTTTTGATGCAACCGCTCCCCAAACTGTGAATAAATGCAGTACAGTGTAATCGGTCGACTGGCCATTTTTAATCGTGTATCACTCGTTTGAAACTTCCGCTGCCGTATAAATACGAAGTATGTAGCTCGCCATGAACAAATATTTGACTCAGCCGAGATTCGAATCCGGATATCCCGATCGCCGATCAGGCTTGTTACACCACTATTTCCTCAGAGCAAACATCGGGATGGGTTTTACCGGAATAAGGTGTCGATGTCACAGGTCTAGACTGTACCAAGCATGCGATGGAGGTCGTAATTGCTAGCAATAAGCCATTGGTGGAGAAGAAAATCCTGTTTTGTCGTTATTCGGCGACGACGGACGACTTTCCGTTTGGCAGGCGAGGACTAGATACAGCCGAGACCGGCAAAGTTGTAATCCATGGAAAAGAAAAGTTGATTCATAGATGAAGGAAATAGCAGACGGGTAAGGGCTTCACCAAAAAAATCAATAAATTCGGTAATTTATATAAATGATAAAATAAAAGAAAGATGCAGAGCGAATCCTTCAGTATTCTAAACAGTTCATCAGCTAACAGTGAAGTACATATTTCGACTATTTCCCTGTTATTGTAAATATTATTAAGAATAAAGGGTAAAGGAGGGTCTCAGTCAAATATCTGAGCACTATCCTATCTGTTTCTTTTGGGAATGGTGGTGGAGCTAAAACTTATGTATTTAGCGTTACGTTGATCTTTATCAGATCCGATCTGATCAGAATACGCCGTGTAGTTCATTGTCTGCGATCAGGATTTGGAGAGTATTATTAAGGTACTACACGATATTTCCAGATATTACCGAAAAATTAAAACCTTAAAAACTTATTTACATATGCCTTTTTTATAACTACGTTCTTTTTACTACTTTTTTCCGTAATTTAACTACGTCACCCGTATTGTATTTTCTGCAAACATTGGAAAGTGAGTTGATCGAAAAATAACTGACACTTAGGATACCACCGACAAACAAAACCGAATATTTCATGAATCATTGGTGATCCTTTTTGGAATCAAAGTTAACAGTACTCTGAAATTTTGATTTTGCAGAGATTCTCCTGTTAATGTAATAAGCATGGCGTTATTTTATCACGGAAAAATATATGTTTGCACAACGTTTACTACATTCAGGGAAATAATATAAGAGCTTGAATTAATGACTCTTACAAATATAAAAATATAACGCCCAAGGGTGCAAGCATATGTTTTTCCAAAGTGAATGCGTCCCATTTCATTAATAGAAAACTTAATTTTCTTTTTTCAGTAAGCCTGTGGCTTTGCTTGGTGGGAAATGGGAAGTGAATCTTAACTTTATTCAAGATTCTCCTAGGCTTCCGTCACCCCCTGCAACACTACTGACATGGCGTCAGGCGGGGTTACACATCAATGCAGGTGTCACTACTGGCTACCAACTGCTTAAATTACATCAGCTATTACACTCTGTTCAATTACACAGGTTTTAATTTATCGCTGTATAGGGAAAATAAATCTCATGCCATCTTCGTCTGTATAATCTCATTTTCACTCAAATTATTTTCATCGTTGACGGTTTGCCAAGAATTACCGGCTCACATACCAAAGAGTAAAGAGAGAAAAGCCTAGTTGGGAATATCCGCGATTATTAAAATGAAGGATTCTCCAGTCGCGGTCTTCAGACATGTTCGTTATCACCCATCGCGCATTTCAAAGTGTTTACAAAAGTCGCCACCTCCGTCGCTGAAGGGCGGAGCGATCTGAATTCCACCGAGAAATAAGGCACAGTTTGGGCTTTATCCAGAATGTATATTCGAGGTGAAGTGATCCATCAAATTCATAAATTTTCAGTGCTATACATCGCGATTTTATATATTCCATAATTAATATTGAGAATAATTGGATCGTTCTACACTCACCGTCGTACTTCGGACATTCAAAACCGATCAAAAAGATTCCAAAGAAACAATAAAAATGAAGCTACAACGGGACGAAGTGTTACCTCCCTTATGCAGTCCCTTTGAGAATGACAATCAAATCCGCGCTTTTCATATTTAAATATCGAGAGCGGAAAAGGACAAATGAAAGCAGAAGAGCGTTGAGCGAATAGATCAGATGAAGGTGAAAACGACGCGGCACTGGAAAGCGGATCGAACTACAAACTTAGAGCAGAATACGGTATAGGTATCGGTTCCACAGTTATCAATGCATCAAATGCTAATTTGAATGCTTTAAATTTAAATTTTGATCGATGAGATCGCATTTTTCCTTTCCAAGCCACTGGAGTGCAAAGTTCAAAGAGGATTCACTGCTTGTTCCCGATCTGTGGTCAAATTTCCCTTCCCATCACCAAATTTCCATTTTCAATTTCCCTGACTTTTCCATGATAAGTATCCATTCAGGGTATTCAAAGCTTCTCTCACTTTATGTCAATAGCAAAGCCAAGAGGATTACGTGGAAGTCCTTCCCGATGGAGCATGATTTTTGCTGCTGCCACTGTGGGCACATTACAATGGCTTTTCAAAAATGTTCACGGCGTTGCGATGATTTCAAAGCGATCCGCTTACTATTCTCAATATTTACTACATAATACACATTTACAGCCACGATCGACATAATTGAATATTGCCAATTTAACAGTTCGTATCATCACTAATATAAGTTTCGTTTTACTGACCTAATTAACCCTTATTTCTCCGTGAAATTCGAATCGTTTTGCGGGTCAGCGACGCGAGTGGCGACTTTTGTAAACGCATTTAAATGAGCGGTGGGCGACAAAATCTCTACAGACTAACTGGAACATCCTCTTTCGAATTATTCCTGGACAAATCACTCATATTTAGAGATTTTATGGAAAAATGCAATAAGGAGTACTGTAAAATAAAGTTAAGCGGTGGTAATAGTAGCAGAAATAGATTCAAGCAGTGCCAATCCATGCCGGCCAGCCAACGACAGTGGCAATGAAACACAAAAACCTCAATGTTCAAAGTCAGCATCGCTTCATCCCACCTTTAAATTTACGTTTTTTTTCTGCGCAGCTAGAATTGTTCACTGACCATACATAATCTCTCCATCAACTTACATGACATTTCCATGACTTCCAGTCCCAGTTTTCACATCCCTGAAATTTCCCTGGCCGATGTTAACCATGACTGCGGTTTTAAGTTCTGGTTGTCGGAAATTTTAGTGCTTAAATATATAAATGTACTACGTACCACCAGAAACTAGAAACCACCGTTTTCCGATAGCAAATTTTACAATCGCATAAATTCGTGGACAAAATCCGTACTCGCTTCATTAATCAATTCGTAATGGGGTCGCTCATACATGATATACCAGGGGATTACAAAAAAAAGAACAAGTGATATAGATTCACTAACACATTGATACTTCGAAATAATTTAGTATTTGAATGCAAATAATAAAACAAAAAAAACGATAAAGAGAGTATTATCTGGATATAAATAGGGGTACATAGAATCTCATATAATAATCGCATCCCATAGCATCAATTCTCCCCTAAATCAAGAGGCGCTCATTGATTTAAAATTTAGTAAATGATGTCCACAGAATTAGAGGTAATATTCGCACTTTTAAGTCAGGTACCAGTTAATTAAGGCTCTCATGTAGGTCGTCCTCCAGAAACAAAAGCTTTATTCTCTTCGTAATATTACCTACATACGAGGAGCAATTAATAGAAAAAAGACATTTTTCATTAAATTTTTACTGAATTGAGAAAGCCTCAAGCTCTTTCTTAAATGTCAACCGCGTATTCAGCAATCCTGCCGCCCTAGAGAGCACATCGTTGAACTTCATGAGTAAAAGTCAGCGAAAACGAGAGAGGCCAATTTATAGAAAAATTAGCAACAAATTTAAATTAAGCATCGAATAGTAAATTAGCTTCACAGCTTTTGGGTGTTTATATAAAATGTTTAAAGCGTACTCGCCGCCATCTACCAGCAACAGCAAACAATCGCCCACACAAGGCATTGAAAATGAGTTGCAGGGAAAGCTAGTTGTATTTAGCCACAATGACATAATGCGTAAGTCGCGTTTCGGCTAGTACGTATTTAATCACTGTGGAAACTAGTTGAACTAATTGAGATTGTGTTGAGTTGCTCCTCGGCCGCATCGCTATCTTTTCCGGAGTTCACTTTTTAATTTCATCTCATATTCATGTTATCTTTCATCCTAATTATATCCACGTTATTCTTTGTTCCGAAATGCCTTCTTCCATGATTCTCGGTTTGTGCAAACATAAAATGAATAAAGAAACGACTGGGATAATGCGCGTTCCAAAGTTTTACGCTAATTTCCCCGTTAATTAAGACAGGTCCCACGCTAATGTTATCTATGAATTGGCGTATAGCTACGGTATCTACTTCTAGGAGCACCCTATGTTTTCTTTATTGCAATGATTTTTTGTATGAACTGGTCTTGGGGAATATCAAAGTTAAGTATAAGTTTCATCCCCAATGGGTGGGTACGTCAGCGGGTGGGAGGTGATTCAGTGAAGAATTCGGTGGGATGGAACGCAGCCGATCGAGTTGACAGCGGCGACCTTTTTGATGGGAATATCCCCCCTGCTTACCCGGATGGCATTTTTTCCTCTTTCGTGGCGAGTCATGTTCACCGCGAGTGATTTCGGGGTGGGGGGAGGAGTCAGGTGATATAAAAAAGAGACGATCGTCGGGCGCGAATGAAAAGAGCATCGCGGTCAAGGACGGACTGCCGTGCAAGGGGAGCCATCTGGGAGACGGATTCGCAACGCAACGTCCTTCACGGATTTCACGGTTTTAAAGATTTCGCGAGAGAAGATCCTCCTTTGAAGATTTCGGATGGGTCCCTTTTCTTTCCTCTTCATTGACTCTCCCGTTCCGAATTCCCACGGATAAAGAGCGGTAAACGCAAACAGCATTAAAAAAGGTTGCGCAAAGCATTTCCATTACGCAACTGATGACTGCTTTTCGGCAGAATACCCATCTATTAGGCCCATCAAAGTTAAGAAGTTCCCACGGCTTCCCATACAATTTCCTTCACTTTTTTGAAGTCAATATGTACGCCTACTTCGGAGGATAGAGCCCACAGTGAATATAGTCATTGCCGTTGTAACGTTAGGCTCTTGTCTCGCTTTCGATTCACTCTTATTTCCACAATAAAATAAACTTCTGACGACCAAATTGCCACCCAACTCGTTTTGCTTCCTCCCTCTTCTTCGTCTTTTTCTGAAAACTCCCTCCCCTTGGCTACCACGTGAAAACATCAACAAACATTCAACAATCCAAGTAAAAATATAAATAATACGTATCCAAATGATACATAATATATCAAAGCATTTAAAATTACATTGAAGAAACTAGACGTTACTCGGTCAACTCTAGGAGAATATTTGAGAATATCATTATTAATACTTGTGGAAAAGTGTCACTACCCTTTATTGTAATATGTCGCACTTGCGCAATATCAAAATTAAATCGATTGAACGTATATAAGAATATATTATTCCTGATAGTGAGTACTGGCCCTTTAATGAAGTTACTATTCTTAGCCAATGTTTCAGACATTAATAACTCACATCCTCAGGACTTGATAATTTTTAATTTATTTAACGATTATTTTTTAATTTTTTAAATCACTAGAGGGCGATTATTATGTAAAATTATTTTTATACATATTTATTGAATAAGAGTTCAAGAATAATAGGACAGCACAGGATAATAAATGGGCAATATTTTAACCCAGCTAAATCACAAACTGTATGAGTCGATGTTAAATATATATCCCTTTACATCGGTAGCTACCATCGGAGAATACATCTAACTGAATAGAGGAGAATATATACGCGATGTTTTTACCATGCATGGTTGAAATAATAATTGTATATCTCCCATTCTTATTCAAGCTCAAATGATGATTCATCTCCTTACGAAGGAAAAAAAGGAAGTTGAATTTTGAATGCAATTGAAATTTATGAGAGTGGGCAATACTTCCAACATTTATCTTGTACTACAACGAACGATCTATACATAGCAACCGCTTACTCTGTTGGTATTGGTTTTCAAAGCTGAAGGTAGAGCTCATCCCAAATTAATTCGAAGGCTATTCGAGAATATTACTCACTTTCAAGGAGCTGTCCTCTCCGTGTAATATTTACAGTCGCTGTGTTTTATATTGGGATTTTCCGACGGCTTCAGCTGGGAATTGAACCCAGGGCCATTAAAATTAGCAGCCAAGCCAGCGCTCTAGCCACTAATGTCGGCGTCAAAAGGATGTGACGCTGTACTTTGCAAATTTATGTCTGGACTTCAGTGCATGCCATATTAATGAATAATTCGTAACTTTAAAGAAAATTTATTTCCCAACTCTGATTTGTTTTTTTTATGAAAAATTCAAAAATATAGACACGCTAATGCAATAAATGACTCCACGCACCATAAAATTAGCCGTTTTGTCAACTTCATGAACTTTGTAACTTAACCTAGGGAAAATTACAACTTCTACAACATTCATCTTCCACAGCAAGTTGCAAACATTAATGCAAATAAATAAAATGGCTTTTGCCTATTTTTAAAACGCACATTTTGTTGCAAAATAACGAAAATATTTAAGCATTATCTAGTCCTACAGTTTACCCCGAAAGAAAAAATAAAATTGATAGAAAGACTTCTTGATTTGTTTGCAATTTTTCTATGATCCGAAAATACAGGATTTGTATGTAGTATAGATTATATATGGGCATTAAAAAAATACGCCGGAGCGAACGAATGCCACGTTGCCACGTCTTGCGCGCGAAACTGAGCTACCCGGTTACAGGCATAGGCCCGGCGCGGCCCCATTTGGCAACATGGCATCAATATAAGTATAATATTTTTACAGATTGTGAATCATATAAAAATTTCAAATAAATTAAGGTGTGTTTCTATCAATTTTATTTTTTTCTTTCGGGGTAAACTATAAGACTAGATACTGTTTAAATATTTTCGTTATTTTACAACAATATATGCGTTACAAAAATACGCAAAACCATTTTATTTATCTGCATTAATGTTTGCAACTTGCTGTGGAAGATGAATGTTGTAGACGTTGTAGTTTTCCCTGCGTTGAGTTACAAAGTTCATGAAGTTGACAAAACGGCTAATTTTATGGTGCGCGGAGTCATTTATTGCTCTATTTTTGAAATTTTCATTAAAAAAAATAAAATTAGAATTGATGATAAAATTGGCTTTAAAATGGCGTACTATTCATTATTATGGCATGCACTGAAGTCCAGTTATAAATTTGCAAAGTACAGCGGCACATCATTTTGTCGCCAACAGTAGGTTGGCACGCTTTCCTTACGTAAACAGCATTTATGCACCGAGGGTTGAAATTGGGCTATTTATTGCAATCGCGAGGTCAAATCGAAACCTTATTACCGCAAATAACATAAAGATGTTGCGCAAAGCATCGATTTAATCCCCTCCCACTCGAATACGTACGACTGCATTTCGCCGAAATCCCACCGATTAGGCCGATAAAGAGATTCTACTCAACGTCCTCTTGTACAATCGGGCTTTCGGGTTTTTGGGGCACACGACATCCTTATATATATATATATATAGGTCCAAGTTAAATTTCAAGGAGATACTGACTGCTTGTTTAGTTTTTTACTCACGTTTGGACTCATTGAGCAGATTGAAAAAAATGGAAAATAAAGGCGATATCATGCGCAGAGAAAATGAAGCCATCCCATGGATTTCCTCCCCGAATTGATGTTGCTTTAAATGATACCTTGTCATTGAAAAAATCTTATCTGCATCTCAAGTATTCCCTAAATGTACCAAAATAAATGATCATACCAGAACGCTTCCTAAAGGTCTGTTTACATTGACGCGTGCGAATTAGTGTTTGAGTGCATGAAAGATTTTTCTGATAAAGTTGCTGTAAAAATCGAAACCGTTCGTATTAATTCCTTTTTAGTGGGAATTGTCCGTATTTATTCAAGTGCAGTTCTGTCAATAGACATCGTATCGAAGGAACGGTGTTTCGATCAGAGTCCTCTGTACGCCACTCACAAAACTACTTCACAGGGTGGAGTCGTCGCATAGGAAGCCATTGATCGAGATAGCGATCTCGGCTACTTTCGGTGCAAATTGTCCTCATTCGTTTTATTGGGGAACGAAATCTTTGATTACAGGGCGTTGTGCGATCTTTGTTGCACTTCAGGCAATTGGACGTGATGAAATCAGCAGCAGAAATTAATCACAGCATCACACTAATAATTTTCTCTATGAATATTGTTTCATTGGAAAACATTGGACTGCGACGTCTCCACCAAGCGGTTAAAAAATCGCAATGTAGAGGACTCTGTCATCGATGTGAGCGCCGACACAGAAAAAAAAGTTCTAGACGACTATCAACGTTTACTCTCAGTTTTGGACTAATTAACCCATGAAAAAAAATGGAAAATAAAAGCGAAATCATGCGCAGAGAAAATGAAGCCATCCCATGGATTTCCTCCCCGAATTTTGAATCGTTAGTGACCAATGTGCGCCGTGTAGACCATCGTTTCAGAGCAATGCGTCCGAATGAAATCAGATTCGATGCTTTCCCGGCCAATAATGCGGGTAAACATTTCTCGGGATTCCCACCGGGTTAAAAGCACTCTCTTAGCCGACGTTTGGAGCTCCGACTCGGAGCAAATCCTCAAGGCGGCTGAATGTCGTTTTATTCGTTTGTTTTTTCTTTAACAATTTTTTTTGTTAAAAAAAAAGTTGATAATTTTTAGTTTTCAAAAAATTGCCGTTTTATTTGTTAGAAAGACAAATAAAGCTAAATTCAGCAGCCCTTATGATGAGCCCCGAGACGAAGCTCCAAACGTAGACCAAAATGGAGAATGTAACCCGGTGGTAATCCCGAGAAAAATTTACCAACGATACGTTCGGATACAGTTTCCATTGAATGCTCATAGTCGCAGCACACATCTAGTTTCGACCTTTGCAGGCTATGTTATTAATCCATTAATTATAACTGGAATATTTATACGAAGTGACATAAAAAGGGAGAAAAACGTTTAGGAGAAGTCCTAAAAATGAATGAATGCGTCCGATGACATGGAATGTAAGTGCCAATTAAAGTTTTAAGGGAAAGTATCTCTGAAAAGGTTTTTCGATTGTCTAAATCGATCATCACCTTAAAGGGGGAATGAAAGTGTAAACCCACGGAGGGCGCATAGAAGCCTGTCCTCCCTGTTGACGACTGCCCAGGAAAATCGGATTCCCAGATATTTTTCCTTAAATCTTTTGGTTTTTAGTGGATGGCCATTGGCATTTCCTGCCTTCGTACTTATCCACTTATTCCAATTAGTAGCTCAACTCATTTACTTAAAATACATTATTGTGGGCCGTAAAAAGTTGATACCCTATTAAAAGCAATAATTACAATGGAGAGGGAAATGATGGCGCAGGAAAATTTGAAGGAATTGAGACATAAAAGGTAAATGGTAGCAGAGGAAAGAGAGGGACCTCAACAACCGAAGCGACTTAAGGCTTCGTAAATCGAAAACGGCTTCCGTTATGAAACGAAATCGAACAAAGGGCCATAAAATGTGATGGATGTAATCGCATTTAGGACCCAATGAGCTGACGTTCGTTTGGCTTGAACGGGTACGAAGCGGTCCTAGCTGATAGCCCATCGTGAAATTTGAATGAATTATGATCGCGATTCGAATCTTATCCCTCATTGCCCCTTGATTTATTTCTGCCTCTCCTCACAACGAACGAATAGATTGATCGAGTAAAGCAATCTCTCTTAATGCGAAAGGTCGATGCATTTCTATAATTCCTAGTACGCAAGCGGGAGAACCCCACGAGAACACAGCTACGCCTCGATTGCCTCATTTATCACAATGCGATATCATCAACTCATCTGCCATTTCAAACTAATTTCACTTTTTTGTTGCCGATGCTCTCTAGATGAGAACAAAAAACGTGCATGCAGAGGAAAAAAACTCATTTGCAACGCAGATAACACGAGTCGATCTATATGCAATATTATATCGGGATATATCTTTCATGGTTGAAATCGAAAATACCAGGGAGTTACGATGGGTAGAAACCTCAAGCAAGAATACACTGTGGGCGAATGAATTCAAATGTTTTGCATCAAGTTCGATATTTAAGCCGGGAGAAATCTCAACGTCATCTGCGCACAGAATTACTGAATAAATCGTATCGCTAGGCACTATAAAAAACACAAACAAGATAGAAAGCAAGAAAATGTCATCAACCCAAATAATATGTTGGAAAAGGAGCCCATTTCACAAGTGGATTTGTACGGAGAATGTTTTATGAAGAAGAAAGCAGTTAGAGTCGCATATACAGATAATAGATGCGGAATGGAAATATAAATCGGAATAATTACGACGTCAAATTCATTAAAAAAACGAAATATCTCTGAGGGATAGTGTATTTATTGAAATGACTAGTTTTCGCCAAAAATGGTTTAATTCTTGTTTACCTGACGGGATATACCTACTATTGATGAGATTTTGGGCCATTTCGAAATCAAACTGAACATGAGCCAGTTTGAATTGTTTTGATATTAGCAGAAATCTGCAATTTCTGATAAATGCATATTTACATTAATAAGAAGACTCTTCAGTGAAGTGTACATACTATTATATATTTCAATAATGACGCTGAAGTAAAATAATGCAGGGTAAAATTATGTAAACCAGGCATTTGTTTAATTCTTTCGGCGATATTTCGTCCTCACTGCCTTCCCATAATTCAGCATTAAATATCGTTTCATATAGTACCATTTAACTAAATAGAGTATTCAAAATTTTCGCGCACATTCTTTGCAATGATACAATCAAGAATAATAGTTTTAAATATCACATTTAAAGTTTTAATGAGCACGATGATAAAAACCTTTAAAGAATCCCATTTATAACATCATTTCCGCAATCACAGTGATTCAATCACACAGAATAAAGTTGCGTGCAGTGGGGCCGACTCCATGGGTCCTGAGGGGGCCCGAGCCCCCTCAAAACATTCGTTAAGGATGTGAGGAAAAAATGTGACAGGCTTTTTGATTTTCCCCGGAGTGTCCAGATATCGAGATTCGAGTTATCAGGATTCTAATGCTGATCATATAACTCTTCTAAAATGCTTAAAAAATACTTAAAACTCACTACGTATGAAATTTCCCGGGGCAAGATCCCCGGTTTGCCTCCCCCCCCCCAATATTCTTTTATGTCGGCATCCCTGGTTGCCTGCGTGCGAAAGGCAGCCAATTACATGTAACGGATACGCAATTTTTACTCTCTAGCACAAACGCAAGAAAAAATTGCACAAAGTAAAATCATGATTTTACGAATTACTTTTCTTTATCATTTTTTTATTTCTCTACAGAACATGGAGAAGAATCTTGCGATCCACGTTGCCAGTAAAATTCACATACGTAGAAGCCATTTTGGTACGCGTCGTTCAATTATGGAAAAAGGGGTGTATGCATTTTATGTTTTACTACAATAAGTAATGACTTTTCCTTCATTTTTCAATTACCATGATTTTGAATGGCTTAGAAATATAATTTACTTACTGCCTTTGGATAACTTCAGTACCGCTCGATGGATGGCGTTTACTTCAAATTAGGATCTCTTTAAGGATTACTTGATTTACGATTAGACATTTATTATTTTATAGCATCGTTATTGGTTGCAGGAGTCTGATATTTCTGATTCACTTTTATAAATATGTTTTCTCGCCTCGACCCGAATCAACAGAAATGATATAATGCATCTGATGGTACGTCCTGTAAAGATTCAGTAAGCCAATCCTCTAGAATCGACTTCTCAGCAGTTTTTCGATCGTAAAAGATTGATTTTTATTCGCTGTATTAGTGATCGAGATATGAAATTCATAGATAGTCATTTCCCTTTTTTCTGTATCACAACATAAACTGTCGTTTGTCTTTTCCACATCACTGAACACGAGACACAGTTTATTCCTAATTTTCCAAGCCGTTTGCAAGACAACGTTAGATCAAAGGTCAAATTGGGACACATGGGGCCTATATTCTGCCTTCCTCGAGAGTACTATACATCTTTCAAACGTAATATCTAAACCTTTTACGGCAATATCGAAAGGTCGAGTAATTTATTTTCAATTATAATTTTCTTACCAATGACATAAGAAAACGCTGACGGCATCCATTTCTCAAGTCAATTTAATCCACTATGAGTATTCAGTATTCTTTCACCTTTAGTATTTTTTCCAATAAATTCCATAAAATCCTCCACTCTTCCTCTTTGCGTTTCTGTTGCTAGGCTTGTTTCGAATTCCGTCAATTTCTCTATACTTCATTACGTCAATTTTTTGCCAACTTTCATACATGCGTCGACATCGAGTTGAAAGCATTATTAATTTTCAAACGACTGGGTGAACTTCTTCATTCGGAAGTCTGTTTCTTCAACCATGCTGTGCAGCTCTTAGTTGTTCTCACTGCACCGACAAAAGTGCCCTCTGTTTCTTCCTAAACTTTCTTCCTCGTGGCTTTTTTTTCAGTGAGCTCAACTCTCTCGAACCGTTCTATCCGTTGATGCTTTTTCTCGATGTTTTGCGAGTTCTTCATTTACATGCTCAGTATTTAGCATTTGTACCGGTCCATCATCGACATCATTTCGATATTTCACAATTATTCAACTTTCTATTGCCATCCTAAATAAAATTTTTCCGAAATTTGCGTTAATTTTTTGCTCACTTGTTTTCCACCACTTCCAAATACGCTGCCTGCGTTGGGAACTAATTTCACCGTATCATTTACTAAAGAACACGCATATCAGTATTAGAAAAGAACGTATCAAACTACTTCTAAAGACTTAACGCCATCACGCTAGCTTTGAAGGTACTTTTGCAGTTGTAAGTAATTAGTGTAACACGCGCAAGCGTTTTTTAATTCAGCAGTTAAGGAATGAAGTTATTAGGGACATTACATCACACTGGTAGTGATAGGATTAGTTGAGACCAACCTACTCAAAGAGAAATTTAATCTGTTGAAGAAGTTTGTTGCGAGAAACGAAGCAAATTTTATTTTGACGAAAGTTCAAAATATGCTCTTTTTTTGCAATCATAGAGGCCACAACACACAGGCTTGGCGTGCAAAAGAAAATTGCTCAAATACTATGCAAAATTGCATCAGAAAATCCACATTTTCGCACAGGTTATTTTGAATATAATCGTCTAAGCATACGAAAAAGATCAAATTATGAGTCGTTTTGAAAAAGAACCGCTTTAAAATTTGTAACGCATTTAAAATAATAACAAATATAGAATTAAGACTCATATCGCAGAACATGCTGATTTACTAAGACGCCGAATTGGAAGACAGTTGACGTTATAAAATGGCACTATATACGTGAAGTGGGCGTTAATTACAAGTAGGATGATTGAATGATTCACATCGTATGTAACGTTATTTTGCCCTTATTTTAAACCTCTGTGGATGTCGTCATTGATGGTATAATAAAATAAATAACATCTGCAAGAAGTGGAAATTTATATTGAATCGCGTAGCCTTCTTAAATCATGGAGAAACGAGCCGGAAATTCTCAACAAAGGAGACCGTTTCGACGTCCTGTCACGCCATTAACTCGGATAGGCACCTAAATAGTTTAGTAGCGTGCTCTAATCTGCCTAGCAAACTTCCCCTTTGGGACAAATAGCAACCCCATTTCTGTCGGAGGAGTTGAGTAATTTGGCTGAGATCTATGTGCCGGAAGAGATCCGAGCGAAGGCTCGTGAAAAAATACAAAGAAATAAAGCAGAATCGATCAATCAATCAATCGATGGATCGATACTTTCCATCGTTCACGCTCTCCCAGTCAGACAACGTGAGAGATTCTTCGGCCGTCACGTGAGGCTGAGGAGAGAACGACGACCGGGTTGCACTAAAGGGGGGTCAATGGGGTCAATGGGGTCAATGGGGGTCACCAACTGCGAACCCAAATCGGAAAAAAAAATAATCCGGCAAATGGAGAATGTAATGCTATGCAAACGACACAGTTGTTATATCACAAGACTACGAAAGTATCGTTACAAATAAGACTACAAGCATAGTTAGTAAAACTAAGCAAGGAAACAATTCATTAGATGATACACATGGAGTATGTTTCTCTATGGAAGCGAGGCTTGGAGGTAGAAAGCAGCAGAGAAGTCAAAGTGTGGAAGCATTCGAAATGTGTTGCTACCGAAGAATGATGAAGATAAAATGGATCGACCGTGTAAGTAACGAGGAAGTGTTAAGAAGAGTGGGAGAAAAGAGAAGTCTTCTGAAATCCTTAAACAGAAGACGGGACAAATTAGTTGGCCACAATATGAGATATGATGGCCTGATGAAGACAATCGTAGAAGGACAGGTGGAAGGGAAGAAGAGCAATGGACAGCACTAAATGAGTTACATAGGACAAAGGGTTATAAAGGATGTAAAAGAGAAGAAATGCTTAGCTTTGAAAGGGCTAGCGGATAGGAGAGAGAGAGAATGGAGAGCTGCGTGAAACCAATCTTAGGATTGTTGACTAATGATGATGATGATATTTGTATCGACAAAAAAAATATGTGTGAAGAATACAACAGCAACTTATTATAGGAGGAGGGAAATAAACGGGACAATGTGAAGGGTATCAGTACCGAGGATTGCAAAGTGCAGGAAACAGAACGATGGAGGCGGCTATTAGGGAATGAAGGAGAAATAAAGGGAAAAAAGGCAACAGCACTTTTTAATAGCGTATTATAGGACCAGACAGTGTAATGAAAATTGGGAGAATGCAATAGTGAAAATCATGATGGCTTACAGTTCATTATGGAACTAGACAGGAATGAAAGGAAGAAGAATGCACATTACAATTGTGAAAATCAAAGTACCTTGCTGTGAAGTATGGCCACTAACTGATAAATCAGACAACATTCTACTATTAGTGATCACGGAAATGAACTGCTGGCGACAGGCAGGCGGCGAATAATGAAAACCACGGAAATAGTGAATGTAAGAAGCATAATGGTGGATGAAATAAGAACTCGGCAATTGAATTGGTTCGTGGAGCGGATGGGAAATGAAAGACTGGAGCAAGTGCTGGAGTGGATCCCAGAGGGGAGGACAGGCCAAGGAAAGGCCGTATTACATGGTGAGTGCAGAGAGAGAGAGGAAATGGTCGAAAGTAAGAGGATTGGATGAAGAACAGCGGAAGGATGGTGGTGAATGGCGATTGACAACCGGAATACGACGTAGAATAACATGTAACGATGCATGTACGCACAATAAATGGAAGGGAAACAACGAAATAAAAAATACAACCCCATGCAGCCATTCCCGTGAGTTTAAAGCGTAAAAAATAAGTTGCCACTGCCCACTTTTCACGAGTCGGTGACGTCATTTGAGTTCTCTCTCACTCACTCCATCCGCGTGAACTTTCTATCGAGCGAGGGAGGGTGAGTTTCCCGGGAGACTGCGTGTAAATATAAAAACAACTGCGAACCACGCGAGCGCACAGGCCGAGAAGCGGCTTGGCATTACCCACTGACGTCATCAACTCATCTTCGAAAACCGCCATTCTGAATTTGAAGCCAATTTTATGCAATAATACTGTGATAGACAATATTCCGTATTATTGCAGCTACTAACTCACTCAAACAAAATGATTGCCATTATGTCAGGCCGTCATCAAAGAGAAAGGCGTGCAACTCACTTAACTACTAGCTAGCTACGAGCAAGATAAGAAAACACGCGACGGAGTTGCCGCAGTGGTTAAGTAGAAAAAAAACATAAAATTGGCGGATAAAAGTGCGAGATTGTAAAAAAAATAGCTTTTCCTAAAAATGGTGGTGATTTCATAAGCCGAGACTCATTTTGGCCGCATTAATGCGAAATCCGCAATTAATAAAGCGAATAGAGTTCGCAAACGCCGGCGGAGGATGCGGGAGGGAGATTCACTTCCAGGAGCATTCTAGTGTCGGTACAATGGGTGTAATCTCAGCGGCGTTCGCAGTTCCGAGGTGAAGAAATTGGGAAAAGGAGGAAGGGGCGGGGAAGACGCACCGGAAAAGACTTCACCGGAAAAGAGAGCTCCGGACGATGCCGCCGCCGCGAATGCACAAGTTTAACTTTCCCATACACCACCGGTCCAGAATGATGAAAAGCGCGACGCCGCGACTCAACGAAACCGTAGAATTTAGTACTTTTAAGTTTTAGAGGTCGCTGATTAGGAATTGCACCTCGGATCTTCAACAAAAATCAAAATTTTCCAAAAACTAAAAATATGAAATTGTGTTTGCAGAATTTGTCACCTGGAAATTCTATCCAGTTTAAAAGATTTGATAAATACATTCTTGCAGCGGCAACAAATGTAGCTACGTTCATATCGTGTACAAGATTTCTTGAAAAATAGATATCTACCAGGTACTTATGAATAATTACCTTGTTGAAAGTTCCTTGTTATGCCTTTACTCAAGACACAGAGGCAGTCAGCAGGAGTAGAGTCGAAGGCTGCTTTATTGTGAGCATTACTTTCGCATTGAAAATCACAGCATGGTAAAGAACATGCATTTTAAAGGTTAAACTCAGGAAAATACCTAAAATAGTTGTTTTTGCACAGGAATATGTTGGTTAAATGGCAAGACACTTTTCCCAGCTTTCACTTTCTGAAATCCAAGTACTAGATATATCTTTAAAATTTAATTAAAACACGAAAATTAGGAAATTTAAGTGGAAGGATTATTAGCTTTGCACTATGAATACAACGGCAGTCTCGAGTGCGCTCACGTTAAGTCTGGCCTTCGTCGGCTAGTGCACTGACAGGAAAATGCTCTACCTTTATTAAGAGTAGTAGGGATTGTACCACTACCTCTTGAATCTGCCAAATTTTTAAGAAAAAATTTCATTTTTTTTGGCCTAAGTATGACTGATTTTCGGGGTCTCTGGACCACTTTTCACCGCAGGAGCGGTCCCCGTAGTTAGTAAGTCCTGAATTGGGGTTCGTTCATTCATTCAAAATCGCAATCCCTATCACGATTTCGGTACTGAGATAAGAACGAAATAAAAGTGTCAGTGTTCCTCTCTCAGCCATTCTCTCGTACACATGGACTAAAAAGACGCCAAATTTGTTGCCAATTTTCCATAAGAAGGTGACGACCTTAATTCTGTTATTTGGGAAGCATAACAACTACCGATTTAAGAAGATATAAATAAATTATCAGAGACCAAGTGAAGAGAGAATTCCACCAAAAGAAATATCTACTTGCAGCGGGAAATTTAAATACAGACGTAAGGAAGCAATTTACAAGAACTTAAAATTCGGAGTATGAAGCGAGGCGTCCACAATGATAGCAGCCCAGAATTCAAGGATAGAGGCCTTCGAAATGTGGTGCTACAGAATAATGATGAGGATCAATTGGGTCGACCAACTGAGCAATGCGGAAGTCTTAAGAAGAGCAGGAGAGAAGAGAAGCCTCATGAAAACCTTAATAAGAAGACGAAACAACAAATGAGTTGGAAATAAGTGCTTGGTCTGGACCGAAGCTTCCTCAACAGGATCAACGTATCATAGCCTCTCCATCTCCCGGATTTTTTTCTCTTTTCGTGAAGTAACCGTCTTTAAAAAACGTCTTACCAAAAAAATCCTTTTAAAATTAATAATGTAGACATTAACCGTTTAAGTATCGAATAAATTTACGAAGTCAACCCGTCCCCGACATAATTGGTTGCCCTACCCCCTGAGGACATGAACTGGCTGCGGCGGCATGCTCTTACTAGTGAATCTACCAGCAGCGTCTCAGAAGCTACGCTCCGCGCCCCCCTGACCGCGTGATCTCAACTTGCACATAATCTTTCCCTGCCGATTCAAAGATGGAGGGAATGAGAGATGCTTTGAGAATATTTGTGTAACACTTTGAAACGAAAAAAGATATGGGGTAGGTAGGTGCGCGTTTCATCAGAGGATAGAGTCGGATTATCTAGAGGGCGGAAGTATTTCATTAGGCTGAGAAGAAGAAGAAGAAGGCTTGGGACCCCGCCCCAAGTTCTCCCGACGCGAGAACGTCGGAACGGCGGGTAATGCCGCAAGCAGAGTGGCGTGTTTCAGATGGAGAGGCATTCCGCGGGAAAGGAGCGATTCACTCCCCAGCCTCCCTCCCATTTTTCCCACTGCGGCGATTTTTTAGCGGCGAGAGTAAAGCGTTAGAATATTCCGCGACCAACCTCTCATTTTTCTCCTTCCCGACTCTTACCTCAGAAATCAAATCAGCCCCGATGCAACCTGCATTGTATACGTTCTCACGGCAGGTTCCATTAGGCACTTAGATGCCAATCAAAAAATTCAGCCGTAGGGCTGATCCACCGCAAGTATTAACAGCTTAGGTTGCAAAATGCTGATACCGAATGTAAATAAATCCTGAGCAAAACGATCATTTTGCACGTACAAATTTCAGGGATGGCGGCAATGGCAGCCCAAGTGATCATTATCGCATGTAATCGTTTTTAGGGAGGACAGCAATTATAGGGATCACCGCCCATTATTTTCAACAATTGCAACTGTCGCACCCTCAATCACTGAACACGTAGGCAAAATACACCAACAGCCAACACTAGGGCAAATAAATATTATGGCGACGCCACTGAGCATTATGATAACGATCATAGTAAATGTAAAGGACGCCTCCATTGACCGTTTGAAATATAATAATGATGGCTTACGCAATCATTTTCCCGATCACTTAAAAGTATGGCTGAATTGATCATAGTTTGTGAAAAATGTTCGTGTGATTCAGGCTTAAATCAAAAAGGCATTTTGCAAAAGGCATTTTTGAATTTTGTGAGAGTTTTTTTCCGTTTCCGATCCAGCATTTATTCAAATTTGAGATACCAGGCAAAAGTATGCTCTATAGGTATAATCTGATAATTTCGAGATGAAACCGCAAATGATAAACGAGTGATTAGTCCAGCAGAAATACTGTTCCAACGGGAGTGATGGGTATTCTTAGTGCATCGTGCATTTAGGCCTGTATTTTTCCCTGGGGGCGAGAAAATCATATAACCATCCCTTTGGCAAATTATCCGTCTTTACTTATCTTTCCTGTCGGACCTGGAAATATGGATTATCGATCGAATAGAAAAATCGACTGAGGCTTCCGAAGCCTTCCCCCGGGATTTGAAACCAGGACCTTTCAGTTAAAAACCGAAAGCATTAACCACCATTAAACCAACTGTCTGTTATTTCTTATTAATTCCTTGAATTTCATTTAATTCTGCCATTTAGAATCATTCAAACTAAAGAGAAATGCTATTTTTGTTCATCACACCGCAACTTTTGCACGTCATGTCACTGATTTTTCTGTGCAGTAAACTAAACTGCTCACTCTATAAGAGCTTCAACCCGAAGATTGTTATGGTTAGGTGAGGGGAGAGCTCACCCCAGACAGACTCAGCAACTGGCGAGCGAATCCAACGCTTCGATGGTACGGGGGCTAATGGGGTGGTTTCCTATTTTCTTTTTATTTCCTAAATCGAAAGATTATCGAACGCGCACTCCTGGAGTGCGCGTTTCACGCTTTTAGATTTTTAATTGACGATATCTGTTTTTCTCGATTAAATGAAAAGTGAAAATTTTCAAGCGTGCGAAAACGCGACGACTAAGTAGGAATGATGGGAAAAGTCCGTGTGACGTATTTCTGATTCCCGACGTCACGAGGAGTGGAATCGCATGGGCGCCAATCTGGCCTTTTTCAAATGAGATTAAAAATTGACCACTGCCATTCGTTTACTCTGGGATTTCTAAAACCAAATAATTTGTATATTATGAATACAGTAATGGTGGGTAACGAATAGCAATCAGTGCATTTCGTTTTCTTTGATGAAGGAAACTACCCTATTCCTTTCCTTCATCCAAATAAGGAGATTTTGGTGTCGGAAGGGGTGATTTCCTCCGTTTCATTCCGAAATGTAAAAAATGCTGACTTCACCAGAGTATTCTCTTCCAGGTTCCTGAATCACTTCCAGGCTGCACACCTTATGCTCGAGTGTTGGAAAAATCCATCCAAAACATTGGTGGCTAGAGGGAGCCAGGAGGTCGCGTCACTTCACACGGCCACGGTCAGTGACGTGCCACGCCAGAAGCGGGCTGTTGCGTCACGCTGATGCCCTCGCAACCAAACTACCGTTAACGGAGACTACGCGCCAAATACCACGTAAATAAAAAAAGAAGTACTGAACCCGTCACTTTAATGATTAGCCACCACTCTCAAAAAACTTCACATTTTTTTAGCATGGTTCCAATTTATTTCAGGATAATAATATTTTTGCCGATTCAATCCATTCTTACTAGGTAATAATATTTAAAATAAAAAATTTTCAACACGTAAAAGTGCGACTTTTGATTGATTTGCTCAAATACTCCGACGAATATGTACTAATAATCATTAAATTTATGTTATAACAGCAATGTTGATATATTCAGTAAATTAGATATCTAATTCATTACATTTTGATCAAAATTATGAGAGTACAGATGAATATGCATAAAATGTGTGAACATACCCGACAATACATTTCACTTTTATTTGAAAACGACATTTCCTTATTTAAAACTTTTAAAGTGAAAATGCATCATTTTAAAACGAATATATACAATCTATAGTTCAGCTATCTTTTATGCTGCAAGATTTTACGAATATTAATGACCAACCAGGAGTGAATAAATGTAAAGGATATCAAGGTCATTATAGGTCATGGTTCATCAAGGTGTATGATCGACGCTGGTCCATTAAGTGTTTACACTCTGTGGAGGTGAATTCCGCACAACCTTCACGGTTGGGCAATTGTCATTTACTTCGAAGTTTCCTAGCTTTGTGCATACATGCGTACTTATGGAATTAAAATTTACTTTTTCGGCACAGTTTAGCAAAGCAAAATTATTGACGCCATGATAGTACGAAAATGACTCACAATAAGATGAAACGTAGGCTTTCGCAGCAGGAGTCATGCGTATCGGGAGCCTTCGAGAGCAGCTGCGGATAACGATTCATCAGGCGACGAAATAAATTTAATGAAGTCTTCCTGATGTTATTTAATTCATCACCTTTTAAATGTATTGTTAATTTAAGTCTCTGATACATGCCATAAATTATGCTCTTCAGAAAAGAAAGTTTTATTTGAGCTAAAAGAAATATGAAAATTACTGTGGTCAAGAAAACAATCTACATCTAAATCTACATAATACTCCGCAAGCCGCCTAAAAGGGGTGTGGCAGGGGGTGTTAGGACACCAGCCGTTTACAAATAAAAAGGAAGTGCTCTAAGGAGATTACGACTTTCATTTATTCAAATCCTTTATGGTTCGGGGGAAAAACGAATTCCCGTATCTATCCGTTCGGCAAAACATCTCAACATTTCTCTTAATTTATCGCTTCTGTCGGACCCGGAAATATAGTGTGGCTCTAATATTATGTTCTCTGTGTCGCTCTTAAAGATATCCATTCTCAATTGTCCAGGCAATCTAAGCCTAGCGCGCAGCCTTCGAGTCTCCAGCGGCTCTAAGCCTAATTCGCTTAACATCTGGGTAACGCTGTCTGTACGCCCGTGGCAGTTTTTGACGAAACGCGCAGCCTTCCTTTGCATTTTATTCAGTTCACGAATTAAGTCTTTCAGCACCGGATCCCATATTCTCGCCGCATATTCAAGGTGCGGTCGGACGAGTGTAACAAGGGACGCACCTCAAAAGATGAAAAGCATTCTAATAGAATGAAAATGTTTCAAATATTGATATAAAAATACGTATAAATATGTCATAATTCATACAAGTAAATTTCTGGGGTCAGCAGGAGAAGAAAAATGAGGTACGTTGATTTGAATGCTGGGAGAGGTCATGAGTCAAAGTGACCGATAACTATCCTTCTAATTGTAGTACAGAGTATCAAATTTTCTACGAACGATCAGGAAAATAAATTCCAATAATAGCAACATTTGTGAAAAAGTTAACAAATGCACGAACTTGCAGAGGAATCGGATGACCTACGAGTTGTAATATTTTATTTTAGACATGACGCTCGGGTGAAGGTCCTACTACTGCTTTAATGTTTTACCCTCACCACCATTAGACGGTACTTATGGGTCTGAATAACATTGTCGCATGAAAAATTATTTAGGGGGGGGCTGGAAAACTCTTCCAAACCTCCCCTGCCCCCCCAAGCCGAGAACTTTCATGTAGCTCTGATCAAACTCAACCGGGAGTCCATTACACGGCCGAGTCGGCTAGTCGTGTAGCGAGTAGCATATTTGAGCACTGTAGGTCTTTTTTAGAGTAGAGAGTAGGGCAGAGTGTAGATATAGTAGTGGGTTGAAAAATAAAGGGGTAAGTTCAAAACTTTTCACAGACAAAAATTCTTCCAGAAATGAGAATAGAGAAGTAGAAAGAAAAATCAGCGTTTCAGGTATTACATTTAAGCATGAGAAGCGTCAGTCGAGCAATACGTTCAAAGGCAGTCAAGGCTCAAGTCATTTTGATAGTGAGACAATAAGAGATGCATTTCCATTTATCAGCGGTATAGAGCCTGTGAATAGTCTATTCGACAAAAGTAAATCAGAATTATTCCCGAATCGGAATAATACTACTTCCGAAGTTTTAATCGTGGCTGTGGTTAATTGCCGTAGTTTAAGAAATAAGATTCCCGAATTCCACCATTTAATTCATAGTACGAAGTGTAACGTAATTTTTGGAACAGAAATTTGGCTAACAGATGATGATTCAGACAATGAGTTCTTCCCAAAATCGTTCACTGTTTATCGGAAAGATAGAATTAATCGAGTTGGGGGCGGAGTTTTTATAGCTGTAAAGAATTCAATCGTCAGCCAAGCGATAACGGTAACTGAGACCAGCGTTGAATCTTCGTGGTGTTCAATTAAATGTCCAAAATTCAAAACTATTTTATTATGTTCGTATTACAGACCACCTAACTCAGATATAACGTCAATGTTGGATTTTCAAAATCAAATCAACAGCGTAGCATCCAAGTATCCTGAAAGAAACTTGATTGTGGGTGGAGATTTCAACGTACCTTCTATAGATTGGGAGACTTATAGCTTCATTCCTGGTGGGAGGGATAAAGTGATCTGCGAGGCCTTATTACACACTTTTACATCTAATTCATTGTTTCAAATAGCATCCGCACCAAACAGAGGAGAAAATATTCTTGATTTCTTACCGACAAATTTACCACATCAGGTAATACACGTTGGCACTGTCGAAGGAATAAGTGACCATAGGGTAGTAACTGCAAAGTTTTCTCTAAATACCGCTGTAAACTTTAAAAAAGAGCGTAAAGTTTTCATTTTTAAAAGAGCTAATTTTGATGGGTTTAAGAGTCATATGAAAAATGCTTTCCCCGAATTTCAAGAATCAGTATTAAAGTTAAATGTAGAGAATACTTGGAAAGCTTTTCTTTCGCTCGTAACTTCGGGAATAAATAGCTACATCCCTAGTAAAATAGTAAAAGAAGGCAGCGAACCGAGATGATACGACGCGGAAGTGAGAAAATCATTGAGGCGACAGAGAGCGTGTCATGCTAAAATGAAAAAAGTCAGCACGGATTTATCCGCTAATGAACGCGAGCTAATAATTAAAAAAATATAGGATGACTAAAGCCGCCACGAAGGAAGCGTTCAGGAATGCGTCCACGAATTTTAAAAGAAAAACACTAGTAGAGCAGTTACAGGATAACCCAAAAGCATTTTGGTCATATGTTAGGGAAGTTCAAGGTAAACGATCTACCGTATGTTCGCTGAGAAACGACAATGGAGATGTGTTGACAAGCAGTTACGATAAAGCCAATTTATTAAATTCCTACTTCAAGAGCGTGTTCACGGAGCCTTTCGAAAACTCACCCGAGACCGATGACAATCCCTGTATACATAAGATGCCACCTATTGACATTAGTACGCTCGGAATAGAAAATATATTGAAATCGCTTAGTCCAAATAAATCACCTGGTCCAGACGAAATCCCTTCTCGCGTATATAAAGAACTAGCCTCAGAAATTGCCCATTACTTGCAGTTAATATTCAGTAAATCCATCAAGCAACACGAAGTACCTAATGACTGGAAAATCGCTAATGTAACGCCTATATTTAAAAGTGGAGACAAGGAACAGCCATCTAATTACAGGCCGATATCTTTAACGTCCATCTCTTGCAAAGTCCTTGAACACATCGTAGTCAGCTCGGTAATGAAACACCTAGACGCGCAAAACTTATTAATGGGAACTCAACATGGATTCAGGAAAAGCAGCTCGTGCGAAACTCAGTTAGCGCTTTTCGCCCACGATATTTTAGTCTCCGGGGAAGACAACATTCCAGTAGACGCGATTTTTCTTGATTTCAAAAAGGCATTTGATAAAGTATCCCACGGAAAGTTAATGATAAAACTGAAATCTTATGGTCTAGACCAAGATGTCATTTCCTGGATTAGAGAATTTTTGAGCGACCGCGTCCAAAGAGTAGTATTAGACGGTGCAGTCTCCAATGAGGTTAGAGTCACTTCTGGCGTTCCTCGGGGTAGTGTCATTGGCCCACTCCTATTCCTTCTTTATATAAACGACATTGGCGAAGTAGTGCAGAGTAAGTTACGATTATTTGCAGACGACGCTGTAGTTTACCGAGAAATCCGTTCCAGCAAAGATATAGATGAACTAACGAATGACCTTGCTGCTATCCAAGCTTGGTGCGATGCTTGGCAGTTAGAATTAAATTTAGAAAAATGCGTCGTAATGAATTTCTGGAAGAAGAATAACTCCCTACAGCGTAACTATATCATTCGGGGCACCCAGTTAAAGGCAGTTGAATCCGTGAAATATCTAGGGGTTAGACTCAATAATGATCTATCGCGGAATAAACATATTCGAGAAATAATCGGTCAAGCTAATCGTAAAATGGGTTTTGTTAAAAGAATATTAGGAAAGTGCGACGACAAAGTGAGAGAAATTAGCTACTTTTCCCTCGTTAGACCACATTTGGAATACGCTGCCAGTGTTTGGGACCCTCATGAAAAAGGCTTAATAACAGAGTTAGAACGCGTGCAAAGAAGAGCTGCCAGGTATGTGAAATGTCGTTACGATAGTCTCGTTAGTGTAACTGACCTCTTAGATAAACTCGGATGGGAATCTCTGTCGGACCGTAGATTGAAAAATAGACTAAACCTTTTAGATAAATTCAAGAGCAGTGTCTTTTCTGACGAAGTTAACCATATCTTGCGGACGCCAACGTACTACGGAAGATCAGATCATATAAATAAAATAAGAGAGATAGATTGCAGAACAGACAGATTCCGAATGTCATTTTTTCCTCGATCAATAAGAGATTATAACGGCAGCAATAGACCTCGTAAATAGATTGCATGACTTGTAGTGTAGCCTACTAACCTATGTAAAACTTAAAGCATGTTTCTGAATTTCTATTCTATATTCTATTTCTAACAGCATATAGTAGTATAGTTTGTTATTATACGGGACGTTTTTTGGACGGTGTGGTGTGCATGTGGGAGTCCAAATGCATGCTGCATGCTGGTGATTGATCACCCCCTGCCAAACACCCTAGAGGTGGCTCGCAGGGTATTATGTAGATGTAGATATAGATCAGTAGAAGAAAACACCGAGGTTCCGTTTTTAAACTCAAATTTTAAAAATATATTACTGATAACTTCAGGCTTGACTTTGTGAAACCTCTCCATATTGGAAACAAAGAATAAAACTTTGTCAGGTTAACTATTATCTTAATATGGGTACTAACCTGAAGATATAACTACGTTACGAAACCCGGGTCGTGCTCATATTAATATAATAGTGAACCATACAATGTTTTACTTCTTTATTTACATTTTTAAAATATATTCAATATTTAAATGACGTTTTCATTATAGCCAATATACTAACTGTACTATAATGTAGTATATAATGTACTGTAATATACTGTCGAGCGTATAACATTTGTTTTGCAGGTAACCTTGGCTATGCCATCATGCCAAATGAATTAGCTAAAGTTTTTATTCTGCCATGTTTCTTCATCGCCACAAAAGCAGCGCCTTCAACGCCTTTACAGCGGATAATATAAATGATAACGATGCAAGACGATCTCAAACACCCATTCCTTGGATAGGGTCAACCTACCCACGCTGGACTCGAACCCGCGTCTCACGGTCTGGCAGGCGACCCATCACCACCGATGATGGGAAAAAATTAGACGGTGCGATATCTTCGATTTCAGCTGAGGAGTCGAGTGACGTAACGGCTGGACCTCGGCAGTCATAGGTTTTGCTAATTTATTTCTCCTGAAAAAGAGAGATAACGAATGATGAAATCTTAAAAATGAATAGCAATCTAGCTACCCTACTGCTGTTTCTGATCTTATCACTGTAGAAATTCGATGGATTTAAAATGAAAAACAGCCTTACAGAGGGCGCGAAGATAATGGCGTAGAGAGATGCTGCTCATGTCAAGTTATATAAAATATAATCATGGAAGTAAAAAGCGACCTCCTCGGTAGACAATATACCGGAAAAGAATATGTTTAACCGCGAGGTAAAGTCACAATACCTTTCGTTTATCATAATTTATATAACTCAACGTAAACAGCATTTCTCCACGTTTTTTTTTTCATTATCTTCGTGTCCTCTAGAAGGCTGTTTTCATTTTAAATTCATCTTATTTCTATGGTGATAAGATCGGAAATAGCGAAAATCTTCGAATTACCATGTCACCATACATACTAATAAGTGTTACGGTACAAATCGGAGGAAACAAATGAAGGGAACTATGATTCGCGTAATCAAATAATAATCATGTCATACAAATAATGCCACAAAATCAATCGACCTGAAGCCAGGACAACCAAAAACACGCGCCTCCAAAATGGTGGAAATATTGTCTCCCTATTATTATCGCATCACTGTATATGCATCCGATCCCTATCAAAATTGAAACTTTTGCCTCGTTACTTTCTGGGATGGAAAAATTTAATACTTGTGATTCAGAAAAAATATAACTGTTAATTAAGTAATTAACTCCAACGATATTTAGTGGCAGTATTTTTATCTTAGTATCTTCATATTAGAACACAATAGGGTGGTTCCCTATTATTTTTTTATTGCCTAAATCGAAAGATTAATACTCCTGGAGTACGCATTTGACGCTTTTAGATTTTTAAATGACGATATCTATTTTTCGCCATTAAATGAAAAGTGAAACTTTTCAAGCGCGCGAAAACGCGACGGCTAAACATGAACGCTGGGAAAAGCCCGTGTGACGTCATTCTGGTTACCGATGCCGTCATGTGAGGTGACCTTGGGGCGAGAATATGTGTGCCGCTGAGATGAAGGCTGCTAGCAGGTAGCAGAGTACCCTGCTAGCAGGTAGCACTTGGCTAAAATAAGGATTATTTTTACCTTATCAAAGGAATGAAACTTTCCGACCTTAGGCAGTTTTAATAGGTGATTATTAAGAGATGTTTCGCTGAGCTCTGTGCCTCATGCATGCATTGATAACCTCAGATGATGTAAAACACCCATCAACTTGTATAGAAACAATAACTATTGGTGCCTGTGACGTCACGAGGAGTGGCATCGAATGGGCGCCAATCTGGTCTTTTTCAAATGAGGATAAAATTGACCATTGCCATTCGTCTAAACCGGTATTTCTAAAACCAAATAATTTGTATATTATGAAAACACTAATGGTGGGTAACGAATCGCAATCAATGCATTTCGTTTTCTTTGATGAAGGAAACTACCCTATTGTAAACTCCACTCTAATTCTGATAAAAATCGACCTATGTTCCGGCAAATTAATACCCTTTCTTAAGTTGCCCTTAAGTGCCATTTTCTTGGTGCAATTACATTTTATGACCTAGTAAATGGTGATACGTGGCATTCAATCGACTGTGGGTTAGGTTTGGGTGAGCTGTACCCTAACATATCGAAATCAACCGAGTGACCGTACTCACAAATAAACATGGATTTTGCCACATTTCTCTTTCATCAATCACATTTCAAATGTAATTAGGCCCTCAATATGGTAATAATAATTTGTCTTTATTGGGCGATATAGGGACTAGAAAATCCCATCGTCCATCTAACCCCTCAATATCAATATGGTCGTCACAACGGCAATTACGTTTAGCTGTTATTTACATTTATCAACGACATGATAGACGACACCATACAGCCCAACAAAACGTATGGATTTCCAAACACTTCTGAGTTACTTCGAGAAAGGAGAGGCCGATTTTTTCCTCGCAAATGAAAGATATTCATGAAGAAGAGGATACTTTGAAAAGTTCTCAAAAATGAGAAACTGATTGATGGCTTGGTGCAACCTCCTTCATTTTCGCAGAGGTTAAATTCGATGAGAATGGAAGGAGTCACAAAATCATGCTCCAGGCACGAATGCTCCAGTTTCTCGAGTACCTGCGCAAGAAACGCGACCATCCCCGCTTAAAAGAAAAACCCACGCCCACAAACTGTCGTAACGCGAGAGAAAATGCGGGTGAGGAAATTAAAGAGAAGAGTTGGGCATTAGACTGACTCCCTTTTATTCTCCACGCGGATTGTTCAAAAGGACAGCGGAGGAAAAATCTCTCATCTTCGGAGTTGAGAAATGTATTCTGATGACGTAATATTCGCGTCTCGTGGCGATTCGACCACTCCTGGACCTCAGTCACTCCTCCTCTCTTACACCTATGAAAAAACAAAGGACTCAAATAAATGCTACGGGTTGATGTGGTGGTTAGTGTGTTGGCTTCGCACCTCTCCGGCGCGGGTTAAAATTCCTGGCAGTGGAAGAGACTTTTCAGAGTCCCGATCCATGGCCAGAGAGCCAATGGCGCAGTGGTTTGGGGGATTAAACCCTCCCCATTAAATTTAATTATCTGAGCTATGGGGTTTAATTAAAATTAAACCCCATAGCTCAGATAAATTTTAAGTTTAATCCATTTTACTTAATTGGATTCATATTACTAATAAAACAGTGTAAGGATTAATGAAATATCCCTCAGAAAGCCGTAAAACTCACCATTTTGAACAATTATTTCTTAAAATTCCGCAATTTATTCATATTGCACCTACCGCTTCTCCTGGTGGGTATTCCATACCCCGACAAACCCCGGTATTACTTGCATCTAAACCCCCCCCCCCAGCCTTAATTCCTAGCTGCGCCCATGCAGAGAGCAACATTCCGTCCGTCGGATGGGACGTTAAGCCGCGGTTCCCTTGGTGCCTTCCTTTATTAGCAGGGTAATGCAAACGCAAGGTTTCTCTCCATCCTTCCGTCATGGCGGAAAGGACCTAATCTGTGGATCGCCTCCTTCGAATATCATACCACTCCAATAAATGCTACGTCAAGGTCAGGCGAACAAATCTCTCACATGTCTTATGCACTCGCTTACGAGCGTGTGATCGTCTGGCGCCCTGACACTAATTAAGGCGGCTTGCGGGGCACTATGCAGATTTAGAGTTCACCAAGCTCTGACCTTATTGAGATCAGAGATAGGAAAAAGTCGATAAAATATTGCTCTTACTGCAATATTGCATCATTACTGCAATATTTTCACCTAAAACATCTTTGGCCAGTCTTCTCCTTAACTGTTCACAAACCGAGTCTTATGACAAATGTCAGAGCCGGCGCGTTTAGGATCCATGTCACTCAATTTACACCACACAATCAAGAAAAGACAGTGCGGAGAGGAGTTAACAGAAGCCACTGAACCAAGAAATGCGTGCAGGGAGAACGGAAACCAGCGCAAGAAAACAATGATGCTAACTTTCTGGATGCGCCTCGAATTTACTTTATATTTGTTGGTCATACACTAGCGGCGGTTTTGCCAAATATACCACTTCGACTCAAACGGGCACTCAGCAAATTAGGCAAGAAAGGAAATTAGAAGTTACTACTTAAAAGAGTTAAGCATCTACTCCCTTCTTTGAACATTCATTTTGGAAAATGAAAGAAAGGAGTTCCGCGAAAGGGGAGGAATTGAGTTCTTATAGTGTAATATTGCATCTCATGCGTTGACCGAGGGGATACGACGATGCCGCGACCACATTTAGGAAATTTTAAGATTGGTTTTATGAGGTGTTGACCAGTGACGTCATAGAAAAATGAGCACTTTTTCAGGAACGCACTTTCTTTCACTTTTTTAGAAGTGAGGTATTACTCTGCATGTTTTTATTACAAGTTATTATTTACATTTTAATACAAAATTTTTTGTCAAGGTTTCGAATGCATAAATTAGAAATTTTGAGGAAACAAAATTGATAAAAGTGTTATTTGATTATTATGCCCTTCACCTGAGGACGCTGGCAGGAGAGCTGGCGAAACTGTTGTGGTTCTTCGACAACGGACGCGGATGCAGCCCGAAAGAATGCTGAACTCAAGTAATCACCGCAGAAACCTGCGTACGATTATTATGTCGTTTGTTATCCAGTGCCGGAACGGCGTTCCGGCTCGTTCCGGCACCATGAATGACACCTCTAGTGTTGACTACACTGTTTTATGCAAAAATTTCTATTTTTTTCGTCATAATGTCAATTTCAAAATCATACAATCTGTGAGGTATTAAAACATAAGTAGGTATTAGCATGCGCAATTAATATATAAATATCCAGACGATTTCTGCTCATGTCGCACTTTCCATGGCTGTAATATAAATTCAAACAGTTAACACATTTTTGCGATTTTACAACAAATGTGAAACTGCATAACGCTTCATTTTATACTAAAAGATTTTTATCTTAATGACTTACAAATATTATAAGAAATAACTTCGACATAAAGAAATTTTCAAGACTCTTACCTTATCATTGCTTAAACTATAGAAAGTAGACTTTTTCCCCTATTTTGCCTGAACGGCCGTTTCTCATGTTTTTTAATGGCTGTCACTTCCTGAAAAAATAACTCATAAAAAATTAAAACTGGTCGATTTGTGCATCATGCATTTTGGTCTACCACATACATTATTATAGCCCCGCATTTCTGCGTGAATTGGAACTGATCAGCTCGAGAAACGAGCCTTCGTCGAGGGAAAAATCTCCCAGCTATTGGGAGGAAATGTATTCTTCTAATGTATGTAATATTGCGTCTCGTGCAAGTGGAGACCCAGCAGCCGCACGTGCAGAACTATTATATTCTCCCGGAGCCCAGCTCGTGCATGGGAAGATGATGTTCCGGACCAGGGAGGTCCGCCACGCGTGAAGGAAACCATTGTTGCGTCACCTTTGACGTAAAAAGGCGGACCGTTAGGGGATCTCGCCGCTGGGCAGAGGGGTGAGAGGCCAACCAACATAAGAGGATCCAAGAGGAGGAGGCTCTTGGAGTGGAGATGGAAAGTGAGAGTTCGATCCGTATTATACGGGCGGATCCTCTGCCCTCCCCCTCCCCTCCCCCCACCGCTCGGAACGTCATTTCCGATGCGGGGAGGGGAAAGAAGGAAAGCTGGCAGGCACGGGGGTGAAGGCGTGGGAACTAGCGCACGGGTCAAAAAGGCACGCGCCCGCCCAGAAGAGAATCAGGCAATCACCGACGCAGCACGGGCGAACTTATTTAAAGACCTCTCAAAATTAACTCCTCAAACAAATGCTATTCGGGTATTTTGTAAATACATTTGTATCCTAAACTCGATTGTTGCAGGCGTAACTCTGTTAAAATTCATTGCAAACAATTAAAAATGTAGGGTACTTTTTCACAAAATTTATCTAAGACGACCGGTTTCGTCGCAGAGGCGACATCTACAGGAACAGAAATCGTCTGAGTTTTGTAATTGTGTGAAAGAGTACCATACATTTCTATTGTTTATTTGTATCCTAGTTTAGACTGACGGCTGGTGCTATCACCTATCGACTTAGTATTTTTTATCGGAGGAGTACTTATTCTGAGGTTGGCTACAGAGATTTTCCTCTTGATGCTACAAGAAATGTCGTCAAAAAACGACTCTCGATTTATTAACATATTTACACATTCGATATATGCACGAGTATGCAATATTGATTTATTTTAGTCTAAAATTTCAATCTAGTACGCGGATATATATGTATTATACATAAAAATGTATAATAAATATATATTCACGTATGTACCCGTGGATTTATCAGTAGCGGATACAGAAAAAAACTCAAGGGGGGCGCATAAGATACCTTGAGTTACCTTTAATTTTATCGTAATAAAAAATAATCATGTGACATGCAAATTTAAATGCTTTAATTAAAGTGGTTGCATTAAAAAAAACAAGACAATGCCATCTTATTGTATAAAAAATACAATAGGGTGGTTTCCTATTATTTTTTTATTGCCTTAATCGAAAGATTATTACTCATGGAGTACGAATATCACGCTTTTAGATTTTTAAATGACGATATCTATTTTTCGCTATTAAATGAAAAGTGAAAAATTTCAAGCGCGCGAAAACGCGACGGCTAAGAATGAATGCTGGGAAAAGCCCGTGTGACGTCATTCTGGTTCCCGCTGCCGTCATGTGAGGTGACCTTGGGACGAGGATATGTGCTTCGCTGCGATGCAGGCTACTAACAGGTAGCAGAGTACCCAGCTAGCAGGTAGCGCTTGGCTTAAATAAGGATTATTAATGCCTTAGCAAATGAAGAAAACTTTCCGACCTTAGCCAGTTTTAATCAGTGATTATTAAGATAGGCTTTCCTGTGCTCTGCGCCTCATGCATGCATTGGTAACTTCATACAATGTATAACTCCTATCTTCTCGTATAGAAACTAAGTCCCTGTGACGTCATGTGGATTGGCATCGCATGGGCGCCAATCTGGCCCTTTTCAAATGAGGATAAAAATGGACCATTGCCATTCGTCTAAACCGGTATTTCTAAAACCAAATAATTTGTATATTATGAATACAGTAATGGTGGGTAACGAATCGCAATCAATGCCTTTCTTTTTCTTTGATGAAGGAAACTACCCTATTGTGGTTCTCCAATGTTTGGAAATACGGGCGGCCCCATAAGGGGGGGGGGGAGAGCGTACTGTCTGTATCCGCCACTGGGATTTATAATACGTATTTATGTATTTTATACACACGGAAGTAAGTAATATGATATAGAAGACCAGCGGCAGTGCTACTGGAACCAGCAAGTATTTTTATGAAAATCAATTCTTAAAACGGCCTCGACAAATGACAGAGCGTATTCCTTATTAAGAGAAATCCAAAATTTCCTTCCAACTTTGGTGTCATAATGATTGACGAAATATGGAGCATAAGATTTATGAAGCTATTTTAATCAAATATAGATGGTTGAAATCAATATCCCAGCTTGCAAAAAAATTCCCCATTTGAGGGTACGTATGGCGGTCTTAGGGTTTGACTCCGACGATACAAAATTGAAACAGGGCGTGTTATTGTTCTTCGCACGGGTCATGACTTGCAATCTAAAGATTGGTGCCACGCTTTCGCTGAATTACTTTCGAACTTTTAAATTTGCTTCGCAGATGAGCTCGTTTTGTGATAAATACATGAAACCTGAAAGATTAAGTGTGTACAAGTATCTCGAAGGCAATCATATTTTAAACATCTAATTCCGAAGATTCAATTTCCAGATATAGCTGTTTCCAACGTAATTGTGAAAGATACCCAACAAAATAAAGTTTCTGGATACGGTTCGCTGGTGGCATTTACGAACCGCATTGCTCTCCGAGAAATTTAAGGAACGTGTGATCCCTATCCAATCCGATAAGTAGCAGTTTAAAATGAGCCTCATCGGTTTAGCGAACATAAGAGCCGTCGCCCGATGCGTTTTGCCAACCGTAAACAGCGGTACAACGAAAAGCGAATGACTCACCTGACAACCTAATACCACTGTTCATAAAGTGCACGGATTCCGGCGTAGGCAACTTGGTCATGAACACGCAAAATAAAATTAAAATACTTTGTACTCTGCAAAATTTAATCCGCTGATTATGCATGCTCCACGGAAATTATGGGTTTCATCTTCAGTGTGTAAAGAAACAATTGGCAAGTTTTTCTTTATGCGGAACACCCCTACGGAATAAGCAAACCCCTGGTCGACGGGTAGTTTCACAGGAGGAATACACACAATAGTTTTAATATTATTTATGTACCTGCAGTTAACTGAAACGGGAGGAATTTCTTCGCCATCTCAATCGCTTAATTTTTTCTGGGTCGGTTAATTCGCTTATAACTTATGCTATCTCCTTGAGTTATACTTCGCATACGCTTCACCTTTTCAAGACATTTCAAGACACAGACAAGAGCTGAGGCCTTCGAGACCCGGATCTGGAGGCGGGAGACGAAAATTTAACAGGCGGATGATAGGGCGAGAGAAATGTGTCTAAGAAGAACAGAGGAGAAGGCATGAAACTATGAAGCGCCATGCGCCAGGAAAAGACCCTGAGGTGGATAGGCCATGCAGGAGGGTTGTCAAGGGGGGCAGAGATCAGTTTGTCGTTGTCTCCCTCCCCTCATCCCCACCCTTTGCTCCCTCCCCACCACTAAAATAGAATACATCCGTAAGCTATTTTTTGAGATGCGGTAGCTGACGTTAAACTTTGTATGTTTACTACTAAGGAGTTTTATTAATACTATCGTTTAATAATTTATAAATTAATAATTATTGTTAAAATTTTAATTACTAAAGTTACGTAATTAAAAAAAAACTTCAAATATTGCCGCCCCCTTGAAATCTGCCACCCGGGGAACGTGCCCCCCCTGCCCCACCCTACTTCCGGGCCTGAGGTCATCTCATGGGGCACAATGTTAAGGTAGCGTATGAAATGTGATGAAGAGAAGAGGGATGGAGGCCACCAAGGATTGTCCACGGGGAGGAAGAGACCAATGCGCAAAGGACAAAATCAATCTGATCCAAACGCGTCTCAATCCCAACAGCTCCGGGACGAAATTGTTTTAAAAGAAAATTAACCATTTGTTATTTACAGTGCAGTTCTTTTCTTTAATGACTAAGCCTTAAACACACTAATATAATTCCTTCATGGAGTTTAAAATATAAACCGTGAACCACGCACAATACTCAATAGTACTTTATGTGAAGTATTACAATGAAGGGGAGAGACTTCAGCCGAACTATCCAGCCGCGCCCATGAATAGTCGGCGTGAGTGGGGTGGGCCGGAGACGGGGTTGGGCGAGTTACAATCTCCTCCAGTTAAGAAATCCTATGCACTGCGAACGCTTGCCGTTTCAAACCAGCTACTTTACCATTATTTCGGATAATTCGAACGATCAAGTGATCGGAACAGGGTTAGATACCAATTATTTTTGATTATCGAATTGAGGGCAGATAGAGAAGAAAATAAGCAATAAGATCATGGGGGAATTGAAGGAACTAGCTAGGAAAACGATGTGCTGCAGTATGCGTACCCATCTTAGAATAGGGTAGTTTCCTTCATCAAAGAAAACGAAAGGCATTGATTGAGATTCGTTATCCACCATTAGTGTATTCATTATACAGAAATTATTTGGTTTTAGAAATCCCAGTTTAGACGAATGTTAATGGTCAATTTTAATCTCATTTGAAAAAGGCCAGATTGGCGCCCATGCGATTCCACTCCTCTTGACGTCGGGAACCAGAAATACGTCACACGGACTTTTCCCATCATTCGTACTTAGCCGTCGCGTTTTCGCACGCTTGAAATTTTCACTTTTCGTTTGATCGTGAAAAATAGATATCGTCATTCGAACATCTAAGAGCGTGAAATGCGCACTCCAGGAGTAATAATCTTTCGCCAGATTGGCGCCCATGCGATGCCACTCCACGTGACGTCACAGGGACCTAGTTTCTATACGAGTAGGTAGGAGTTTTACATCGTCTGAGATTACCAATGCATGCATGAGGCACAGAGCTCAGCGAAACATCTCTTAATAATCACCTATTAAAACTGCCTAAGGTCGGAAAGTTTCATTCCTTTGATAAGGTATAAATAATCCTTATTTTAGCCAAGTGCTACCTGCTAGCTGGGTACTCTGCTTCCTGTTAGCAGCCTGCATCGCAGCGAAGCACATATCCTCGCCCCAAGGTCACCTCACATGACGGCAGCGGGAACCAGAATTACCAGAACCAGAACCGGGCTTTTCCCAGCATTCATACTTAGCCGTCGCGTTTTCGCGCGCTTGAAAATTTTCACTTTTCATTTAATTGCGAAAAATAAGATATCGTCATTTAAAAATCTAAAAGCTTGAAATTCGTACTCCAGGAGTAATAATCTTTCGATTTCGGCAGTAAAAAAAGAATAGGAAACCACCCTATTGGAGAAGGAATGAATTTCCAGGTATTAGGAAACACAGATCACGAGAGGGAAAAGTAGTCGAACGAATAATTTCTGGCCTCATCCGCAGAAGACTGGGCCGAGGAATTGTCCCGTCAAAGACAGAGTGTGACGAGGCGAACAACGCCAAATGTTCTCGCTAATCCTCCCACACAACCTCTCAATGGAATTCTCACTGATCTGTCCAACCACTTGCGGGGACCAAATGAGATTTTTTCTTTCCCTTTCGTAAATGTTCACGCTCAAAACAAAAGAACAATACGAATTCAAAGGAGCAGAATAATTTTAAATCCCAAACTTAAGGTTAACACGTTACAACACCGTATTCTAAATTATTTTGCAACTCGTCCATAGGTCAAACTCGACGGCTTGTTTTGGTTCCAGTTGAACGGACATCTGCGGAGAAGAAAAACGATGACGCAGAAAATTTCATAGAACTCCTCCGCGGTTCGATTTCATCAAAAGGTAATCAAACGGATCTCGAGCAGCAATGGGACAAAAAAGATAAGATGGCTACGTCAAAATTCACGAAACAAGGAGCATAATGAAATCGAGCAATACGCGCAACTGATGTGTGACGAAAACAATTGACATACACGCTTCATAAATATATGCACGAGCTCTTTGAAAATCATCGGCGAGATAATCATCTTCCTCCTGTATTCCAAAACAGAGCTTTCCAAATGCGGATGCTGCGATAGAGGATTCACCAATCGGCCTCTACGCGCATTGAAATGGGTTTACAAAAGTCGCAACTCGTGTCTCTGACGGGCAAAGGGATCCGAATTTTTCAGCTAAATAAAGGTTAAATATAGGCTGTTAAAAGCGAAGCCGACGAAAAGTTATATTCATGGCGCTTTCATCCATTAAATTCCTAATTTTTTAGGGCTAATTATCAGGATTGAAAATATTAATTTTTTTTAGAATGCATACCTCTGTTCTCATGGCCGCTCTGAGGAAACTTTTGAAAACCGATTAAAATAGGGCCGAACTGCCGTCAGCATAAATCAAGCTTCAAGTGAGGCCACTTCTATGTGGTCACGACCCCTTGCTTCATCAATACACTCAGCCAATCCACGCAAACTACAAAGGCCCAGCGCAGCATCTAGAGAAGCCTCGAAGCATTACGATTCGAGGCCAAAGACGAGGAAATGTTTTTTTTCTTTGTGGGATATCGCTACATCTTTATTGCATGTACACTGGGTGAGAGACACGTACTTGGTGAACGAAATATATACAGTCACTCATTCGATGCAACGTAAGCTAGGTGTTAGATGCTACAAGTTCTGTGAAAGAAGCAAATCCGGGATTTCAAAAAACTTGCGCGAATTAAAAAATTGGATAGGAGTCACCCAAACCCCATGGCTCGGGTCAAAATAAAATATTAAAAGGTGGAAAGGACAATGGGTAGTGAGAGAGGAGTGAATTGAGGCCCCGACCCTAAAGGCACAACCGAAAATGGAAAGGATTAAGAAGGGTCTCAAAATAAAAAACCCTGAGATTTGCGATAAAAAGTCACTGCCAGAATTTATTGACCGAAAAATATTATAATCCAAAACACTCGGGTGAATCTCGTCAGCTCACAAGAAAGAATAAAAATGAGAAGAGCGTTTCGTCTCAAATGAATTTCTATTTAAAAAATGCACACTAGAAGTACAGCGCTGAGCCGCGAGGAGGCATTGACCAGCGTCCGATAATAAACAACAACTTGTACACACGTAGAACTGACAAACGGTCGCCGTCAATGACCACTACAACAGGCCCCTTCCCACCTTTCCCAATTTTCGATTTCCATAACTTTTCCAATCCAATTTCCCTGACTTTACATCCACGGCAAATCAGTCGTGTATAGGGAATTCATGGAAAAATTCAGCGGGGTATATCGTGAACAGAGATGCAAAAATCGATTACGATTAAAATCGGAAATCGAGTTTTAAATGTCAAATATCAAGGAAATTGAGATCGAGTTTCGATCAAAACTGGATTTTTCGACTTCAATATTGACCATTTCTTTTGATCTCAGCAGCGTTACTCTTGGCCTATGATAAAGTAATCCGACCCTTGTGAAAGAATTTTCTCTAAGGCCGGTAAAATTGCAAAGGGACGCCCCCCATCATCAAGAAAACATCGAAAGTATTTGATCTTTCAAATGGTTCAAAGCGGCCATCCTAATGCTTTAATGTTTCACTTAAAACTGTGCCTCAATTTCTCAATATAATAGGCATAATATTGAATTTTACTAAATACTCAAAAGTTTTCTAAGAAATATAAATACAGGAGTAGTTAAAACTTTAGACAATATGCCAGCATTTTGGTATTCGCTAGAAATATATCTTACACCAATGGCATTCTTCGGAAAAAAATCGCTTACAAAATGATACCTGATATCAACACGTTTTACCTTTTTCTTTTTACCCTTTTGAATGGAATGGATGCATGCCTGATTGTCTTCGTAGATAGAGAATTGATATTAAGGAAGAATAAAAAGGTCCCTTAGCATTGAACCAACCCGCAAAAATTCACTGCATGCTTCACATCGTGCCATTAGTTCAGATTCATGAGTGGATATGGCAACAATAGATTGCTTCTTGGTGTTCCTTGAAACGAGACAGTCAAAAACATGAAGCATATAAGTACCCAGAGATTGATTTTCTATCCTCGCCATCGGCAAAGCTTGCATCAGCATATCCACATAACACATCAGCATTACATTTTGAATAAAATAATCTTAAATAAATAGTACTATTAACATATCTAAGCAAAATATATCGTAGCAAGCAGTAAATCAATCCCTCTCAGTGATTTATCGTAGCACAACTTTGATAACGACCGAATAAGTAAACAGAAACTCTTAAATCTGGTCTGATAGTAAGCATAGCATACATTAAGCAACCAATAAGTTCCTTATTAGGTTTTTCCAGTAATACACAAAGCTGATCGTAAGATGCATTAAAATCTTCACCAAGTTTTGGAGGTGTATTACTTGGATAACAGTCACTTATACTGAAACGATTCAACAATTTCTCTAAATAGGCTAATTGGCTTAAAAACATTCCTTATCTTGTTCTTTCAATTTTAATTCTACAAATACTCAATCAAAAGTGCTACGGTGGGAATCGCTAGAATTAAGGAGAAAAAAGCGCGGTTTAGAGGAATTTAAAATACTATGTTGGTGGTCCTGAATGGATAGATATTAAAGATAGATTTAAGGAGCCGCACTGTCAAGAAAATATCACAAATACAAAATAGACCCGCGGCAACAGCTATCCAGTTCGATGAAATATTCTTTCCTGCACCGCGGGATAGGGCATTGGAACGATTTTCCTGAGGTAGTTTTGGAACCCTTACCGCGAAATATTAAGCTCTTTAAAATAAGGTTGAATTGTAAGGGTCTTTTCATTTTGTATTTTTCAGTATGCTTGGATATTGTATTACTTTTTTATGTGCTTTTTATTTAATTGTATCTAAGGTAACCTGGTCGACTTGTAACTATACTTTAATAATAATATTAATAATAATAATAGACTCCATAGTAACGCAACAGGCCCTGAAGAAACAGCGGAACTTAAGCATAACTTATATAGACTACAAAAAAGCTTTTGACTCGATACCTCACTATTACTTACTGGAGGTACTTAAAATATATAAAATTGCCCCAAATATAATAGCCTTCATTGAACTGATAATGCAAAAATGGTCAACAACAATTAAATTGAACACAATAAATGGAACGCAGCAGTCTAGAACAATATACTTCCGCAAAGGGATATTCCAAGGTGACTCCCTCAGTGCTCTATGGTTTTGTATGTGTCTAAACCCTCTAATTAAAACACTGAACCATACAGGTTATGGGTTAAAGATAGCCACAAGCCCGAAAAACAACAATAACACCCTAAACCATTTGTTATACATGGATGATTTGAAGCTATACGGAAACTCGCCCATGCAATTACAAAGACTACTTACCATAACCAACAACTTTACTAAAGGCGTCAGAATGGAACTCGGTATAGACAAATGCAAATCCATTCATCTACAGAGGGGAAAACTAAAAGCCACAGATGGTTGTACCCTCTATGAAAATACTTTAATAGAAGACCTTAAAGAAACCGAAAATTACCGATACCTGGGCATTGCCCAACTAATGGGCATACCCCATAGACGGTTAAAAGACAACATAAAGAAAGAACTTAGCAGCAGAATAGAAAATATCCTGAAAACGGAACTTCACGGGTGGAATAAAGTAAGAGCCATCAATACTTTTGCAATACCAATCCTTCTCTATACCTTTGGAATAATCAAATGGACCTCTACCGATCTTAATTACATAAACAAAATTGTGAGAAACCTTCTTACAAAACACCGTTTAAACCACCCAAAGAGCTCTACAGAAAGAGTAATACTTCCCACATATGAAGGAGGACTTGGTATTCTTGATGCTGTACAGCTTCACTATAAGCAAATTGCTGATATAAGACAATACTTCCATAGCTAAGGAGTCAAATGCAAACTTTTTGATACAGTATGTAAAACAGACACTCACTACACACCACTACATCTAAGCAACCGTGAACTAGACATCCCGATTCAAACTAAAGAACAACTAATCGATCAATGGAAAAGTAAAGAACTTCATTGGGCACCATCTTCGTCAATTAAACATGCCACACATTGATAAAGAGGCTTCAAATATATGGTTGAAACAAGGAAATATATATGGGGAAACAATCGGATTTATGAGGGCCATTCAAGATCGCATAATATTGACGAGGAACTACAGAAAGTTCATATTAAAAGAAAACGTAACCAGCGATCAGTGCAGAAGATGCAAGAACCAATCTGAGACAATAGAGCATTTTATGGGAAGTTGCACGGCCCTAGCAGCAAATGAATGTACCAGTAGACATGACAATGTAGCCAAAATCATGCACCAAGAACTGGCAAGAAAAAATAGAATCCTGGACACCGATGAACCATATTACAAATACCATCCACCTGATGTTATGGAAAACGGTGAGTGCAAGTTATACTGGAATGCAGAAATCAAAACTGACCGAGCAATTAAAAACAATAGACCGGACATAGTTTTAATAGACAAAATAAAACGGCTACTAAAACCCTTTGGAGATTGTTTCATTATTTTTTTGTTTTGATTATAAACTCCTTTCAAGTTTATAAACCAAAGGATACAGGAGTATGTAAGACCCATGAGATGGAAACATATATATTTCTTCATCAAAAGCACCATGCAAAATGCATTTTTTTTATATCTAGTTGTAAAGCATTAAGATTCTTTGCACAAATTATGGCCAGCAAAATTCGAATAGTGAAAATATGTGCTACAGGAGCATATGTTTCACCAACATCAATACATTGCTTTTTAAACATCCTTTTACAACTAGTCTTGATTTGTACTTTATGTCTCCTTCCTGATCAGTTTTCTTGCCACCCACTTACAAGGCAAACATAATTTACCCACAGGCAGATTTGTAACGGTCCCAGTTTTATTTAACTCAAGAGAATTTAATTCCTGGACTGGAATAATGGCACTGGAACTCTCTTAAATATAATCTTTATACCAGCGTGGTGGATTTGTCACTCCCTGGGACCTACGAACAGCAGGAAATTCCCTTTCCAATGCCTGCTCTTTTTCTCCTCTGCCTGAATCCAAGCCTAGTTTGAGAGGAGTTTCATGAGTCGACTGCTCATCTTGCTCTTGCTCATAATATGCATCATTCTTAAAAACATCCTTTTCCACCTTTAAAAAAAATCCTTTCATCATACGCTGATTTTTCTTACACCGCAGTCTGTAACCATTTGTGGCACAGCCTCGCATGTGCACAGCTCTCCACCGAGGTCCAAATTTTCCGTCAACAGATTAAAATGCATTCCCGGCACAAACAACACATTTTCACGTCAAATACGTCAAGTTTATACTCAAGAAAATGGAGAGTGGTCATTATTATTATGGGTGTTATTAGTGGGTATTACTATCATTAACTTTTTCCAATTTGAGACAAACTTTCACGCTGAAAACGGTCTAAACATACCCTGAATATTTCAAGATGATTGCTTGCGTTTTAAGAGAGAAATAAAACATGACATTACGCAAAAGACTGAAAAAAACTTTAACAAAGGACTTTACGTAAAAGACTGGGCCCGGTGTGAGTGACGCGTCCACACAATCCAAACCCTTTTTTTTAGCTTTCTCTCAGGTTCTGTCAGATGCTCCTGGCTTTAAAGCGCAAACTCCATTACTTATAAGAAGCTTAGCAGGTGGAAAAGAAAGAAGAACTAATCAATCAGAAGAATAAGCGCACTGGCGATCCTGAAGTTTGCCACCATTTCGTAAAGATGCTTAAGCCCATACGGTTGACGTTTTTAGTGACATTTCAACGGCTAAGCGACCGTATACTGGCATAACTTAAGTTTGCTTTGAAGAAAAGAATAGCTGTAAATTTACCATATGTAACACTAAGCGTGAGGTTCCAGTTTACATTAGTCAAAACATTAGCCTGGAATGTTGTAAAATAATGCGAAAATTAATGTGAAGAGGTTTGCTTGGTTCTGAATTAGCGATGACAAAATGAGCTTGAACATTTTGGAACGCGCAGCGTCTTAAATCATTTGTTTCGAGCACTTTTCATTCGTTTTTTATTTATTCAAACCGAAAATACTGGCAGAAGACTTCTCGGTATGAACAATAACATATCCATAAAGATATTGCACGGGATGGAGAAGCAAACTCCGGAAAATAAAAACATGGAGGCGGATAATAAACAACTCAACTCAATTTCAAAAGTGCGTGCGGCATTTTGGTGCTATAACATATATTATTCATCTTAAGAACTTTAGTTTTTTAGATGAATCATAGATGACATGCAGCACGCTTTAATTTTATTTTCACCCAATAGCTGATTTGTCGTTGGGGACTTTATTTTATTTTCCGATTCGATTTCTATTAGTTTCATTTTTCTGTTAACAAGCCTGCTAAGCCAGCCAGCCAGTTAAGTTTCAGGATCACTTATGACTCAGCGTCGACAATCCGGTGTAAATAGTTGGTTTCCCCAGCAACGGAAGCCACCTTTCCCAGTGGACCAATCGTAATATTTGGGAATGAGACGTTTTAACGGTTACGACGGATCGGAAGACGAGAAGAAACAAAAAGCACAGGAAGAGGATCCTTCGAGACGTGTCTCAGCGGCGCATGCTATCCATCCATCACTGGTGGGAAAAAAATCCCATGAACACAGAAGAGGCACGCGTTCCCAAATCAATCGAACGTCTTTTGTTCCCAGAGGAGAAAATGGGGAAAGGCGTTCACCACTCTCACTGCGGCCGCGGCGGCGAGAGTGAAAGATGGAGAAAGAAAAAAAAAGTTGACTGCGGAACGCCGCAACCTCGAGTGCTTACGGGAGCTGTGACGCCATGCCGTAATGTCGTAAAAAAACAGAGAATTTACTGTTTCTTGTTAAAAATAAATATGCGATCGTTAATTTGAAAACGATTTTGTTCCAAATTTAAATGCTTTTCACATTTTTTAGAAATAGGTGTAAATTGAAAGTTGTAGCCAGTTTGATTACCAAGCGAATACTTATATTCATACAATTTGACACATTGGTACACTTTTAAGTGTAAATCAATCAGAGAAATGAGAGTCGTCTGAATATTGAAATTGAGATCAATAGTAAAAACGGTTTTAAATAATAAATATCACGACATCACAAGGTATACTAATACCATAGAGTAAGTATATACTTACTCTATGCTAATACATAGTGAATTAACGAATTTCTTCACTAAATGAACAGCAAAGAATACACAAATTACACGTCGAGTTTTTCTCCCTCAACATGGAAACTCAGGTCAAAAAACGTGAAAATCATATCTTTTTATATTGCATACCAAGTAATATATTCGAAAATTAAACCGTTTTAAAACGAAAATGTATATCTTATTTTTTCCGATATTACGCCATAACTTCCTCTTTGTGGTCGATGACCGAAGAAAAGAATGCTTCAAAACAAAAAGGAGCTGACTTGAAGATTCATTTTGCTCGAAATCAACACTAAAAACGGTCATATGTTTTTAACACTAAAATGAACGTGCCAATCTTAAGCTACGACAAGGACGCAGCTGCCGATATCAGCAGAGACGGATGTGTCACCATGGATGTATTCCACCTTAACGAGGATGATGTCGGCCAGCGTGCCTCGAAACTTCAATCACCTAATCATGGAAAATAGGGATCGTAGTTCCTGCATGTCGATGCCACTTTTTCCTTCAAACGAATCCCGGCAAAAACTAACTAACTCTTGCCTGCATTTTATACGTGGTTATTTTCCAAATCGAATAATATCTTCTGTGAGATGGGCATTGGATTAAGTAATCTAATCTGGGAAAATGAGGATAAATCCTGCACATCAATGCCATTATTTATCCATCCAATTTATCCAATGATATGCCATAATTAACACGAAAGGTGCTACACGATTTGAAAAGAGCCATAATCATAAAGGCTGAAAAAATTTATGACAATGCTATGTTTTCCTGTCAAAATATCTGCAGTTGTGGCCAATAATTCTGACAAAGGTGGTATTCGATTTGGAAAAAAATGAAATGCCACAGTATGTGAACCATAACTTTATTTACGTCAAAAAGTCATCCAACGCGGGATGTAACTTTCGCGTTTTCTCATTTGAAACTTTTGAGCGAGTCGAGTGAGACAGACATTTTTCGTCGTTACTAATCTTCTCCTTCTTCCCCCTTCCTTGTTCGAGTCTTTTGAATGAAATGTGATTTTTTTTTGTCAGAGTGAAAATCGCCATTTCCTATTTTTATTATATTATTAATAACAAATTTATTCCTTATAATACAATTGACATTTAAAGCATAAATCAACAAAAAAAATAGGACACCCTTTCAGTCTTTCGCTTCGCTTTAGGGTTGCCGACTCATTTCCTTACATGCAGCAGAGGCAGATAGAGGGGGAGTATGGGGGCACGTGCCCCCCCCCCCAAGACGCTTAAAAATAGATGAGGTCATTAAAGAGTTATCATTACGTTTTATTTTGTTCATTACGGAGACTGAATGATTCAATTTCTAATTAATAATTTACATATTAAAATAAAGAGAATATTTCGTACATTAATTGCTTTATGTTGTTTTTAATCTTAAGCATGAGAAGGCCGTTTACCTGTCAGGCCCTTGTACCACTCCTCAAAAATCCTGGATCCGCCCTTGCCAGTTTTGCTTTGGTCATCCATTTGTGTTTGCTCTCACTTAATTTATGAAATGAAAAAGCAAATTCTATTAAAATAGGCACACTAAATAACTGGATGAATGCAACATGATAGTGTTGACTTATTAAACGCCACGGGAACCTGTTAACGAACAACACTATATGGATACAGATAATTTTTTTTCTGGTTGGGGTTTGTCAGTCCTAGTTTTCCTTTTCTGCATCTAGCCAGTTTTATGCTACTGCAAAGATATTTACCCACTGAATATTTTCATTGCTGGTGTCAACTTGTATTTGAGCAATGCAGGATCAGCGAGACCGCCTGCTAGCATGACCATATCTAATGGCATTTTTTCTTCGATGACTACAAAGACATGGGTGGCATATTGGATGCTTCATGTTGGTGCATATCTACTCACCCCCTGCCAATCATCCTTGAGGTGGCTCACAGGGTATTATTCAGATGTAATACAGTGTCAAAAATGTGTCTCAACTAATAAATTTTGAGGCAGGAAGATTGGCAGTGGATATTATTCGATTCGAATTTAAACATCGCGCATGCAATATTGATATTTTTTTGGTGTTATGTACTATTAAGTGGGCACCCTGCCTAGACTTCCTCCCTCGACTAGGATGGACTTCCCACACGAGCCCTTTCACACCGAAGACACCCTCTCAAAACACAAGTGAATCTCACCCACACGAGTAGGGAACGTCCACGTAATTAATGGCTTTCGTTTCCACCGCCCTCCGTGGAAAGAAACAGAAAGCACACTTGATTAATAGAAAACCTTGGTCGCCGGCGTGAGAAGACGCGCCTGTGGGAATGGGATTTTTTCGAACATTCTTTCCCCCCTCACTCACATAAAAGACTCGATTCCTCCCTCTTCAAACATCTTAGGAAGATGCGGAAGAAACACCGCGTTTGTTTTTCGGGATCGCGCGCCGGATGGTGGAAAAAAAAGAAGCTGAACGGGTTGAGGTGGTGCGGCCTCGCGGCGATATCCGGAAACTCAATTTTCTATCACCCTCATCACTTGCCAATCGAGTCACCCTCGTGCTTGCAACACGAATTGCTCTCAAGGAAGAGAATCACCTCAGTTTTGTCACGAAACCGCCTGGTATCCATGGAGACCATAGTCGCGATGCGGTTACAAATTAGACATAACATAGTGGAACACTTTTTTGCATTATAGCTTCCATTTATGACATAAAATAAAAAGGCTAATGAATCGAAACTTTTCTTAAATCGTCTCGGTTTTTTTTTGCATATTTTTCCCACCAGTTTAAGAGATAGTCATAGGGCCACGGTTCACTCTAAAACCTTTCTTGCCCTCATAAAAATACAGATAACGCATTACCCAGGCTCAAACAGTTTTTTGTGATAAATTTAATGAATCTATTAAAAACTACAACCGGCATCTTCAGAGGATATTGAGTAGAACTCTTTTCAATACAGGCCTGTTTCCCAAATCAAAATATATTACGGCATAATTTTCTCAGTATAAACATTTTATACATGGACAAGGACATAGAGAAGTTTTATACATTTGGGGTACAAATGTACCTCATATGCACTAAATGCTTAAACTTACGTTCTCCTTTGCATGCAACGTACATTTTGAGGTGATGTAATACATTTCAAACGAAATTTTCAACGCAAGAAAAAAGAAGATATTTGACTCTTCGGGGGAACGCATACTATCAACCTTAAGCATTAAAACATTTGCAGTAAAATAAAATTAATAGATTGAAAACTCGTTGATCCTCAATTCAGAAAAAAATTCAATAATATTAAGAAATTTTGATACATATTATTTGCTTTTAATATTACCATGTAAACAATTTTTCATTAACTTCTCCAGTAATTCAAAAACCTCTGATATTTATTAGGGTTTTCCGACTAGCACGCTTCATGAAGAAAAGCTCTTAAAATCCCACATTTCTTGTAGGAGAAAAGCTTCTTGGGAAGTGCCAAGAAAAGGATAAGAAGAAGATGAGTCAAAGAAACCAAGCTCCTTTTCGTCCACTCTTGGAATATGTGCAAATATTTGGGATTCAAATGAGACCAGCGGAATCTCAGGGCTGAATCGCGTTCGGTAAAGAACGATAACATACGGCTAAGGTCAATATGATAATTTAGCAAGCTTCGGTGAGTACACTTCGAGGACTAGAGTGGAAACAGTTATCAGGTCAAAGAGAAAGACGAAAGCAAATAAATTAGGGCATCCGCAACATTTAAACTCAAAAATTCGTTGATTGTAAACTCTCAACTTATGATGAGGGTATTTGTTTCGTCCTTATCCGATATAAATTAACTTTTTCCTCCAAAAATTGTGTATTTATCTGAAGGAAAGTTAAATATATCTTTACTTTCACATAACAAAACGTGGTATTCACGGTAAATACTGGAAATAACGCTTCATCTGATAGAAATTCTTCATTAGGAGAAAGTGATGAAAAGAGGCGATTACGTAAATCATGAATACGCATATAGGTGCCCGTGAAGATAACATAAGAAAGAGATGATGCCTATTTTAATAAGAACGAATAATTCATTAGGCATAAAAAGCTGTTAGGAATTAACCTTTCAGATTTGAATTGGAAGTGGTGGAAAGATTACTTATTACATTTATGACATGCAATGAAGACATTTTTCACGACGCATGGTTAGGAAATACAAAGAATCTAATATTGACTCTTTGAATAAGCACTACTATTTTTTCGTGGCGCATTTGAGAGAGCAAATATAAGAATTTCAAATAAGCCATAAGCTAAGTCTTTAACTGGCACAATCACGATGACGGCCTAAATATTAAATTACTTGAGGTTAGGATTATTTACTCTGCAACCAAAGAAAACGACATGTTTTAAAAAAGTACCTGTAATTTCACTAAAATGCTCAAAACCTGATCATATACAAAAGCTAACAAGAACTCTCAGCCTCCGCCAGGTAAATTATCATCCTATGGTTAACCAGACAAAAGAAAGTGGCCCGTAATGTTTTCTCCATTCTCAGCAGTGGGGTAGCCAGGAATTTTGTTCGGAGGGTCCAAAACTTAATACACTATTTTACAAACTGTATTTGTAAAATAGTGTACTAAGTGGAGGGTTCTAAACTAATTTTAACACTTTTCATAATCGAAAAAACTTCATTTAGCAAAGAAATATTTTGTAAATTCATGATTTTTCAACATTTTGTGTTCATTTATGAGGCGAAGTTGTTTTTCTATATTTCGGGAGTCCCCCGTGCGTCCCCTCTCGCTACGCCACTGCTCAGCATAAAAGAGGATGAGGAGATGTAGCTGTGGAAGTGAGGACGTCCAACGCAAAACCAGAACGTATTTCAACTCAAAGAAGAATCAACAGACTGAGGGAAAATGCGAAAGGGTTCTTTATTTTCATATAAAACTAATGTCTCTACATCCAATGCCTACTTTGAAAAACGTGAGTCGAAAAATCGGCACGATGGCGAATTAACCGCAGCAAACTTATAAACACCTGTGTGAAGAAAGTCTTACTTGAAAGTAATTGAAATAGCAACTTTTAACGCAAAAATAATATTTTAACTTTAATCAGTTATCATATATTTTTCATCTACATCTACATCTACAAATTACCCTGCGAGCCACCTCTAGGGTGTTTGGCAGGGGGTGATCAATCACCAGCATGCAGCATGCATTTGGACTCCCACATGCACACCACACCGTCTAAAAAACGTCCCGTATAATAACAAACTATACTACTATATGCTGTTAGAAATAGAATATAGAATAGAAATTCAGAAACATGCAGTAAGTTTTACATAGGTTAGTAGGCTACACTACAAGTCATGCAATCTATTTACGCGTTCTATTGCTGCCGTTATAATCTCTTATTGATCGTGGAAAAAATGACATTCGGAATCTGTCTGTTCTGCAATCTATCTCTCTTATTTTATTTATATGATCTGATCTTCCGTAGTACGTTGGCGTCCGCAAGATATGGTTAACTTCGTCAGAAAAGACACTGCTCTTGAATTTATCCAAAAGGTTTAGTCTATTTTTCAATCTACGGTCCGACAGAGATTCCCATCCGAGTTTATCTAAGAGGTCAGTTACACTAACAAGACTATCGTAACGACCTTTCACATACCTGGCAGCTCTTCTTTGCACGCGTTCTAACTCTGTTATTAAGCCTTTTTCATGAGGGTCCCAAACACTGGCAGCGTATTCCAAATGTGGTCTAACGAGGGAAAAGTAGCTAATTTCTCTCACTTTGTCGTCGCACTTTCCTAATATTCTTTTGACAAAACCCATTTTACGATTAGCTTGACCGGTTATTTCTCGAATATGTTTATTCCACGATAGATCATTATTGAGTCTAACCCCTAGATATTTCACAGATTCAACTGCCTTTAACTGCGCGCCCCGAATGACATAGTTACGCTGTAGGGAGTTATTCTTCTTCCAGAAATTCATTACGACGCATTTTTCCAAATTTAATTCTAACTGCCAAGCATCGCACCAAGCTTGGATAGCAGCAAGGTCATTCGTTAGTTCATCTATATCTTTGCTGGAACGAATTTCTCTGTAAACTACAGCGTCGTCTGCAAATAATCGTAACTTACTCTGCACTACTTCGCCAATGTCGTTTATATAAAGAAGGAATAGGAGTGGGCCAATGACACTACCCTGAGGAACGCCAGAAGTCACTCTAACCTCATTGGAGACTGCACCGTCTAATACTACTCTTTGGACGCGGTCGCTCAAAAATTCTCTAATCCAGGAAATGACATCTTCGTCTAGACCATAAGATTTCAGTTTTAATATTAACTTTCCGTGGGGTACTTTATCAAATGCCTTTTTGAAATCAAGAAAAATCGCGTCTACTGGAATGTTGTCTTCCCCGGAGACTAAAATATCGTGGGCGAAAAGCGCTAACTGAGTTTCGCACGATCTGCTTTTCCTGAATCCATGTTGATTTCCCATTAATAAGTTTTGCGCGTCTAGGTGTTTCATTACCGAGCTGACTACCACACGCACTACCACATTCATATACTACCACACGCACGCGTGACAGCGGCGGAAAGGTGACGCGATATAATTATTTTATTTTAAAATTGTCATTTTGCTGCCGTTATAGAAAGAAAACGGTATTAATAATGTCATTGTAATGAGATAAATAAAATGGTATCACTAATGTCATTATAAAGAGATAAATGTTGTTGTTTTTCCATTTCGTAAAAAAATAATCTTATACTGATTTTTTCGAAAGTAAGATTCTAAATTCATCGTCCAAAGAACATTGTATGCCTCTTACACGAGTGCGCATAGCACATGAGAACATGCAGAAAAGTATCCAATGCTACAAGGTGATCCCATAAACTCCAAAAAGGAATTCAATGCATATCCTACGGCTTCATCGACTTTTTATTTTTCCGACGCGTTTCTCCGACTTGCGTTACCCGTACCATATCGTGAGATACCAATAGATGTGACTGTTAAAACTGTTATGGGTGGTGCTCATGTGTAAAACAGAATTATTTTTGGCTCTTCAAAAATTACTAAGAAAGTTGGGTATGTCTGATTTTGTGAGTAGATTTCGAATATACATATGCATATAAATACCTCGCCGGAGAAAATTTCTCTTAAAAGGAATTGAAGATGAAAATTTTAAGGTAAAAATATTCATTTTAAATTTTGATGTATTTGAAATCACTCCAACAATCGCAACATCGCAACTTAAGCATGATTATAATCCTTGACGAGGACTCCAGCAAGGGAGGAACCATGGTCCTTATATACGAAACATGGGAGGAACTAACGTCGATCGTTCTCACAAATGACGCCAGGAAACAAAAAATAATTCTGTTTTACATGAGATGCCAATTAGGTCAATGGTCTCCAACCCGCGGCCCCCTGTCCGCATGCGGCCCGCCGGCTAAGTTCTTGCGGTGAAAGGAGACCTACAGGCTCAAGGAAATATTGTATCGCACCACATAATATAAAATATATATATCGACACACTCGTCAAAAAGAAACAATGCCAAAAATTAATAATGTCAAAAATCGCCTTGGTTGGTTGAATTCTTTGACTGATAAAGATTGTTGCACTTTGAAATAATGCGTTTTTTATTTTATTTCATTGATGTGGTGGAAAAGTGACATGGACCATTGTGGCCCTCCGGATGACGTGAAATCGATGTTTCGCCCTTGCATTAAAAATGGTTGAAGACCCCTTGTGTAGACGTAACATAAACAAACACTCTGATGATGACGAAAGCCTGAGAAACGCGTTGGGAAATTAATAAGCAGTAGACAACTACATTGGCACTCACTCATTGTCTAAAAGAGACAGTTGGTTTGGATATATAAGGGTAGAGCTCACCCCAGACCACGGGATGAGATAGTAAAGTTACTGCAAGGAGCAAAGTAGTCACATGAACAACAACAGCAAGGAATACTCATTCCGCCCATTCACCCAGTTATGCAACGCGGAGGTTGAAATTTAAAATAAACAAAATTCTCTCCTCGTAAAATGATGAAATTTATATAGTAGTATTCAGGAATTCTAAGCCCAATGCTTTCCGAAGTTTCATCCTTTGTGGAGATCAATGACACGCAAGACCGTTGTACACGCGAAGGCTTTCCCGTCAAAGTCACTGCACTCCAACAACGAGATGCTTCCGCCGCGGCACATCTCTTAATGAGGGACTTTCCGATTGATGAGGCTCGTTAAGACAAGATCGCTTTTTTCATTCAGACAATGGGAGTCCGAAAAACGCGGAATCGACACCTTTCGTCAGGTTTTTCACGCTACAAGCCGAGGGTGATGACGTGGGATGAAAGAGAGAGGGGTGGGCTGCTGCCAGAAGGACAAACACCAAATGGACAAAAGACGAACGATGGACAAGCGACGTCGTCCTCCAAAGTGACCGCGGGTCGAAACAAAGGCGTCGCAAAAAAACAATCTTTTCGTTTCTAGCATTTTCGTAAACAATATTACAATGGAGGCACCAATGTGCTATGGAAAAATACTTAGTTCGGCCGGGATACATTTTCATGGCGAAATATTTCCCAGGCGAATATTTATTCACTGCGATTCTCACCCTCGCTAATTATCAAACTGCACCAGTGTCCGTGCCACTGCTCAGTAAAAGTATTCATCCGTTTCATGCATGCAGCTGTTGTAGCAGAGGATTCTCCATTCGAAAAACTAATGCGATATCACGCACAGCGCATTTAAATTGTCTTACTAAAACGTTTCCATGACGGCAACAGCGATTCGAATTTCAGTGGAAAAAGGGCTGTTGTTCTGAAATTATATCCCTTGTGATTTAAGCTAAAAGCATGAAGAAGTTAAAGAGTCTTATTACCTAGGAAGCCGAATTACCTGCAACGGACGATAAAAGTTTAATGAAATTAATCAAAAATTTTCGTATCTATATACTATAAAACCATCTTCCGACCACTGGCTCACTCATAGAAATGTTTGGGTTGATCGAGATGAGGTACGACAAGGAGTCATAGCATCGACCACCTGTTAATAGAATAGCGCAGGCGAAGAGGGCTTTCTACAAAAAGACGAATTTTATTGCCGCTGAGAGTACAAGCATATAAGTAAGGAAAAATTCATTAGATGATTCTCATGGAGTATGTTTCTCTATGGAAGCGAGGCTTGGACATTGACAGCAGCAGAGAAGTCAAGAGTGGAAGCATTCGAATTGCGGTGCTACCGTAGAAAGAGGAATATAAAATGGATTGACCGTGTAAGTAACGAGGAAGTGCTAAGGAGAGTGGGAGAAAAGAGAAGTCTTCTAAAAACCTTACGCAGAAGAAGGGACAACCACATTATGAGACATGATGGCCTGATGAAAATAATCGTGGAAGGACAGTTGGAAGGGAAGAAGGGAAATGGACGGCCCCGAATGAGTTTCATAGGACAATGAGTTATAAAGGATGTGAAAGAGAAGCAATACTTGGCTATGAAGAGATTAGCGGATAGGAGAGAGGAATGGAGAGCTGCGTCAAACTAATATTAGGATTATTTACTAATGATGACGATGAATGATATAATTCATCAAATTCATAGGCTCTGAATTATGATCCTCGCCTTAGTAAATATTTCGTTGCAAATGTTTCGAATGATTTGAACGTTCTACTCCCATTGCCGCTCTATGCTCATTTTTGAAAAGCGAATGAGAAGCGACCCACGTGGCGACATTGAACACGAGACGGACTTCCGTGCCTCCAACGTGTGTTGAGGGGCGTACTGCGCATTTAAATAGGTTAACTAAAGTCGCCACTCGCGCCGCTGATGACAGAGCCATTCAAATTAATTTACACGGAAAAATTATCTGCAATTAGTTAGGGTCGTGAAATGAAATTTTTATTTGTGACGATGTGATCTAGAAAAATCACAACTTTTCAGTCATATTTCTCGCGACTTCAACCACTTAATTACAAAAATTGGTAATTAATGGATCGGTCTGCTATCACCGCCGCCCTGTGGAGATTTTAGAAACCCGATTGAAATTCGCATTCAGTAGTAATTTAATTTAGTTGATGAAAAAATTAAATTAACGTTCAACGAAAAATATCTTCACAGCTGTGTGGCGTAACGATAAATCTACGGGAGCTACTCATCTACGTACCTCACTTGATTTTAGTTAAGACGGGACTATTCCCAGCTCATTAAAATCCTCCTCAGCATTTCCAACGTAACTTATGACATTTGTCTTCGGTTTCAGTGCTCATTTGCCAATATCTCAAAAATTAACACGATATCGCGACTAAATTTTAAATTTTACCATTCTTTACAGGTTACAGGTACAACAACCATTATTTTAGTTTTTTTTTAGTCGAAATCAAATTAATCAAAATTTTTCGCATCTATATACTATAAACCTAACTTAACACCACTGACTCACTCATAGAAATGTTTGGGGTGATCGAGACGAGATACGACAAGGAGTCATAGAATCGACCACCTCTAAAATCGTCTGTAACCTTGTGAACTAATGTCGAAAAACTAAATTTTCTCTTTTCTATCTATGAAAGTGTTACCAACTGCCTCTATGCCTTTAATTTGTGGGGGGGGGGCAATTTTGTGGGTAAAAATATAGAAGGTAATTAGGAATTTGAACATTGCTGGGAAGCTCGATAATGGCACCGTCCACACCTAATAACAGTCGCCGAGAACTGCAAGGATTCAATTTGAATTCATTAGCCATCACCGAAAAAAACGGACTATAATTATATTATTCTAAGCTGGTCTAGTCTAGTCTAGTCTCTACACGGACCAACAGTAAACAAAGTTGTAAGAACAGGCTAAAAGACGGAGAGGTTTTGGGGGCAGAGCGTGATAACTTGATGCAAATAACTTTGATGTCATTATGCGCTCAGAAACGGAATTCAAGCAAATTTTACTGGTTGCCGCACTGATACATCGCACTTACAGCTTTATAGCAATTAAAACGATTAAGATATCAAAATTTCTTTTAGATACGCTGTAACCAAAGACTTTTCTAATAGTCAAATGTATATTCATGTTATTAGATTCATCTGTATTGTAGTAATTGTTCGAAATGTAAATGTTCGCTATTTTCGGATTTTCCGAGATATTTACATCTGAGGGAACTTCGCATTGAGCGGAGGAAATGGCCTGGGCGCTAGCAGACACGCACTGCTCTTCTCGTTCAATTCAATTAATGACGCAGACTTCGAATTCCAAGGTAACCGTCCGCGCAAAAAAAAAACTTTTAGCTCTGAGCCAAATAAGAAAGACATAAAATAAATGATCTGAAAATATGTTTGAGGGAAATCACCAAACGCATGCAGTTACCAACTCGATGTATCTTCTAAAAATATCAGCGATTATGGCCATGCATAAAACGCAAATCATATATATCATTACAGAAAGGTCTTTTTCTTTCATTCCGTATATACTCCGTTAATACTCCACTGCTTATGACGAAAAATACAAACTCAATCTGAAATTTCACTGCTTACCCATAAATTTTACTTTAAATTTTCGATTTTTCCATGTCGATTACTCGGTCGAGGTATCGACTCCACACATATTTTATATTCTTTACTTCAAAAAAAGGCTTAAAAACTTGTTAAATCCATGGCTAAACCTAAAAAACTTGGGACATAACGACGCAAAAATATTAAAAATAAAACCAAAGAAGTATGAAGAATGCAAAACGTTCTCTAAAAGAGACAACGTGTTTAAGGAACTTAAAGGACAACGTGTATCACGAATAAATAAAAATATCGCGTTGAAAGTACTCAAGAAATATTATCAACGGGAATTGACAAAAAAAATGAAAGTAGTACGAAAAGCAAACAGTGGATCTACATGGGCGAATGCTATAAAATTGCTATGTAAAAGATTTTAGGTTTATTATTAAATTGTTTTAAGACTTAGAGAATATTCCTAATTATTCCCTGATTGCGCTGAAGTGCGAAATTTTCGCACGAGTTAGCTAGTATCATCAATGAAAGTTGCGGAGAAAAAAAAATCACGGAATAGAAAATTAAGGATGGAACCGGAAGTGATTAATTATTTCTCGGTATTTTGACGGGATTATCGAAGCTTTAGACAGAGGTGAAAATAGACCGAGAGCATAGCTGGAAGTTTACATGACATTTAAAAAAATCAACACCAATCAACTCAACTTATTACATTAGACTTTCAACATAGGGTTTGAATTTATTCTATTGAATTCTATTCTTGGAACGATAATGAAGCTTTAATCTGTGGCAACAGTGAGAAAATGGGACTCGCAAAATATGCCATCATTTAAGCAATTCCAAGCATAATTTGGCAATTGGTTAGTTTCCTTCACCAAAGAAAACGAAAGGCATTGATTGCGATTCGTTACCCACCATTAGTGTATTCATAATATACAAATTATTTGGTTTTAGAAATACCGGTTTAGACGAATGGCAATGGTCAATTTTAACTGCATTTGAAAAAGGCCAGATTGGCGCCCATGCGATGCCACTCCACGTGACGTCACAGGGACCTAGTTTCTATACGAGTAGATAGGAGTTATACATCGTCTGAGATTACCAATGCATGCATGAGGCACAGAGCTCAGGGAAACATGTCTTAATAATCACCTATTAAAACTGGCTAAGGTCGGAAAGTTTTCTTCGTTTGATAAGGTATTAATAATCCTTATTTCAGCCAAGCGCTACCAGCTACCGTGGTACTCTGCTACCTGCTGGCATCCTGCGTCGCGTCGTATCAGCGCTCAAAGCCTCAACCCCTAGGTCACCTCACTTGCGGCAACGGGAACTAGAACGACGTCACACGGAGTTTTCCCGGCATTCATACTTAGCCGTCGCGTTTTCGCGCGCTTGAAAATTTTGACTCATTATACGATGGCATTCGCTTTAATATCGGTTCTCCGCAAAACGGATTTTAAAATCAAATACAGCATATTTTGAGCTTTTCCAATAACACCCAGTAAACATCAACCGTAATATATGAAACATATGCCCGTAATTGGGCAACGTAACGTTTTGTTCGCAAATGAATGAATGCATGCTGGTCGCAATTGCGTTGCGGATGGGTAAAGAGTCGCCGCCCGAAAAGTCGACATTCTCCTACCCGGTACACGATAATATTTCATCACATGCTGTGCTTACATTTTACGCAATAGGACCAATAGTTGCAGTCACAAAGCTATATCTTAGTTTTTTGGTTCTAAACTGCATATGCTGCAAAACTGTGGTACACATCATTTTTTGTCTATTTTTCCTCATATTCAATGCTTACACAAAAAATGCTTCGAAATGGTAACACTAAATTAGAAATATCAAAAAAATAATAATTACTTTCCAAAAATTTTCACATTGGGAGAAACTTACTTTTATGACCAATTCTTTCTTCGAAAGTGAACGCGGCTCAGGAATTTTAAAGATCACAATAACTAATCAAACCTGTTTTTGATTCCATCTCAGAACTCTCGACTCTTAAATGACCGACAACGGTTCCCAAGCCTTTCTTGTCGAGACGGAACAATGGCGAACACGGAAACAGCGCTGCATACTCCGGATCATTTTCGGAATTTTCTCCACGAATCACACATTACATGCTCCGAGGTTAAAAAGGCCTCCGTATCTCCACTGGAGAAGAAAACCTTCCCTTTTGTGTGGTACTCCTCCACTTTAGGCATTTTTCAACTGCAACCAAACCCGCTCGAAAGAAATCGTCACCTTGGAGACACATTAAAAATTAACATAAGCCTATAATGAACTAATTATACTCATCATAATTCAGTCGATATTAGAGGAAACATCAATGAAGGAATATAAATATAAATCTCCGTCATTATTATTCTACACCCCAATATTCAACAAATAATTATCTAATAATATTCGGTTTTAGTTATATTAAAAATAATTAAGCGACTAAAACAAGCTCATCAAATTCTTACAGAAGTGGGAAATCATTTCTTACACGCTTTTTTCTTAAATTGCTCGTCCATCCGTTTTATCAATGGAATTTTGCTATAATTTTTTTACCCACTTTTTATTGTCGCAAACTTTTGAAATCAAGCACACCTGCTTGCTTCTGATGACAATGCAATATCCAATAATCAAACATTTGAATGGTATAGTACCATTCTGCTCTAAAAAATTAACTAGGTTTACATTTGGAAAATTGTTTTCAATAGCGTGGTTTCCTATTATTTTCTTTTTGCCTAAATCGAAATATTATTACTCCCGGAGTGCGCATTTCAATCTCTTAGATTTTCGAATGACGATAGCTATTTTTCGCGATTAAACGAAATGTGAAATATTTCAAGTGCGCGAAAACGCGACGGCTAAGTAGGAATGATGGGAAAAGTCCGTGTGACGTACTTCTGGTTCCCCCTGCACCGAGTGAGGTGACCTTGGGGCGAGGCTTGAGCGCTGATACGACGCAGGCTGCTAGCAGGTAGCTGAGTACCCTGCTAGCAGGTAGCGTTTGGCTTAAATAAGGATTATTATTCCCCTATCAAACGAAGGAAACTTTCCGAATTTAGGTATTTTTAATGTGTGATTATTAAGAGTTGTTTCCCTGAGCTCTGTGTCTCATGCATGCATTAGTAATCTCCGACAATGTAAAACTCCTATCTAATTGTATAGAAACTAGGTCCCTGTGACGTCACGTGGAGTGGCATCGCATGGGTGCCAATCTGGCCCTTTTCAAATGAGGATAAAATTGACCATTGCCATTCGTCTAAACTGGTACATATTTCTAAAACCAAATAATTTGTATATTATGAATACACTAATGGTGGGTAAGGGATTGCAATCAATGCCTTTCGTTTTCTTTGATGTAGTAAACTACCCAATTATATCAATAGATGGCTTCGTTTATTAAATTTATTTGTTTTAATCAATTACGTGATTCACCTATAAAAAGTAGAAAATAAAATAAATAAAACATTTTTAAAAGACGCAATTTTTCCATAAAAAGTATAAAATGCAGTATAAAATAAGCTCTTCATCACTCGGGGAATTAGGCGTTGGCGTTGATTAGGTTTAGATTCAAATATTGCGCCGTGACAATTCTTCCTCACCTATCAGGAGCTACTACACTCATTTCTAACAGATGCGTCTCTAACGATGTTTTCCGTGTTTGCAAACAACCCCTACATTCATGCGAAACTCGAAATAGAAGTGCCAAATCTATATCCTTCAGCTAAAATGAATTCCACTGATCAGTGTATATATTCGTCATTTCAGTGGAAAAATGGGTGGGTCACATCAAGACACATTTAAACTTAAAAAAATACCTCAACACCCAAAATAAAAAGGAACCTTTAAGACCCTTTAAATAATGATACTGCGATGGTAAGTTGGTAGTACTTGTTTCCTGCGTAGGTGATATTCAGCGCGGAAGCTGTAAAATACCTGATTTCTCACTCCAGATAATAAAAACACCGGCGTTGTTTATTGCATTGGTTATTTTTTAATGTGACGAGACAACGGTTCGAAAAGAACTCTTAGCTTCGTTAGGGGAAGCCTGAAATTCTGTGGTACCTCTGTGTTAAGCCGCTAACTTTAACTCAATGTCAGGCCTTACAGGATGATTGCGGTGAGCTAGCCGGTACAGTGGTTGGGTGCAAATCGAAACGGTTCAAGCCCAGGTAAAGCGTTTAAATACCTCAGACAAAGATCGACTTGCTCGATGAGGCAGTACTAGTGTACTAAGAATGCGTCGCCTAGTGCCAAGTTATTGTCAACCATTGACAGTACGCGCAGAAAAGGAAAAAAAATCAAGTTGTACACGTGTTGAATTGAAGTGAGGAAGCGATAATCCCCGTACGTGCTTCAATGACTCTGCTGATAGAAAAGAATAGTTGAGATATATATGGGGTTTTGGATGGTAGAGCTGTTACAGTATTACATGGCGATAATTCTTTAAAATATTTACCGCGGTAAGGAAAGCAACTGTCCCTGCAATCTTCTATATTATTTCTACTATACCTTTAAGATACATTTTTCTCAACTTATACGCAACCCAACTCTACAAATGAGGTACCAAAATGCACAGAATTTAGCAGAGAACATGCGACGGCATATCTGACTTCCTAAATATTGCTATTGTTTCCTAAAATTGGTTTTAAATAATTAAAAAAAAAACAAACAAAAACCGGTAAATATTCCTGACGTTAACGGCGCACAAACTGATACATTTGTTCATTTGCAACAATATCTCGCATTCTTTAAATAACTTTTATCAAAATGCGGCTGATTCCACATTCAAGTCTCCTGTTGATACGTAAGTATGAGTCATCATGTGCGTTTAACAGAGGATAATGTAATTACTTCCAATGTTGTGTTTAAAGAGGTCCTCTGACCTCAATTTGTACATGAACATTCAAATTAAATTTGTACATAAGACCCTGCCTTTTTTTCTACATTTTAACATTAGAAACGCGCCTATCCCTCTGTGGACCTGCATTGAAAAGAGCGGGGGAAGCCCGCCGGGAGTGGGCGCAGCACGCTCGTATTCTCAAATTCACATGCCTATGGGTTACCTTGGGGTGAGCTCTATCCTATCTAACCCCTCAAGCGCGGCAGGCATTTAATTAAATCCCATCTCAGCGGCCGGATGAGACTTAAAAATCTTCGCCTTTTTGTTATACTATCATTCAATAATTTATATCTTTCATAATATACGATCAGTATCGTTGAAAATTTTTGTAAACTTGCGTATTATAATGCGCTACTATATAATAATTTTTCGAGCGATTGGAAAAAATATTTATAGTTTTATGTATCCCTTTTTATGAACTAATGAATAAATTTTCAATTTTGAAAGATTTTTATTTGGTTTCGAATAAGCTACGAGATCTCTAACATTCCATGCATTTAAAAAATACAATTACATGATGTAATTTAGTTATTTGGGGTTGAAAATTTCATAACAGATTGGATACTTTCGATAGGATTACCCGTTTCGCCTACTTGAAAATTTACCACTCCGCCCACTTCTCTGACTTTGTTCCATTATTACCGTATCATTTCATATAGGTAATCACATGCTAATGTTTCAAACGTCAATATCCAAATATTCAAATGATTTACCTTAGAAAATCTGCTCTGACATGATTTGAAGCAATCCAAACATAATCCCACTGCACATTTTTCACAACAGTACACGCAAACTCTTCATTTCCCATGTTACGCACAAACTGCACACCTCCTTTGAGACTTTGATTTCTTCCCAGCTGCAGGAATTGTCTTTAGGAAATCAATTTTTGTGAGTCTTGGTACTAAATTGTGTAATGAGTGACGGCCAAGTCCAAACAGTTCGTATGACGTTGGATATTTCAAAAATATTATCTCGCCCAATGGCACGCGAAATGATAAGTCAAATTTTTATACGTGTTTTTCCTGTGAACAACATATGAATTTAGGACTGCCTCATTCAATAGTCTCCTAAATAACTTCATACATCACTTGTAATGGCGTTTTCTTTCCATTACGTACGAATGCAATAACAGGTTCTTGAAATTCACCCCACCAATGATTTTACTATAGCCTAACACACAACAGACTTCCGAGTCTCTTTTTTGCCTTACAATACTATTCCCATTTCGTAGGATCCCCAATTATAAAATAATACCACACACAGGAAGTACACCCGATGAGAATTTCAGCACACTGCCTGAACGAACACCACACAGCATGAATGACTATGGTGGACTGAAGCTCGTGGTTTAGAAGCTCCCTCAAGAGACGAGAAAATATCTCGAAGGGGCCCTGGTATACGCTGACTGTTTAGATGGAATCTTATCTTCGTTGATTACTGTCCAGAAAAAAAAATTAAAAAAATAAATGCAGAGCGAAGCACATGGCCCCTTCGCTTAGGACACTTAGGACTAACGAGGCGGACCAAACACATTTGGGGCTCGAGGTGACGACAAACAAGGAGAAGACGGAGATATGGCATTGAGCTTAGAAGATACCGTATCTCAAGCTAAAGTAGCTGACCCTTCTAGACATCTCTCAAGCAGAATGGGCGGAGGTTTTCATGATAGAACAGATGAAAGAAGGCGATGAGCTTTTGGACCGAAGTCGTCAAGGCGCTGGTTTAAAACGGAATTTTATCGAAGCATTTTTAAAAAATCTTGAAGGCATAAAACCGCTATGAATATTTTATTGGAAAGGAAAAACATTTCTTCAAAAGATAGAGTGATTAGTTTTAATTTAACATACAATATCTGGCGGAGAAAAAATATTATAAACAGTAGGTCAGGAAGCGTACTGGGTACGCATGACGGCGTTGAGGGGCTAATTGAACCCGAATCAACCCTCTGGTAAAATCACTGATTGACAGTATTCCTTCATTATCACAGTGGGGCAGACTGAACATCAACGATTAAATTCAGAATTCCTAAGTTCACTCTACGTGGCTAGGTGACCATTAGCAGAAGTAGAAATGCAGATATTCCCTTAAATATAAAACTACAAAAAAAACATTTCAGTGGAAAAGTTGGTATGCTGACCCCTTTCAAACAAGATACTGCGATGGAGAGAAAGAAGAGCACGTCATCACGAATGCGATATTCAAGGCAGAGGCAGTAATAAAATGGTTGATTTTTTCTCTCCAGGTAGTAAAAACGACATATTTTCAAGATTTTTTCAACACAAACAAATGAAAACCAATAAAATATGGAAAAATACAATAATTCAACCTAATCTGTCCAATATATTGAAATGATCGATGAAAAACGAAGTTTTTCGGAAACGCCAACATTCGAGTTAACTAGGTTTAAGGTTAACAAATAAATCAAGGATAGTGATCTCATTCGAACAATCTCGAATGGAGGAGACATCTAGCGGTTGCGGTGGGAGTGAGGATAGACAGTTGAATCTGATGTAAGTTTTCGCGGAGTTCGGGTTTGTACTAAGTAGGGGAGATTTCCGGGTTCCATCCGCGTTGTCATTTTGATGATTTTCGACGTTTCACCTGCTGTGCCACAGGTGTCCTCAGGTCGGGCCGAAGTGCCTGCCTCATGACGCCTACAGAACAGTGGGCGAAACGTGGCCATCAAAATCACAAAGCGGACGGAACCCAGAAATCCATTCTACACTGCGAATAGAATCTGCTCGTAAAGGCAAAAATATTTTATTAACTGAATAATGTAAATTAATGCCAATAGAGAATGAGTAGCAATTTTATGGGTGATCAGCGAAGGGATGTAAGTGGCGAATAGGTAGGTACCTGGAGAATGAATGTCCATGGGCGGCTGTCGGGGTGTCCTGGGTTCGTCTCCAGCGTAATTTCCGCACCCAAAACCAACGTACAGTCCGGCCAACGAGAGTAGCTTTCGTAGACTGTGCTCTGCTCGTTCCGTTTCGGAGGTGGCTCATGTATGTATGCCCACCGTTCACTTGCATGCACCGTGCAATTGCACCCGCGGAACTTAGTCGCCGGGCCCTCGTTGACTCCGGGGTCGATCGTTAGTGGCTCCTCACGACCTTGCGAAGGGAGACGGATCGCCGAATTCAAGGGCTGGTCACATAATTCATTAACACGTACAAATTAATGCAAATATGTATGGACGCGTGAATGAACACGGAAATGTATCTCGTAACCGACCAACTTCTACGAACGCATGAACAGATATTAATTGAAGTCGTTCTAATTTTGTTCATGCATTCGTACACGTTCCGTTCTGATCCATAAAAATCGTTCATGCAATCGAACATTAACTCGTGCTTGTTAACGTATCGTGTAAACAGGCATTAAGATATGAGTATCGAAAAGCAAATCGGCGATGCACGTTGCTGTATGCAGGGGTGGATTTGGGGGGGGGGGGTAACATATATGTTATTATATAAAATCAATTTAAAATTTATTATTATATTAATTATATAAAAAAGTTATTTTTATTAGTTTTATATTTTTTGTACCCTTAAATGTCTAAAATTGCGCAATTTCATCTGTTGTTGAGAATTAAAATGAAATTTCAGTCCTTACAATGCGTTAAAAAAATGGGTATTTGAAACATGTTTACATGAGATAACGTCCCCCTCTCTCCCGGAGGGTATTCCTTCCTCCCCATACCCAGATCATGACCCCACCCGCTCAGGGGCGGATCCAGGATTTCTTTCTGAGGGGGGGGGGGGGCACAAGCAAGGCCGTATCCAGGATTTTGTTCTGAGGAGGCATCACAAGGATACCCCGTAATACAGGACGAACGCAATGAAAACGGGACCGTATTAAAAATCTTGCATATTTTTTAAGGGTCTGGCGGGGGCACGTGCCCCCGAGGCCCCCCCTAGATCCACCTATGACCCCACCCCCCTCCAAATTTCATGTTAACCCCGCTCCTGCCCGTGTGGTCTTCCCTTGTTGGCGTTGACCGCGAGGTATCTCTTTGTTGCACAAATCCTGTGCATAGGTCGAAAAGTGTCAGATGTGAGGTCGCTGTCCTTGCGATGGATATTTCACGGGCTTCCGACCGGGTCGAGTATTCCATTGAAACGCCGGCGGTTGTGGAGCGCCTGGCCCGGTCGGAAGCCTGAGAAGGATTTAGCGCATCAGTTCCCTGAGAAAACATCAAATCCATCCTATCGCTGATTTGATTTATTTTCAACTGACAACGCAATAATCTCGTTCAACAGCCAAAGGGACGTATCGCATGGCATTCGGGGTCACTTTAGCATTGCGCTCAGCCGTGGGTGGCATGGATAATGCATGAATTCGCCGCTGCTTTCTTTCGGCGCCACTGTTGAGGTGCGTGGGAAGGGTGGGGGGGGGGGGGTAGGGGGTCAGTGGTCCGTGGACCCTCACTTCCGGTCACTCGGACGAAACTCGAGATATCCCGGAGAAAGTGATTTCGCAGCTAGGAAAGGGATTCGGAAGGATTTCAAGAACAAACCGTCGCGGCGTCTAATATGGGCAAATGGGCCCGTTTTCATGCAAATACATATTTAGAAATGGAGCATTAAGAGAACGCACCACACTGGTCGTATGTGCCCTTCAAGCGTTATTCGATTTAAAAAATAGTTATTCTTATCTTGAATTTTCTACTTCTAATTATTATCTTGAAATTTCTACTGAGTACAGAGCAGACTTTCGCATTTTAGAAAAACCTGAGGTCAACATTTTTGAGAAACGGAAAATATGTTGAAAACGCTCCTCCACTCCCTAAACTTGATGATGATATCTTAAATGATGTTGCTTATCACGTATACGAGGAGTGAGTGATCATGGTTTTCAATTTTTTTCAGTTACACCGCGTATAGCATTGCCGTTTACAACAGTTATGCAAAAGATCCTCCTTGCGGGAGGCAACCAATCGGCGATCAGATAGACGAATAATGCGGAAGAGAAACGCAGAGCAGCAATGAACTATTTGGATACTTACAATACGTTGCAGGAGAAATTTACAATATTTTAGGAGGTGATAGGTTGGACAACTTGAAGCATATTTTCTCCATAAGCATGGTGTCGCAATGCCTACATTACTGAGCTTTGTAGTTGCCATGAAAACTGTTTTTTATTGGCGTATCCAAACTTTCCGACGTTTTATAAAAAAGGTTAAAAATATATGGAGTATAAAAAAAGAAATGTCGAAAACGCAGGATACGTCAATAAAGATCGTTTTCATGGCAACTGCAAAGTCCTTCCAAAAATGTATGCGTTGCGACCCCATGTTTATGGGCAAAATATGCTTCAAATTGTCCACCCTATCACCTCCTGAAGTATTGTAAATTCCTCCTGCAACACCCTGTGTGTAAAATTAGCATACATAACACATGATTAAGATAATCTGATAAAAATTATGATTAAATGCTTAAATAAATAGATACTTACAATGAATAAGGAATGTCTAACACTGCCTCACTATTAATTGTTCACAACAATCTTCTTCCTCATCTTTTCCTCCGCCTCATAAGGGTACCGGTGGTGTTGGTCGGCGTCACTGTGGCAGGGGTCCCTGGTTGAATCTTCGCTGATGCGTCCTGATTTCGACGTCTTGGTGGTAAAGGCGGAGGTGGTCACTGATGCCAGGGGGGCCGAGTAGATCTTACTGCCTTGGGTATCGCACCTTTCGCATGGAACCATGATGTCCGCGAAGAACCTTGTGTTGGCCTTCATATTCTCCTGGCGGCGTTGCCCCGTAGATGGCGTGGTCTTTGGAGAGGAGAGGCTCAACGTTAGTCATGTCATACACGTGATTTCCTTTCGTGCAACAGGAAGATTCGACTTATTCCTCTCGTGTGCCGTTAGACCTTTGCAGAGTGACAGGTCTATAATGTTAGGGGCGTTCAAAAATAAACGAGCCGGAATGCGCCAACGACTTCGGGTGAACGATTCAACTCGGACCACGACCACATGGCGAAGGGTGGACAAGGCTTGCGAGGATTCACTGTTGTCCTGTGCTGAAGGAAGCTTATCTGGTCAAAGAAGAACGACAGCAAACCTTCCTGTCATCGTGGTGATGGCATGCACCTTTTTTGGTGGTGGAAACCGCGGATTCTTCCAATGGAGACTCTGTCGCTTTGATTCTGGTTCGAATTGATGACAACATGACTCAGCCCAAGACACCAGTCGTGCCATGAACTCATTCCCTTCCAGAGCGTAGCGCTGTAGATGATCAACACAGTGGGACATTCGACATGCTTCCTGGTGTGGTTAAAGGCTGTGTTGGTCAGACACTTTGTGCATGTGTATTGTGTGGTCGTTCCTTCATTATGATGTGAACACTTCCGACACTCACTCCGACAACGGCGGCTATTGCTTTCACTGTCGCTCGGCGCTCCTGGGTCATGAGTGTATCAACCAGGTGAACGATGTCATCCGAAATGCAGTGTGGTTCTATACTGTCTATGAAAAAAAAGCCAGACACCAGAGTTTGAGTAGCACCAGTGTCTAAACGAAGTATTCAATTTCAATGCAACGAATATAAAACGATAGAAAAACTATTTCTACGTTGGATCGTTTACTTTAAAAAATATTTGGCCCCATATTGTTTCCTGTACTTAAGTTTTTCTGAAAAAAGTAACCATTTTTTGCGCGTGAAATCAAGTTGCTCAACTTTGAGCGCTTCGTATTCCGGTAATTTTCGTACCAATAACTAGGAATTTTGATTTAAGAAAGCCAGATCTATTATTAACAGTTTGGAGAAAACTAATTGTTTATACCACGAAAATTGATGGATTTGTAGTAAACAACGCAAATCTCTGCTAACTTCGAAACTAATGGATCACTTGAAAATTGATTGGTACTGATGTATGCTGTACCGATGAATTGATGCTGATACGATGAATTAATGCAGGTATTAACGTACATCTTGAGTCTGGTCGATAATTCCGAGCAAACATAGGTGAAGGTTTTCGAAATAACCGTAATCATGTAGGATAATTTGTCTATTTATTAAAAATGGAGCAATGGATAACTTCACTTTTTGGAAAGATATTGCATGAATATATGCTGCAAATACAACTTGGGAAAAAGTTAGTTTTCATGTAACTTTCCCTCGTTTAAATGAACGTTGCATCATAATATCCCTATTTCCTTCCATCACATCGGAAACATTCAACTTCCACGACGGATCCTTCATTTTCGCGAATTAAATCGCTCATGGCTTCATTATTTTGGTAATTGCCGACCTCGGTGGCGGCGGGGGTAATATCCTCGCCTGCCATACAAGAGGTCGCGGGTTCGACTCTGGGTATGTTTCCCCAATCTAGGGCGTGGTTATCCGTGTACATGTAGTTGCTAAATTTGTTGGATACCCCGATATAAAATGGCCAATATGAGCTGTATTCGGTTGTTTGGGACAAAAATATAATATTTTCTACACGACTTTTAGCTTTCGTGGCGTAATTAACCACTTTTTCCGCGATTCTACTCGAACCTTGCCACAACATTCCAAAACTACAAGCAATAATAATGAGATGGCTCAAAATTTGAATTCGCGAAAATCAAGGAGCCCTAGCCATGGTCAAAGATAATTGACGAAACGAGAAAAAGATGGCTCTCCAGCGACGGGCTTTTTTCGCACTCATTGAGAGTTTGCTTCACAAAACGCGTACCTCATGCACCTCTGACTACATTTTTGTTCATGGATTTCACAATGGCAATATTAATTTGGAAAAAATATTTCTTAATTGGGAAAATGTGTCTTTTTTTATTTTTTAGCTCTACTATTTTGCACTGTAGCCCAGGAAACCAAAATTAAGCCAAATTTGTATTATGGACTGTGATCGAAGTTAATATATTTCGACATATCGCTGAAAGGGTGCCTAATGAACGCCTGTGAAGATTGCAAAAAAAGATTGAATGCGTAGTTAGTCTTCATCATGTACTTTAATCATCCCGTTGAAATATCCCACGCAGCAATAAGACGTCGAAAAAAAATTAGGTGGGAGGCGAAGAATTCGAGGATATAATCGAGACGATAAGATTTTCAAAAGATCGTTATTTTTTTTTAAGTGCCAGCGAAGAAATAATATTTTTTGGTTCCCTCGTAAATAGAATTCGTCAGATGGTTCTCCCTTCCACGTGGTGAGAATAAAGTACCAATTATTCTCGTAGAATTCAATTGCTTTTAGGCACAAATTGTTGTTTGTATCCGAAGACGCATGGATATTACCTCTACTCCTATAGATTGCTAGCCGTTTCCACCAAAGTGGTCGTACTATTATTCCCGGCTATCCATATTTTATCTTCTGTTATAAGTTAAATTTGTCGTCTTCTTGTGCCTGCTTTTCTCGTTTTTCTTACATCATTCTGCGAAATTCACGCAACGAACTTTCTCGGTCATTATTTATAGACTCATCATGGCTCTGCAAACACATAATCTTTCTTCAGTATCTTGAAGTGATATTCACCACTTTTTTGCCGTATTTTTCTATGTTTTCTCAGTCTTTCTAATATAATTTATTAATGTAAACATTTGCTGTCACTAAGTTTTGGTCCTCTTAACCACTCAATACCCACCAGATGATGATACGCTGTATCGAAACCGGTCGCAATATATTTTATTTTGTGAAACAGCTAAGTGTTTTCTTAACCTTTGTGCATCACTCAATATGTTTTAGCCCTCTCTTAGCTCTTTTTCCAGGCCATCTCATCTTATGGTGTGATTTGCAGACTTTTCATGTTGGAAAAGAATTTTCAAATGTGATAAGGTTATCATTCAATTCTAAAAACTTTCAAGTGATTACATATAGTTTTAGGCGTACAGGGGTATAGTCGCAGGTAGCAGCGATGCCATGACAAGAAATGGTAAGTCACGACGAAAAATTCTTCCTCGTTACGTAATTGCGTCCATCACCAATTTTCTACATCAGTTACATATCTTATACTAATACATATCATTTTTCGAGGGTTCAATGAAAATTTGTTGCCTTTTGCACTAATAATTTTAAAATGAAAACACGCGACATCTGTCTCCCAATTTTCGCGATGCCATTACCTAATCGGCTCATGAACTCTTTCAGAGATAGTTGCTTAGTGAGGAAAGGAGTCACTCACGAGATTGAAACCACAATTGAAACGAGTACCCAGGTCGCGAGGTTACACTCCTGAGGGCGGAAGTCGTACACTTTTACTCAGGGGGGGGGGGGGGGGAAAGAAGGATGGGAAGCGACGCCGCGATGAGGAGTCAGACGACGACCCCTGCAGGGAGAGGATTGGAAAGGAAGGGTCTGGAATGGAAGATTTATTTTTGGAAGAAGATGGAAGAAGAAATTTTTTAGATCGTTTTATTTTAAATTTACAGACGTCTCATTCTTTTAAAAATTACTTAGAAATAAAATTATTTCAGTATTATGGTCACTGAGTATTCTATCATTTGAAAATATAATCGTTTACGTAGAATTTAAAAGTGAAAAATTCATTTTCAGCCAGCTTTTTTTTTCTTTCAGCCCACTTTGCGCCGTCATTGAGGTGACGTGGGCCTTAATGACGACGCGGTCTACAATTAGCGAAACCGTGTTTTGCTGTTTCTACAGAAATGAAATAATATTCTGTAACTAAGAATATTCCACAGATTTTTCCGGAGTGGATTGCAAACAACAGGGAAATGCGTGATAGCGATGAGTGGCTGTGACCCTATTAGAGCGTGACGTCACCAACTCGCCTGCGAAAGGGCGTCGATTCGTCGCACTTGGATAAGCAGGCGACGACGGATTGGAAAACATTTGGTCCATTTTAAAAATGTTCAATTTCCATCACAATGGACACAATTAGACAATTGACGAACAAACCCAGCGCAAAATTTATATCGCGCTTCCGTTTCAACCTCCACCTCATTACAAAATACCTACGTTGTGCCATCGGCAAATACTCATTTTTAAATAAAGAAATTTTAGCAGCCTAATCTAGCCTAACATTTTTCTAAGTATTATATTAGAAGTTTTCTACTAAAATGGAGCCCATCATCGCTTGCCTTGGGTCATTGTTTGTGTAATCTAAATGGCCAAAATTTCATATAATATTAATTTAAAAGTCACTTAAAAATGGAATATATACGTGGAAAACTTGTAAACCACTCTCATAGGTCTAAATCACATAGTTTGTTTCAGAAATATTCCCGATAGTGACCCCACATTTGTCATATAGACCCGCATAGTTTTAAATGGATTCGCACGTAGCAGTGGATACAACATAGATTTCAATATATGAATATATATATTGAGTGACCTTACTTCAACACACCCCCGTTTATTACTGAGGAAATACTTTTTGAACTATTTAAGGAGCTCAACTGTGACCACTTAAAAATAAACCTGCTTTTTCCAAACTTAATTATGCCAAGGATATATCAGGCCACTCTAAGACATCACTCACGTTTATGTCCCCAAGGATGTGACTATCCCATGGTTGATGTTCAATTAAAATGTACTAATCATTTCTTTAGCTAAATGATCACCGAAGAAAGCTATTTCTTCGCTGGCAAGTTAAAAAAATTATGGTCCCCTGAATATCTCATCGCCTCCATTATATCTTCGCATTCTTCACCTCCCACCTAAATTTCTTTTGACGTCTTATTGCTGCGTGGGAAATTTCAACGGGATGATTAAAGTACATGATGAAGACTAACTACGCATTCCACCTTTTTCAGCCTTCACAGGCGTTCATTACCCTTCCAGCGATAGGTCGAGATATAATAACTTCGATCACAGTCCATAATAAATATTTGGCTTTCTTTATTTTGGTTTCCTGGGCTGCAATGCGAAATCGTTAAGTTAAAAAAAAAAACTGAAAACTCATTTCCCGAATTAAGAAATATTCTTTCCAAATTACTATTGCCATCGTGAAATCCATAAACACACATTCAGTCAGAATTTTAAAGATAAAATTTTCATATTTGATGCTCAAAGTTGAATTTAATTCTCCGAATAATTTATTTACTTTTTGTGTTTTTATGTTTACATCAAATGAATCTCAGACCGCACTTCAAGGAGCAATTGAGTGGCAACTCATGAGATTCGAGCCGAAGTCTTTGTGGAAATAATTACCAATTTTCCCTCCTGAATTATTGAACTTCATCAGTGAATCGTCCCGTAAACGTGGCTTTCATTGTGATATTCGAGATCAGGAAGTTAATCTGCTATTCGTGATGGACCATTTTTACGGCATCGATTAACTTGCATTCATGCTTCAAACACAAACACCTCCTGACAGTTGAGAGATTTCAATAATTGGTTTATGTAACTAGATGACCTGAAGACTTAGCGTGAAACGTAAACATTATAAATAAATACACCAACATTTTACAATGTTCATTGTAATGGACGAGGAATCAAAAAAGACATACGGCCAAAAATAATTATGACAGGAACCATATGATCCCATTCGTTTGATAGCACAGATCAGTAAAAGTGTCATTCGTTTGGTACATAAAAATATCATGCACTAACTAATCTAGTATGATCGTATTAAAAAATAAAATAGCAAAATAAAATTAGTTTGGCTATATTGAAGTAAATAGGCATATTGTACTTCATAGTAAATGAGATTGAATTTTCAATAAAAACCTATGGAACCACGTCTGAATAACTACGTTGAAAAACCCCAACATAAAAATCAGTAATTTCTTTGAACGTCCAGATATCATAAGCCATATGAAGTCCAGAAGAATTCGGCGAGCAAGAAATTTCAGAAAAGGTAAGAAGAAAGATTTCTGCGAACGACGAGGCTGCTTTTGCATCCTGAAGAAAGAAAACCCAAAGTGAGAATGCGTCTGATACGATTGGGACAAATTAAGAAGGGAGTGTTGGGACTTGTTCGGGTGGGATAAAAAAGAGCCAGACGATCGATGCAAAGTAATGCTCTCGCAAACACAGCAGATGATAACTGCCCCTGATTCCATTAGATTCATTTGGTACTTTAACACCTGTTTTTCACCTCCCCTCACCTACTTTTGGACCTACTAGTAGCAATCATAAAAACTGCACACTATTGTCCTTCTCAAGTGCACCATAGGCGGTTGAAAAAAAAATAGACGGCGCAATTATAGCTTGTGAGATATGTGTCCTTCGATTGGCTCTAACGTTCCCCGACCGATGCTGGTCTCTTCCTCAAGAGAATCTTGACGGATGGCCTTCAAGGAAAAATCTTTCAGGAAATTTTAACGAAGACAGAAGAAGATTTTTTAAATTTTTGTGCATAACGCTTACTTGCCAAATATCCACTGTGTATCCCCTAGAAAATTTTCTGGATTGAATGATAATTTTATTCGATTTGAAAACTCTTTTCTAACATGAAAAGGGATGTAAACCAACCCAATTAACGATTTGAAGATATGTCCTGAAAAAATAGTTAAGTAATGGCTGAAGAAAAATTGAGTAGATAAAGGGATTGAAAATGACTGGCAGCCATTGTTTCCATTTATAAATTATGCAATAAAGAGTGAAAAAACTTATGAATATATGGCGGAAAAGTGATGAATATCGCTTAAAATACTGAGGAGTTTTGATGATGTGTTTGCATGACCACGATGAGTCCAAAAATAAGAACGGAGAAAGTTAATCTCGTGAATTTCGAAATGTGATGCGCGAAAATCGGAAAAAGCAGGCACAAGGAGACGACAAATTTTCTTTGCATATGAGATAAAATATGGGCAGCCGGCAGTAATGCGATCACCTAGGTGGATGTAAAAAAAAAACAACTTGCACTAAAAAGCAATTGAATTCTACGAGAATAGTTGGTACTTCCTTCTCACCGCGTGGAAGGGGGAACCAGCTGACAAATTGTAGTTATGGGGGACGGGAATTTACTGTTTTCAATCTAACTCTGACAAAGATGGAGAATTTCTACGGATATCGAGGGAATGAATATCTCTGAGGGTGAAAGCTATCACTATGAGGATGTAGGTAATTCAATTGCGCACTTGTGAGGTCATGCGAAATTATTCATCCTCCTTAGGTGAAAAGAGGCTTTACCTACTTCCTAGAGTCGGCGCTGTGTTTATTAGATGCTCAAAACTGCACTTATAAACCGCGAAACAGTCAATTCAATTGAAGCCAATCACCGATCAAACAATTATCCAATCACTTATCAATAAATAACTTTTCGACAAAACGAAATTTACATAGGCAGTAGTCGCAATCTACATTTGCTCCACGAACAGACAAGCGTAGCTCAGACTCAGTACTCATAGAAATGTTGCAATTTTTAAAGCGATTTCCTGAAAATATAGCGTAGAAAGGACAATTTTTTATTGAAATTTAAAATCCAAAGAAGTTTATCCATAAAATTTCAATGAGAATTAATTTCGTCTTTCGGTAGAAACTAATCCAAGTTATTTAGTCTTGATCTCTACGGAAGAACGTACGGAACACATTTGGACGCCATTTATGCAAATTGAAAACGCTTATTTTTAAGCAATTGAATCCGAAAATTGCCTAAAATTTAAGCCAGATGTTTTCGGCTTATTCCCAACTAGCATTGCAAACAAAGGAGATAATTCCTGGCGTCGTTTTGTGGAAGGATTGCAGATTCATAACCAAATAAACTGTAGTAACACTCCACACTAATATGAGGGTAAATATGCGTGGAGTAATAACACTGTTCGTTGTCAGTGGGGGAGATGCATGACACTGTCACAATTAAAAGGCTGCGCCTGCTGTCTTTCTCTCTCCGGCCAAGGTGGTTTTCGCCAACGGATGAGTATGGGAAATTCCTGGATTAATAATATTTACACTGAATTTAGTGTTTCTTTATATATTAAGAACAGCTATAACATAATCAAGTACCTATCCCAAATTTTGACTCGTTAGGCATCATTTTTCCATGATCTGTCTATGATTGACTGATTAAGAGGCCTTTCTCGGGTTATTCACCACAGAATGGGACTAATAAACAAAACCTGTGTCGTGGGTTACATACTGCCCGCAATAATTACCTCGTGGGGCATCGTATTAAGCCCAATAGTCGCCGAAAATCAGCAAATAAGAGGCAATCACGGAATTGTTGAGGCCTTAACCTTGTTTAACTCCATTTTAAGTTAAGAAAAATAGGAAACTTTGCTTTCTAAAACTTAACCTTCATTCGTCGATTAGTTTCGATACTCTATATAATGCCGATTAGTCTTGAAAATGATTCAGTGCATCGAATAAAACGACGATTAAAAGTTAAGTCGGAGAAAGCAAAGTTCAACATTGTTTAACTTAAATAATTTCCATTTTGAGGCTTTTATGATGCCATTACCAAAATCACAACTGGCGTCTATTTACTAAAAAATGACCGGTTCTTTTAAAAATTTCTAAGTTTTTTAGCTAAATAAATTTTGCGAGAACATCAGGCTCGTCGCCTCGAGGGGGTAAGGGGTAAGTTTCGGCCCATCCCCCCCTAAACGAGAGCGCGCCCCCTATAACAGGTACGTAGAAGACAAAAGTGCACCCTTCCCGGAGGACCTGCTCTCTCTTTCCCGAGCGAAGGTGATTCTGGACAACGGGATGATATTTCCGACGCGGGGCGGGGAGGAATTATCCATGAGAATAAGGAGAAGACGGGAACAAACGCCGCTTCGGACAGTCCGCGCGCAGTTTCCTTCCGGTGTCAGAGGAGGGGGCGGTGAAAAAATGCTTAAGCAGATGCGCATAATGCCTGCCCTCTCTCGCCATAATGGGCAATTAAGCAAAAAAATTGAATCGCCGCTCTCACACGGGTATTTTCTTCCTCGCGATGGGGGTGGGGATGAAGATAGGGGGATGGATACCCACCCCTTTCGGCGCGCACAACAGAACAACGCTTCCATCGGCGGGACTATTCATGAAACAGAGTCATTATAGCCTCACTTCACTTTCTTTTTTAGAAATCGAAGGTCGTAAAAAAAAGGCTTGGAGAACTCCACGCATCAAACCTGCGGTGAGAGAAAGAAGAAATGCTAAACGTCATTTCCCAGATACAGTTCACCTAATATTGCGATATCAAAAATTACTATATATTAAATGGCACACCGCGCGTAATTGACCACGGATAAACGCCTTGCTATTACGGAATAATAAACCATTCGGCGTTAAAACAGATCTGGTTAAGATCCTAGGAATATTTGACTAAGACATTTTCTGCGCCCAATCCAAGAGCACACGATACAGGTGAAAGAATGAAACAAAGTCATTGATCCAGTCACTTTCTTTTTCGGAAATAAAAGTTGAGATAAGGAGATGTAAAATTTTGTTTCATTAAACTGCATATAATAATAATAATTAATTGGCATGGAAAAACGTTTATCTAAACCTGTTATCGAAATCTAAACGTAAGTAGAAGCGGAAAAAAGCAGTAGGAGCCATAGAAGGAAGTAATGTACTCGTGCAAAGCAAAGCAAGAACGCTACACCTCACTAACACAAAATTTCCTCATGCCCTATTCTAAATGAAGTACTTGCGAACAATGTGGTATATCTATAAGGATACAAAAGTATTGAAGCTACCCATGTGATTTGGAGTTTAACAGTCACGGCATTTCTGAGAGAAGTGAAAAAAATAATAATTACATTGAAATAAAGGCATTATTCTATAAATTTATATCAATTGTTCAGGCTGCACGGTGGAACCCCATGTTGGAAACACATGTCTACAATGGTTGGTGGAACCACATGTCTACAATGCGAAATAAATCACTAAGTAATATTCCTGAAAAACTTTAATTACTCCGACTCAGGATCTCGACTGGAATATAGCCATGTAGTTACCTTGAGAGTGACTATATTAAAGTCGACTGTTCCTTACTCCATATTCACTCATCGAAGAAGACAGTCGTAGCAGTGGCTCAAGATGGATATTTCGCTACTTATATCAGCACTAGAGCTGTGTCGTTCATGAATGGATCCTTCAAAATGATCGATTCAATGGCATTAATGAATTGAATCTACGTTTTCTTCTCGAATCGTTCAAAATGAAGGATTTGTATGGAAGATTCAAATCCGACAAATCCAAATCGTTCAAGAAGAACAATTTGAATTCGGCTTGACTGCGTTGATGCCCACGTACCCACGAAAGGCGGAGAATTATCATTTGATTCTGACAAACGGTAATACAGGTTGGTAATAAAAGCGAACTTATAACCTTCATAACTATTGATTTGACTCTTAGCATTTGTGTTGGGTGTGCAATTTAGTGTGCTGGAAAACAAATGCACTGATTTCGTTGGACTTTCATTTACGATAAAATCTTTTTCACTCAGTAATAAGTACTAGAAGTATTCTGACAATATCAGTGAAATGAAAATTCTCGAGGTACGGGAATTAAACTGGAATTAAAATTAATTCTTCATTCTCACAAAGTTTTTTATAAGTATGAAATAAATAGTTGCATGCCATGGAACACTAAAATTGTCTTTAATCTGACGGATTGAACTTTGCTTATGAGATATATGAAATATGCTTTTGCAGAGTTTTACAAAAACAGCTATAAAATGAAGGATTTTGTATATAAACAAACCAAATAAAGTTTTTTATGTAAGGAATTGAATACTATTTATGAATTTGACCAAGAAACTGATTGGAAAAAAAATTTAAAAACTTTTTTAGGTATGCTTTCATAAAATATTTTTTTACATAAATATATATAAAAGCCATATACGTACTAAAAATTGCGATAAAATATTTTTGATTGAAAATAAGTGTCACATAAAAGGAAATTTTATGTAGATCAATTTAAACACAAGTGTTAGGCATTTATTTCATAAATTACATTTTTTATGAGTTTTTTACTAAAACACTGCACATTGGCCCATTTTAACTCAGTTCTAACTGCATGATACTAGACAAATAACTCAGTCAGGAATGGGTTAACATTAAGAGTAATTGCATTTCACGATAAATTAATTGATGACGGCTAATTTTGTACAGCATATTATTCAGACAAATTGAAGAGGTTTTAAAATTTGAAAATCATTACTTAAAAATGTATTTAAAATGAAAAGTAATAATCACTGTGAATTGCAACCCGTCATAATATTATTAACGCAGTAAGTTGGCAGATTCACGTGGATTCGAGATTCCTTCGATTTATTCGGTTAACTATGAACGATTTATAGAACCGATTCATTGCCACGAATCATATCCCATGAACCGATATTCCCACTTCTAATCTGCACAGATGTGTCCCAAGCGAGGCAATGCGCTACGCGATGGCATATGCATAAGGCATTGGTGGTAAAACAAAAGAAGTGGCAGTTGCGAAGGAGAACTAATTTCATCTCCTCTTCTTTGTGAAAAAATTAAATCAATTTTTGGCTTACCCTTGTTCCCTAACAAGTAATGAATTGAAAAAATTAATCTGTAGTTACATTCTTTGCCTGCGTAGTTAATCCACAAATTCCGCTAGCAACGTATCCATACCATTCGACTCCTATGCTTTTATATTTTAAATGATTCAACTTCTCCAATAGAACGAATGAAGACATCTCTTCGCACAGCTTAGCAGTCGCAGTCAACAGGTATGAGTCGTGAGTCGAGACAAACAGTTGACTTCTATAGCTGCGTAGGTACTAAAGACGTGTAAACCTGGCTTAAGTACAAAAAAGTCGCGATATTTCGAGATTAGGTAGGAGGGAGAAAATGGTGACGACATCAGATCACATTCCCACTCTTTGAAGATTTTTCCCTCGGAGATTCGAAAGATTAGCATCGGAGGGGGAGAAAACAAAAGAAGACGACCTTTTTCATTGCTCAACGGGCGTAATCAGCTTCGGAACAGGTATCGCACGCCGCTGAAGCAACGAGCAAAATGGGACGCCGCTCGGCGAGCCCCCTCGCGGCCGATACGCGAAACTCGCTAATAGCAGAGGGCGCGCGCGCTTTGCGCAATTCCTTTATTGTCGTTTAACCCCATCCCACGCCCAGGATCGAAATAGGCGAAGCAATTACGATAAAAAAGGGAAAGAAGGAAGGGATGTTTCCTCAAAGCGAGAGGCATCGCCCGTGCAGTTGGGATGCGACGTGCCTTTATGCGGGCGAAAAATAACAATGATTTCGCTTGCTGTGATCGCGACAGGCAAACAAACCCCCGGATAATGGCAAGGAGATAGGAATACATACTCGAATACACATTCACTCCTGTGGCCACTCAGATCCAAATCAAATTCTTGGTCTCGCCCACAAATTGTCTCCAGACTCCTCTGTCAATCACTCATGGAAGAAGATGAACCACTCCCCTATGTCTCATTGGTCATTCCATCTTAATTTGTCTTGGTCTTCCCAATATGGTTGATCTCTCCACACTCATCTTATCACTGCATCCTCCTCCCTTCTTCTTACATGTCCAAGCCATGCTCCTTCTTCTTGTCACAGCCACGATATCTGGTCTTATGTACAGGTTCCTCAGCTCTCCGTTTTTCAGTATCCTCCATACCTCTTCTTCAAATGTAATGTACTTAAATATTACATACTTTAATATTCCAATCTCCTTAGATACATGTACGTTGCCATGGGCAGACCATTGACAGGCTGCAGACCTAACATAAAATAGGATGGTTTCCTATTATTTTTGTATTGCCTAAATCGAAAGATTATTACTCCTGGAGTATACATTTAACGCCCTTAGATTTTTGAATGACGATATCTATTTTACGCGATTAAACGAAAAGTGAAAATTTTCAAGCGCGCGAAAACGCGAGGCTAAGTAGGAATGCTGGGAAAAGTCCGTGTGACGTATTTCTGGTTCCAGCTGCCGGCGTGTGAGGTGACCTTGGGGCGAGCCTTTGAGCACCAATACGACACAGGCTGCTAGCAGGTAGCAGAGTACCCTGCTAGCAGGTAGCTTGGCTTACATAAGGATTATTACTACCTTATCAAACGAAGGAAACTTTCCGACTACAGGCAGTTTTAATAAGTGATTATTAAGATATGTTTCCCTGAGCTCTGTGACTCATGCACGCATTGGTAATCTCAGACGATGTAAAACTCCTATCTACTCGTGTAAAAACTAGGTCCCTTTGACGTCACGTGGAGTGGCATCGCATGGGCGCAAATCTGGCCTTTTTCAACTGCAGTTAAAATTGACCATTAACATTCGTTTAAACTGGGACTTTTATAACCAAATAATTTGTATATTATGAAAACCCTAATGGTGGGTAAGGAATCGCAATCAATGCATTTCATTTCCTTTGATGAAGGAAACTACCCTATTACCTCCTCATACCAAGTGCTGAAAATGAGTGCATAGCTTCATCGATGCCTTCTCCGGAGTTTACTTCTTCATGTAATATTATATTCTTCATATTCTGCATCCCAAGATGCCTTGTTCCATCATTCACGATTTTGATTAATAAAATATGGTTAGAGAGGCCATGAAAAAATGACTATCCTTCTGCGCGTTCCAAATTTTCATGCCTATAATATTCCCATTAGTTCTACCCGCACGCTAAATATACCGTTCATTTGACTGCATTCCACGCTCGTCTTTTTCTATCAACGCCGCCATTTACGCATGGGTACTGGGATAACAGGCGAAGTGATTTCTTCTGATAGTTTTACGCTGATGTTTTCTTATAATTGAGCCTTAAGCCTCTTTCCCATGTCCGTCTGCAGAAGAATAGTAGGGGGCGCCGTGGAAGCGTCCTTTTTATTATGGAATCGCCCCGAATCTGCGAAGTGCTGAATTTATATGTTTACTGTCGATTCATGCCTATAAGGTCCTTCCTTAAGAGATACAAAGGTCAAGTTTGGGGTTAGGGAGCAAGGTTGCTAGAGGTTAAGAAAGGGAAACGCCTACATGGCATGTAAACTAATGGGGTTCCGTGGTGAAAGGAGCCAGATGGGACGATAAGTGTAAGGACCCCAAGGAAGAATTCTTTACTTTGGTGATACGAAGCAGGGGCGCAGCTAGGAACTAAGGCTGGGGGGTTTAGGTGCAACTAATACCAGGGTGTGTGGGGGTGTGGAATATCCACAAGGGTAAGCGGTAGGTGCGAGATCAATAAATTGCGGAATTTTAAAATAAACAGTTCAAAATGGTGAATTTTACGGCTTTTTTAGGCATAATTTATTAATCCTTACCCTATCCTATTAGTGAAATCAATCCAATTAAGTAAAATGGATTAAACTTAAAAATTGCTATGGGGGAGGGGTTTTATCCCCCAAATCACCCCTTGCTGCGCTACTGATACGAAGAAAGGCCTTGTTTTGGTGGCTCAGGCTTGTTTTAGTGCTTCATATGCATTTGATAACGTACGTAGTATGACTTGGAGAGGGCAGGGGCAGATCCAGAATTTCTTTTGGGGGGAGGAGGGGTCACAATAAAGGCCGTATCCAGGATTTTGTTCTGGGGGGGGGGGGACACAAGGATACCTCGTAATGCAAAACGAATGCAATGATAATGGGACCGCACTTAAAATCCTGCATATTTTTTAAGGGTCTGGGGGGGGGCACGTGCCCCCGTTTCCCCCCCTATCTTCTGGAGGATCTACAATAATTGTCTGTCACGGGGCCGGAACTGGGAGTGTTTTCAAGGACCAATTTTCCACCCCCCTCCCTCCCTCCCCACCACTAAAATATATTACATCCGTAAGCTATATTTTTGAGGTGCTGTAGTTGAAATTACACGCCGTAAGAATGTTTATTAATAGAATTATCATTTAATAATTTATATATTAAGAATAACAAAAAATAAGTAAAATACATAAATTTTAAGTAACTTACTGAGAATAAATAAACCTTGAAAATTCTGTCGCTCGGGGCACGTGCACCCTCCGCCCCACCCTATAGTACAAAATGGGCTGCGTTAACCGTCGAGTAAGGATGGAATCTTGCTCAGAGGGTTTAACATGCCCTCTTCCTTTCCATCCACTTCACCTTCTCCGATCTCCCGCGTTTCCGTACAATAAAGCTCTTATACTCCTTAGATGGGGCTGCACTTGGGCGCCGAGGAATTAACTGAAAATAACGTATGCCTCTCCCATTTTATTTGTATTCGTTACTATAACAAATTTTCAATCTTTGTTTTCCACTTCTTGATCCTTGGAACTCAACTTTTTAATCGTGAGTGAATAATTCATTCACAATGAGACAGACCATCGGCGTACCCATGCAGGGGCGCAGCTAAGAATTTAGGCTGGGGGGAGTTTTAAGCGAAATTAATACTTAGGGGTGTGTGGGTATTGCATACCCGCCAGGGTAGGTGGGATTTGCGGGGGGGGGGGGGGGGGGGGGTGCACGTGCCCCGAGCGACAGAATTTTCAAGGTTTATTTATTCTCAGTAAGTTACTTAAAATTTATGTATTTTACTTATTTTTTGTTATTCTTAATATATAAATTATTAAATGATAATTCTATTAATAAACATTCTTACGGCGTGTAATTTCAACTACAGCACCTCAAAAATATAGCTTACGGATGTAATATATTTTAGTGGTGGGGAGGGAGGGAGGGGGGTGGAAAATTGGTCCTTGAAAACACTCCCAGTTCCGGCCCCGTGACAGACAATTATTGTAGATCCTCCAGAAGATAGGGGGGGAAACGGGGGCACGTGCCCCCCCCCCCAGACCCTTAAAAAATATGCAGGATTTTAAGTGCGGTCCCATTATCATTGCATTCGTTTTGCATTACGAGGTATCCTTGTTTCCCCTCCTTAATCACCGCGGGACAACCGTTCGAGCATACCTCCCCTCTCATTGAGCACCACTTCCTATTTTCCTATAGTTGGACTATAATTAATGCTCACGTGAATGCTCGAAATTCCCTCTTCTCCTTCCACGCCGACCAAAAAAGAATTTCCCCCGAAAACGGTTTTTAGCATATACCAACGAATACAATATTCTTTCGGAATATACAATTCCTGTGCTTACGCCGGGCCCCATCTACTAGTAGAAGCTTGCCTACCATATCTAGCACTCCAAATTAGACTCTTCATAAACCTCTTTCTTTGAACTCATTCACAACGATCCTCTAATCAACTCTTTCCTATTCATACAGGCCAGGGGCGCAGCTAAGAATTAAGGCTAGGGGGGGGGGGGGTTTAGGCGCAACTAATACTTTGGGGTGTGGGGTTATTGCATATCCACCAGGGTAAGCAGGAGTTGCGGGGGCCCTCCTCCAGAAAAATTTTAAGAATAATGGTTCAAAATGGCGAGTTTAACGGCTTACTGAAGGATATTCGGTTAATCCTAACACTATTCTATAAGTAATACCGATCAAAATAAGTAAAATGGATTAAACTTAAAAATTTCTCTGAGCTATGTTGGGGGGTTTCCTCCCCCAAAACCCTCCCTCGCTGCGCCACTGATACAGGCATCCGTCATAATTAAGGGAGGGAAATAGTGTTACAGTCTCTTCGCTCATAAATGAACGAGGCGATAGAGTGACGAACAATCGAGATAAAGCTAATCTCTTAAATAACTTTTTCCATAGTGTCTTCTCTGATTTCACGACGAATATATCAACACCTTTACCTCGACTCTACCAAGAACAAATTCCGTCTATCTGTATTTCAAGCAGTGGTTTAAGGCCGTTTTACACGGTACACGGAATTGCGCAGGTTAGAGCTGCATTTATTTCTAAAATGGCGTGGAATTGCGCGAATGCATGAACGAAATTAGAACCGGGGCTATTTTGCCGTCTCGCATCCACGCATTCTCGCATGTGTTCTAGCAATTCACCGCTTTACACGACGCAATATTGATTGCGCCTTCACACGTACGTCAGACTGCGCAATTCCTGAATCTAATGGCTGAAATCAATCGAGTACAGCGCAGGGCGGCCAGATTTCTGATGAGTTGTTAAAACAAAAGGTGCAGCGTTTCCAGTGTGTTACGCGAATTAGGATGGGAATCTTTACAGGAGCGTAGCTCGAAGTATAGGCTTAATTTACGTAGTGAATTTGAAGAAGATATTTTCTCAGACAACGAGAATCATATCCTTCGTTTACCGTCATACCATGGTAGACGTGATCATGAGAAGAAAATAAAAGAAATAGACTGCAAAACAGAGAGTTTTATAATGTCACTCTTCCCTCGTAATATTAAGGATAGTAACGTCTCAATTAATAATGTAATAATTAGCATTAAAATATATTAACGCGATTACTGGTCTGCTATATCTCGCATGTATTGCATTTGCACTGATCTTCCGCCGGGGAAAATCAATGGCTTCTTCGCAATGCAAACCGTTAACTTTTGTTATGGTGAGAATGGATTCGCATGGGAAAGTTAATGCGAAGAGAAAAAAATTAAGAGGACGCATAACTCCCTCTCAAGCGGTCGAATTTGGTCTAGTTATTGGTGGCGTGTGTTTCTCACTTACGACTGAAAAAATTCAAGAGTACCTAAATAGAGTCGACTATGATAGTCACCAGCCATTATTAATTAGGGATTACACATGTCGGGGGATTTTGGGTGTAATAAAAAAATATACTTCTCAATACACAGTTCCGACGCATTTCGGAGGTGCAGTGAGATCAAAGTAAATTATTCTAGATATGAGTAAATTTTCACCGAAGTTAATCATTGTCTAAAGGACTGAATAGTCAGGAGTACGAATTGTTTGCATTTGACCAGAAGTCACGAGGAAAAATCAATCCGGCGCATTTCAGTGGTCAAGGAAAAAAACGACTAGTAGTGTCACGCGCCACCGATAATCTTAAATGTGCCAGACCACGATTACGTTCGATGGATTTCCTCGAATGCCGCCTTCAATAGGGAGAGGGAGAATTGAACGAAAATTGAACCACTCCCCATCCCCTTTGGCTCTCTCCATCCCCTTCCGCACCCTCAGTAACCCCCGAGGTTTATTTTTCAGACCACTTTGCTGATTCGCACGTGGGTCACAGGGTCATCGTTTCCTATAGTTCACTACTAACATGAAGAGACTGGGAGGTATGACCATATGATCTTCTTCTATGACATTCAGGAGCGAATATCACAGGGAAATGAAAGAAAGAAAAAAATGAAGTGCCTTCATCTGAATCTTGTCCACTGTCGCCAACCCGCACGCTGAGGAGATGGTGGGAGAGGCGGGGCATAAGTTGGAAGCTGGAGTTAAAGAGGCGGGAATGATATTAAAACAGTGGCGCCGACTTCATGGGGCCTGAGGGGGCCCGAGCCCCCCCAAAAATTCGTTATGGGCGTGAGGAAAAAATGTGTCAGGCTTGTCGATTTTCCCCGGAGTGTCCAGATATCGAGATTCGAGGTTCTAATGTTGATCATATGACTCTTCTAAAATGCTTAAAAAACTTAAAACTCACTACTTATAACATTTCCCGGGGCAAGATCCCCGGTTTGGGCCCCCCCCCAATATTTTTTGTTACTCGGCATCCCTGTATTAAAATCAGTCAGGTTCGCGAATGATCAGTCATTGATTAGCCACTCAGCGAGGGGACTGCAGGCTGTAGTGAGTGCGTAACGCGAGCGTTGCGAGAAATATGGCATGAGGATTAATAATAACACCAAAATTATGCGATTCATTAAAGCATCGCGAGCAAGGGTTGTGAGGCTCAAGGTAAAAGCAGGTGGGGTAAAACTTGAGCAGGTAGATCAATTCTAATATTTGGTCAGCACATTAGAGGAAAACAGATAGGTACAGCAGTAAGAACATTAGAAAAGAATAGGGAAATTGCATACTTTTTATAAACAGTATGCTGATATACTACAGTAAACACCTAGTACCGCAATATACTTTTTTCCGCTTAAAATTCAGTTTATACACTAGAAAATGACTCCCAAAAGTCTCCCGAGTTTCGCGGGCTAAAAAATACCGCCCCCACTAATCTTAGGCCGTGACGTCATAGTTCAGTAGGAGTCCAAGATCCAAGCCCAGTAACTGCAGGTTTGGAAGAGCCACGTTGCGTTTGAAGGAGAACATGGCTGAAATAAGGAAAAATTACAAGTAGTGCATTGTACCTCTGTGCAATAACATCCCAGAAAAAATTTTCGTCTGCATTCCCACGGAGGAAATTAGAAGAAAAGCCTCGATGCATGCCGTCTGTCGGGATGAGCGTTACGGAAAAATAAGAGTATAATAAACGGAATGATAAACCCGTGTGCTATGTGAGCGAAGATAACTTTAATATAAATAATATTTTCATATTTCATCGACTGAATTACTTGAAACTGAGATTTTTCGATTATTCGGCCGCCGTAGAATAAAAACTTAACTTCTCGACAAAAATCGAGATAGGTGTTTCTCAATGGTTACGATGGACTCAAATTATTTATGGCACTTGTTCAATTTCAGTTACGGAAGGACATAGAAAATTCCATGATGTTTAAAATCAAGGGAGGAAATATGAAAATATAGAGCAACGTTGATCCTCATGCATTCGAGTGCCAGCCAAGAAGACAGCGTTTTCTTTTACTGTGGCGTCAAAATGATGTGCCGCTGTAATTTGCAAATTTATATCCTAGCTTCACTGCATGCTATGATAATGAACTATACGTCATTTTAAAGGAAATTTTATCCTAAATTCTGATTTATTTTATTACAAAAAAATTGAAAAATGTAGACACGGCCAGTGCAATAAATGACTCCGCGCACCGAAAAATTAGCCGTTTTGTCAACTTCATGAACTTTGCAACTCAACCTAAGGAAAACTACTACGTCTACAGCATTCATCTTCCACATTAATTTATACACATCAGTGCGGATTAATAAAATGGCTTTTGGATATTTTTAGAACTTATATTTTGTTATAAATTAATGAAAATATTTTAACATTATCTTGTCCCATGTTTACCCCGAAAGATAAAGGAAGTTGTAGATGGAAAAAGAATGGAATCCAGAGGTGGTCACAAAAAATGAATCGCAGCATTCTTTGATTTTATTCTACGCCGTTGCTTGCTTTTCAGAAAAAGTTGAGTCACAAGAGGAATGTTCCGCGGCCCTTGATTTGGAAACTGTGGAGATAGAGGAAGACGTGTGGATGAGCAATTTCCATTTAGTTGGTTGTCAGGATAAACCAAGGATCCATTTAAAGGTTGTCAGGCCATCGTATAAAGTAGGACCAGTATAGGACTGATGTGCACCACAGGGGAAACAGGGTGTTTGAGGGAAAGTCTAACCCAAAGTTGCCCAAAGAATGTGCAGTTCTATGTTGCTCTTTCCCCAGTTAAAATGAAATAGAAATTGGATTGGGATGATATTTTCACCACGGGTTCCAGTGATAGTGCAGGTGATCACGGTCATCGTCGAAGGTCATCCCTCTAGGATTTCCGATACGGAATTTTTAAGTGACAACCGATCGCAATGACGATGAGCTCGCCTTTAGAGTAGGTTTCAGATATATCGTGAGAAAAGCTCCCAAAATCTATTAAAGACCTTGTTTGGAAAATATTCACATTTTAATGATACTTTAGGAAGGCTTTCATTACAAAAGTAACTTATTAACACCTGAAGACGTTGCGTTTATTATATCGATCGAAGTGCGATTGACCGATTCTTTCTGCAGAATAGGAAGTGGCTTCGGGGTTTTTGAGTCACAAGATGGTAGATTGTGTTGGAAGTTCGTCTATATTATCGCTACTAAATTGAAACATTAATCGTCTGGCTTCCTCAGAGCTTCCTGTCGCCCTCCAGGCAAGGTATTTTTAAGTGGAAAGTATCATCGACAGCATCGAGGTGGAAATAAGTTCACCATAAGACTCTCTACCGGACTATCAAAAGAATACACATTTCACATGAGTATACGCTTTCGCCAATATTATACGCAAGTCTCACTTTGTTATGAACTATAAAACATATCAGATGCACATCAGCTACCTTTCCATTTCTCGGCATCGACTTTCGGCGCCGACGAAGTCTACAGTTTCACTAAAATACCCTGTTATCATGATGGAATCAGTAACAGGGAGCTTGCTAGGATCAGCCTAAGAATAACCATATTCCTTCATCTTTACGCAATCTATCGCTTTCAATGGAGGATAAATAGATCAAATAATAGCCCTGAAGTCACAATGAACAGCTCCGATACGTCTGCACTTCAATAAATGAATCATAACCACGCCGTCGCATGTATTCAAGTATGCAACCTCTACTATGGCCGTGCCTCCTCGTACTGAATTATGACGTCACTTTTCTACCGGCCAATCATCGGGCGTTTTTGCTTCTCACTTGCATTTGAAAATTCTCGTGAACTTTGATGCATTAAATATCGCAAACCACGTGATAAAATAATAAAAAAAAACTTTCACCGAGGTATGCAAACATATATTTTTATATAATTTTGGGGCTATTGATTATACCTGAAATATATGCAAGTTCCCTATTGCGTTATCACATGACCCAGGAAAGAGCTAATGAGAGGAACGTTAAAGGAAAGTTTAATGAATAGCCCAATGAAGCGTCAGATCTATCGATAGAGGCGACTTTACCGAATAGGTCCTTATCGGTCCTTTTTTTACCGAATGTGACCGATATCATGGCCAGAACCCGAGGAACTTAACGCCCTAAAAAAGAAAACAATCTAAAATTCAGAGAATTGAGAAATAATGATCTGAAAGAATCATTATTCATACAAATGCTGATAATAGGGTAGTTTCCTTCATCAAAGAAAACGAAAGGAATTGATTGCGATTCGTTACCCACCATTAGTGTATTCATAATATACTAATTATTTGGTTTTAGAAATCCCAGTTTAGACGAATGGCAGTGGTCAATTTTAACTGCATTTGAAAAAGGCCAGATAGGCGCCCATGCGATTCCACTCCACGTGACGTCACAGGGACCTAGTTTCTATACGAGTAGATAGGAGTTGTACATCGTCTGAGATTACCAATGCATGCATGAGGCACAGAGCTCAGGGAAACATGTCTTAATAATCACCTTTTAAAACTGGCTAAGGTAGGAAAGTTTTCTTCGTTTGATAAGGTATTAATAAATCCTTATGTAAGCCAAGCGCTACCATGCTAGCAGGGTACTCTGCTACCTGCTAGCAGCCTGCGTCGTATCAGGGCTCAAGCCTCGCCCCAAGGTCACCTCACAAGGCGGCAGGGGGAACCAGAAGTACGTCACACGGACTTTTTCCATCATTCCTACTTAGCCGTCGCGTTTTCGCGCACTTGAAATTTTTCACTTTTCGTTTAATCGCGTAAAATAGATATCGTCATTAAAAAATCTAAAAGCGTGAAATACGTCCTCCAGGAGTAATAATCCTTCGCTTTAGGCAATAAAAAATAATAGGAAACCATCCTATAGGTTAATCTCCTTAATTATTAGCTAAAAACTCATGACGACCTGAGGTAACAAAATTGGACAATTCTATCCTTTTAAGACTTCTTTAGGTACTCTTTCAACCTTTCCATGATTAATGCTAAACTTAACGACAGCGAACTATCGCAAGAAATTCAAATATCTACAGGAAGAAATCGAGGCGTGTATATTTAACAACAAAGTATATTTGCGAGTAATATTGCAGGATGCAGCGGTTAGTTTGCTCTCACTTATACATATACTAGGCTACAATTTGATACCAATTTGGATCGATAAATTTATATCTACATGCAATTACGAAACATAGTTTCAATGAGATGAGTTACCCATAAATATTTCAGTAAAATTATCTAACAAAAACTGTGTACCATAGCATCGTAGGTTTACTTAGCAACTACTTAAGAAGTGTTCAGATAGTTAATCATAAGGATTTTATACACTTGGTCCCGATTTTCCCCTGAAATTAGGCACTTTAACTATCTCTGTTGTTTTCCCAAAAAGCTCATTAAATACTGTTTAATTAATACTCTTCGAGAGAAGAGAGCTATCTACACTCACATATGTGAGACGATAATTAAAGATGGAAACCATGCTAATAGCATCTCAGTTTACTCAAATTCAGAAGGATATATTTTAAAAAAACAAAAACCATCTTCAATTTTGGCAGGAAATTTCGGACAATTCGCCTCTGAGGAGCGGCGTCCCTGCATATTCACGGGCGCATTTTTTAGTACACGTGCATATCAGCGTGCACGTGTAGGTACAGTGGCGCAGTGAGGGTTTTTTTTGGGGGATAAAACCCACCCAGAGCTCAAAGAAATATTTAGGTTTAATTCATTATACGTAATTGGATTAGGATTACTTATAGAATAGTGTTGGGATTAATCAAATATCCCCAGAGAGCCGTAAAACTCACCATTATTCTTCTAATTTTTCTGGAGGCCCCCCCCCCCCCCCCCCCGCAAATCCCACCTACCCTGGCGGGTATGCAATACCCACACACCCCTAAGTATTAATTTCGCTTAAAACTCCCCCCAGCCTAAATTCTTAGCTGCGCCCCTGCATGGGTACGCCGATGGTCTGTCTCATTGTGAATGAATTATTCACTCACGATTAAAAAGTTGAGTTCCAAGGATCAAGAAGTGGAAAACAAAGATTGAAAATTTGTTATAGTAACGAATACAAATAAAATGGGAGAGGCATACGTTATTTTCAGTTAATTCCTCGGCCCCCACCTGCAGCCCCATCTAAGGAGTATAAGAGCTTTATTGTACGGAAACGCGGGAGATCGGAGAAGGTGAAGTGGATGGAAAGGAAGAGGGCATGTTAAACCCTCTGAGCAAGATTCCATCCTTACTCGACGGTTAACGCAGCCCATTTTGTACTATAGGGTGGGGCGGAGGGTGCACGTGCCCCGAGCGACAGAATTTTCAAGGTTTATTTATTCTCAGTAAGTTACTTAAAATTTATGTATTTTACTTATTTTTTGTTATTCTTAATATATAAATTATTAAATGATAATTCTATTAATAAACATTCTTACGGCGTGTAATTTCAACTACAGCACCTCAAAAATATAGCTTACGGATGTAATATATTTTAGTGGTGGGGAGGGAGGGAGGGGGGTGGAAAATTGGTCCTTGAAAACACTCCCAGTTCCGGCCCCGTGACAGACAATTATTGTAGATCCTCCAGAAGATAGGGGGGGAAACGGGGGCACGTGCCCCCCCCCAGACCCTTAAAAAATATGCAGGATTTTAAGTGCGGTCCCATTATCATTGCATTCGTTTTGCATTACGAGGTATCCTTGTGTCCCCCCCCCCCAGAACAAAATCCTGGATACGGCCTTTATTGTGACCCCTCCTCCCCCCAAAAGAAATTCTGGATCTGCCCCTGCCCTCTCCAAGTCATACTACGTACGTTATCAAATGCATATGAAGCACTAAAACAAGCCTGAGCCACCAAAACAAGGCCTTTCTTCGTATCAGTAGCGCAGCAAGGGGTGATTTGGGGGATAAAACCCCTCCCCCATAGCAATTTTTAAGTTTAATCCATTTTACTTAATTGGATTGATTTCACTAATAGGATAGGGTAAGGATTAATAAATTATGCCTAAAAAAGCCGTAAAATTCACCATTTTGAACTGTTTATTTTAACATTCCGCAATTTATTGATCTCGCACCTACCGCTTACCCTTGTGGATATTCCACACCCCCACACACCCTGGTATTAGTTGCACCTAAACCCCCCAGCCTTAGTTCCTAGCTGCGCCCCTGCTTCGTATCACCAAAGTAAAGAATTCTTCCTTGGGGTCCTTACACTTATCGTCCCATCTGGCTCCTTTCACCACGGAACCCCATTAGTTTACATGCCATGTAGGCGTTTCCCTTTCTTAACCTCTAGCAACCTTGCTCCCTAACCCCAAACTTGACCTTTGTGTCATCGGACACTGTCAGCGGCTGTACTCCACCTCTCTCTTGCCTTTATTGTGCCTGAGGTACGTCTATGATATCGTCGCAAACAAAAAATTCCTCTAACTGCACTGGGAATGGGTACTCAAGGGGGAAGGCACTCTAATGGTCTCTAGACAAAAGGGTGACTACCGTCAATACACGTGACGACTAACCCAACGGAGTCATGTAGCATTGTACCACTCTCTGACCTTCCATTTTTCGAAATGGTCACATTTCGCAATGCCTGCCAATACACAGCGATGAATTTTACTTTATATGCAATTACTTGACTTTCAGAATTCAAAGCTGCCTTTTAAGGAAATGTAAATGGTAGTTCGATGAATGAAAATTGTCAACAATGTATCAATGAGATACACTCTTAATTTTAATAAAAAGTTATATGTAAATATTAAACACTTTTATAACATAATTTACTGATGTTTAGATTAAAAATCTCGTCTACATTATAAGCGTCAGGGGGGGGAGGGAGTCACGTGCCCTCGTAAATCCACCTATGCGCCTGACTCTGTATTACACGACTGATAAAAGTTTCTCCCTGCAACAAATTTGATCATAATTTTATATTAAATTTGATAACAAACATTAAGGAAAACGTTTGCATGTACCTTCTACGTTAGTTCATAAGCTTCCACACATCTTAATTTCTTGCATCCCAGAGCACCCTGCAAGGACAAGTGGAATGCAACCACCAACAAGCCAGGGAAGGACTAGTTGCGCAACGAGGGAGGGTTGCCAATTCACAAAAGACAGAGTTTGGGCTACACAAATAGTAAATAAAAAAATATAAAGGGCCCAAGAGAGTAGGTGAGAGGATATGGTCGAACACAGAAGTACATTTTCCAGCACTGACCGGGACACTTGTAACTTCCTGCTGCCGAAGGGTTCATATTCTTAGGTCTTTGATGATACCAAAAAGTGAATTGACTGAGAAAGTAATGAGGGAGTGCTAAAGGGAGAAAAGAGAAGTCTTCCAAAATCCCTAAAATGAAGACTGGATAACTTGGTTGGCCACATCATCCGGCATGATGACCCAATGAAAACATGCGTTAAAGGAGAGGTGGACGAGAAGAAGGGTAATCAATGACACAGTAAAACTGAAATTGAACACCTTTTAGACTAGCAAAACCATCTATGTCTTAATAGAATTGCACAATAAGTGAAGACAGATCTTGATTCAGTAGGAATGCAAAATAGACATTTTTGATAATGTGTAAAGAAACCTGAATAATACAAAATGGTCAAAATAATGAGATCTTCCTGTGCACATTACAATTTCAAATGCATTACACACCAATAACAGATCTTCCTAACTTGGAGCATGGGCTGGGTGTGTTTCTCATCCACCCAATCTCAGCCTTGCCTTCCCCACCTCACCACCACCACCCAATACCTGCCGGCCTACCTTCACTTATTGCACTGAATTGTTGAGGCCTTTACTTTGTAGAATTCCATATTTAATGTTTGGATTAGCCCCTACCTTCCTTCACACCACAGAGCCCCTCCCTCTCGGCCTTTCAAACAAGCCTTCAGCCACTCACTCATCGAGACACGAGGTATCTAATGATCAATCCCCGAGAGATGCCACTTGAAACCCTACCTAACTCATCATCCATTCGATATCTATTAGATACATTTCCCCTTTCCTCCTCGAAGTAATTTTACCATTTGAGAGCAGGGTCTTTCCTCGAGTAAAACACAAAGGGATTCAGGAAAATGGAAAGCATTTCAACAAATGGGAATTCAGATGGGATTATGATGTATAGTGATGCAGTAATGTCATGATCCACAATAAGTTAAGGAAATCAGGCACACTTTTCTGTTTATTTCCTTCGACAAATATTATGGAGGCATTTTTCACAGAGAAAATGAATGATTTCACACAGCAAATTAATGCTTCCTATTCACAATTTCTAGCCATAACTTGAAAAACAATTTTCATTGAAACTCTTTGCAAAATATCTGGACCTATTTCCTTGGATGACCTATTCTTTGCTAAGATTTGTAATCACACAAACAATTCAAAAAGAATCTCAAAATGACTCTTCCCTGCTCGGAAGAAATCCATTCACATTTCTTCCGATTCGTCTGAATGACAAAAATGGTAACTGAAGTATTGTTGAACGATGATTGGCCCCAACGAGAGAATTGTTTTCATATTTGACTCTCTTAATGGAGTATAAGCCAGTACATGAAATCTGCATAGAACAAAATCCTCCCACCAAAACATCAAGTTTTCACACATTAGAACAGATATACTAGCAAAAAAATTTACATGACCCAAAACTTAGGAATTTTCCAATGATTTGCAGGTACATATATTATTTATTCATGGGTTTTCAAATTTTAACAAAACGACAAAAATATTGTCCACTTGTATCATACACAGCAAAGAAAATATATGGCAATAAATACATGCGTTATGACAATGTGTAGACATTCACCTGCAAGAGCATTCAACATCAACAGCACTATCAGGTTCGTACAGGCAAATAATGCATCTAGGCAATGATTCAACTAAAATTAATGATTTTAAGCAGGTTAACATTAAATAGTTGTGCTCAATCAGTGAACAATCAAAATTAACATTTTAGACACCAATAAAACAAAAACTTTTGCAGGTGGTTTTATGTTATTGCAACCAGACAAAAGCACCTAAATTCATCGACCCTAGTTAACACTTCATCTAAGCACTAAGGACCAACCTAGTCCTTATGATTTCTTTCAATCTTGGACAATGGCTATAGATGTACAGATATATTGCTGTCACAACAGAATTTTGTACATGAACTTGGGTAGTTTGAACAACAGGATTAACTTATTTATACTTCACCTTTTTATCCTTTAAAACCCTCATCGCCTTTATTTACTGGGATTTTCACAAGCTTTACTTTCACATAGACGCCCCCAAAGATAGCCAATCCACCAAACATTGTCAACAATCTGGATGGCTACAATAACTCTCATTTACCACTATTACCAATGTATCTCTTAACTCAAACTAATGGAATGTTTTCATTACCTAAAATCATACAACAAAAGGAGTAGATACATAGGACTGATGCAGGACATACAACAATATTACGTCAATTTCACAATCCAGTTGTTCGATTACTGTTCAAACCACCGAATTTTCAACACTATTAATATCTTGGGTGATAATTTTTATTCACACCTTTTCACTTGCAGCTTTTAGGAGTAATACACCTATGTTACAAGCACTTGACCATGAATATATATTTTTATGCATATATATTTATATATTTTGTATCTCTTTTATAATAATCTATATAGACTCTTGTATTAATGTTAAGGAAAGAAATTTTTTTACCATATTGTCAATAATGGTCGACACAAATATATATATATATTTTACAGTGCATTTCAGATAGTCCATTTATATTCATGATTCTACTTATCTTACGCTTTTATAATACAATAGGATCCTTCTTTATATTAAATGCTGTGGCACATCAACCAACCCACCAGCCATTTCTTTTACAAAGGATAGCTTTAGAAGATAGAAGGAGCCAATTTTCCTCCCCCAAAGGCACCAAGGAGAACAAGAACTTCCGAGAAGACGAGTGAGCCCTCGTATCCACAATGAAAGGCAGCACAAGAGAAAGTGTGGGAGGACAGTGGAGCGCGAAGAAATCCGTTTTCAATTTTGACGAAGAGAGCACAAAATAACGATATGAAACATACTTTCAAATGATATGCTGGCAAAATGGACCAGTGTGTGCCACACCTTGTTGGTTATTAACTAACTGTACAACTTCATTCTCACTGGTACAACTGACTGGAACAAAAAACAAAAAGGACAACAGATTTTCAAGTAATGTGAGTACATATGAGGGGTTGACCTAATTATAATTACAGCAACTACTTTTCAAAACCAGGAGAAGGCAGACCATAATGAACAATTGGCCAGGAGTATATTGACACTATGATTGGCCAACATACCAATCTCGCTTATTTTTTTACAATAGATACTGTTATTCTTGCATGCTTTCATTTCCACGCAACCACTCTATCATACGCTAACCAGATCAACCTTGGTCCATGCACTCATTTGACACTTTCACACACATAACAACATACAGCATTATCTAAGGTCACATTTAAACATTTCAATTTTAGCGAGCATTACCACTCCATCAATGTACATGTTCTTTTTAACGTCTCGTCACCTGTATGACCACCTTCCATCTGCAACGTAAGCACTAGGCCGTATAATGATTTTGATGAAATAAACTACAACATACATAATCCACAGCCCTAAGCAATCACTCCAACTCAAAGAGGGATCACAGAAGGAGAGAAGACGTACGCACGTCCGCTCCACGACAACACAACATTACACAAAGTTCACAAACGTACTTTTACCAAGTTCTTGGAGCCGGGAGAACTGAGTTTCAAAAAATACACACTTATTGAATGTGATTTTGTTGACTTTAAGCACCTAATTACAGGGAGTAGTGAAGTGGGCTTAGATGATCCATACACTGCCTATCTACACTTTTGAGTTAATTCCACTTAAACTCCTGAAAAGATAATAGCATTGTATCAATCAATTTCATGTATACATATTTATCGTGTTAAATAAGAAGAAAATGAATTATTGGCAGCAAATGCTTAGAAGAACTTTCAAGAAATGAAGCCAACAAAATGGGAGGACAAGAGCTTAAACATAATGACCTGGGAATAAATATTACGGATTTCTCTAAACTATGATAACACACGATAACCGCACATTAATAGTTATCCATCATTATAATTATTAGCTGAAACAATAAGCAAGCATTATTAGTGCCTGAATTAAAATTGAGCTTAATTTCATGAAGGCTACTTCTTATTTTCCAAAGACAAATAAATAATAGGGGAGTGCATCTCAATCATATGAAATAAGTTATTGAGTTAACATTAGCTAAACACATACATATTACTGATCATCAAATTAGAGATTTAAAACAATACATAGGACAAAAAGCTAGTCATGGAAACTGTTCATCACATGGGAACCATTCTTAAGTGTCCGTTGACAAAACAATGGCTCATTTGACGGTGAAATGCTTCAAAAAAAGGGCAGTAAAAAATATATTCAATATTATTTCAATGATCATTTACTTCATCAATCTTTTGGAGTTTTAAAACTAACACATTTTGGAAGTTCCAAGAATGTGAAAGGAATAATTAAGATTATGTAATTTTATAAACCTATAATTTTATCTTAATGAAGGCAATTAACACAGATGATCAGGATATGACAGATAGAAAGTATGAGCACCCATTGGAATATCACGTGACTCAATATACTGAAGCATTGCTAATAACATTTCCACACACATTCAGAAACCTTTTCCTCATTCAATTTATTTGCAAATATTGAAAAATTTATTAGCCAGAATAAATCTAACTTTAATATAAATTCCATATACCACCAATGTTATTTACCTGATCAGACCAAAAAAGTAATTTTACCAATGGCATTAGCCATTCAATGAGGCTCAACTACAGTTAACAACACTCAATATAATTACCTATGTACTAAATACATACACACATCAGTGGCGGATACTTAGGGGGGGCATGTGCCTCCCCTTGCAGAGCCGCCGGCATTGACTAACATTGCAGAACCACTATTGATAAGTAACTATTTTATACCATTAGATGGCATTGTCTTTCATGCGAATACATAATCAGTTTTAATAAACATTTCTCAGACTTTGAAAGTGGCTTGATTATTTTTCATTACGATAGAAGTATAGGTAGCTTAAGATATTTTTTAGACCCCCCACCCCCTTAGTTTTTTCTGTATCCACTACTGCATACATTCTCTGATGACAGCACTCAGGGTCCTTGTCTTGTCAACTAAATGCTTAGTATTTATACACAGGTTAGTGAGCACTAACACAAGCACAGCCAGAGCATGCAATGCATGGAATGGAACAGACACATTCCCGCCCCATTCCGTTTTCCCACCTTAACCTTTGCCTTCCAAGTGAATCAAGGTGCCTGCAGTGCCAAGAACCCCAACCCCTCATTGTCCAGACCGCTCCCTCCCCCCCTCCCTCCCCTCCCACTGCCTTCATTCTCCATCTACCCCCTCCTCTTCTCTTTGCATTCAAGATCCCTCGGAGCAAAAACAGCTTTTAAAATAGGAATGGAGCAAGCCACACAATGCCAAGTTTTCTGTCTTCCATAAGAGGAGAAAACCTTTTTAATTGACAGGGAGATCCTAGCCTTAGGTAACATGGCAGCCACATTCACAAAGCATAAACACACAGGCGATGCCTGTTAGCAACTGGATTTTGCAGAGGTGATCCCATGCCAGTGTTATTCCAATTAGCTCACTGAGGGTCATGTGATGCTAGACTATTCCCGAAAATTTGAAGCTCGCCTGCCAGCACCCAAGATGTTAGAAATCCATATTAATATGTAAAAGGTAAAATATAAACAGTGGAGGTTTGTGAAAGTCGCATGACTTCCTTTTCCCTCTATTATTTGGGAGACAACATGAGTTTTACAAATGTAAATATATTATTGCTACACTGCAGAAAGAATTAATTGTGCAAAACATGACTACATCATCTAGGGAGATAATACAAGAGAGACAGTAGAGCTTCACTTATCCATCCTAGATCTGGTACAAGCCCAAACAGATAATCTAAAGAGACCATTCATTCATTCAAGATCACATTCATGGTAAATTTGTCTTTGGTAACTGTCATCTGCTTTCTCAGCATATTATTCACCCATTCCCTTGAAAAACACATAGGGATGAAAAGTCGAAGGCCAATAAAGAGAGAATGAAGGAGAAAGTAAAGGAACCCAAGAGATAAGAGAGCTTTGCCGAATGCTCCTTGCTATATTTCACGAACATTTCTGAAGTTCCCTGACAGGCAAGACCGCCTCAGATATCCACATCCATTGATATTTTACAAGTAAGGGCAAAAAAAGTTCCAAGAATACTTAGTAAGTGGGGATATGAGAAGAAAATGGACGTGAGGATTCTACAGTAAGTCCAATGAGGCGAACAAGTGGGGGGGATGAGGCTTTGGATACTCCAGAAGCTTCTCCCTTCGGAAGTTCCTCTTGTCCAAGGGAAGGATAATGCAAAGTGGAGATACTGTAAAATTGGGAGTAACCATTAGTGATACTTTCACCTAAGTTTGAGCTGTTATCATTTACTATGATCATACTGAATGAATTAAAACCTTCATTTATGGTTTTGTACCCTTTTCATACTCTCGCAAATTCCATGGCTTTTTGCATTTGGCTCTAACAGCCTTTCCAACTGCACCATACTTTCTCAATGTAAATATTCAAATATTGAGAAGCAGGCTGCTCTTAATTAGTCTATTATAAATTGTTCACGCTAACTATGTTACGTTAGGCCGAACTCTCACAATTAGGTCTTCTAAAAAAAAAATTTGTGTAACTCTCTACTTCTTCGTGAACAACTCGTATAAGGCACAATATTTGATGCAAAGTAACTGTTTAATTTTAAATGGTATGCATATTGAAATACATATACTATGGCAAAAAAAGTTGTCAATATAATATGTACGCTAAATATACATTTTATTCTCCAAATGTTTTATTTGCAAGGAAACCAGAAGGTGAGTTGGTTGCATCAAAAGTAATGACAATATTGTTGAACTATTTGAAGTGAAAATACTATTATTATTATTTGTGATCTTGATTTTTTACAGAATAAAATATTCACATTTTATTACTTCAATGGAAATAATTAGCCACCAAGAGAAGATAGGTTAACCCCCAAATTCGTAATCTTTTACTCAACCGAAGATCAAAAAGAAATCTTTAACAATTGACGTCTTTTACCAATTTTTTATGAAATTACAATGACCATACAATCTTTGGCAATCTGGATTTGTCCAGAGAGGACTTACTTTTTCATCAACCAATTGGTATAGTAGTATCTGGGGGCAGCTTAAGTTATTCGCACCACTATGTATGAGGGCAGGGAGGGTATGGGGGAGAGAAGCCAGACGTCGGCATTAGCCTGCTCTTGATGAAAAGGTGCCGTGAGGACAATGGCTTAAGGTCCCATTCGACAGATGAATGGCCCCCCTAAAGGCACTATCTGGTGGATATCAGGCAGTCTCACCACCACACCAACCAGATCTCCCTGACAAATGGTTATCAAACGACAGATAATAAGAGGCTCTACCGTACATGGTGCAGAGTGTTAGAGAGAGAGACACACACACACAAACAAAGAAGGGACAGCACCCCCATTTACCTCAGAGTGCTCCGAAAGGGTCCAGGGCCATGCCCCCTGGTTGGGAGGGGGCTGCAGGCGGTTGCGTCTGTGGTTGCTGCTGAGTGGCCGTGGTGGGTGCTACACCACCGACCATGCCCATCGGGGCGCCAGCTCCCATCCGAGGGCTTCCCATCATGCCACCCGAGCCCCCACTCACGGCTCCGCCACCACCCACACCCATTTGAATCGGGGCCATGCCCTGCATTGCCTGCACGCCACCACACCCCGAGCGAGCGTGAAGAGGAGGAATATGGACAAAGGGAGGGAGGGAGGGAGGGAGGGCAGTTGCAAAGGGTGGGAGGAGTAGAAGAACAACAATTAACAGACACCCAGTTCCAAGGAAAATATTAGAAAACTAAGATTGCAACACAATAAATTTCAGGCATCATGGGGTTGGGCATACTCCTGATGGAATTCCACTAGAGGGCATTTCCGAAATGACCAAATATCACGTCAACTTAATTTCAGGATGACAACCATCTCTTATAACAATTTGCAAACTACCTCCAACGGAGGAGACGACTACCTGTCACCTGCATTCAGTATCTTCAGAGGACATAAGATGCTCCCTTTTTAACAGGGTCACGACTGAAAGAAGTCTCCTCTGTTGGCCATTGATAGCAGATTTTCAAATGAGATGGATGTCCTTAGTGATGAAATGAACTATCTTTTTGGCACTTTTGAAAATGCCCTTTGTTCCAGTTTCCACACCTGCAGCTCTGTGACAACACAGTACGTCCATTTACGGGAGCTCTGTGCAACTGTTTTAATATATATTGTGGATAGCTCATCGGCAAAACGTACCGCTTAACTACATATTAAATTAACTACGCTTAACTACCAATAAAATTTTTTTCTCATGCCTATGCTTGCTGCAATTAACATTAGCGAAAAACTTGTCGCCGTACGTTCAAAATGAAACCTACAAAATATACTGCCGTGACAAAAATATCGAACCCAGGCCCCCCAGGTGAGAGCTGAACGAACGAAGAAAACTAGACCAGCTAACCCTTTTTGAGGGAAGGCGTTACTTTGGAATTATATAACACTTGTTAAAAATACCCCTCGGAAATTAATTAATTATAGCCAAACTAAGGCCCATTTGATGGAACCACTATCAGTTCAGAGATGTGTTCGCCACTCCGAATGCCATAAATATACGGCATTGAAAAAGGCGGAGCAAAGTATGTGGTCTCCCCTTGTCAGTGGTTTTAAGCACCCTTACTAACTATTATCCCATAGTTAGGGGTCCATGGCTCATGGAAACCAGCACTTTAGATGAAATGAATTTAACTTAGTAAAAAACTTCTCACAAACTTTTCAAAGTCACCAGCCCATGATTTAGCTTACACAGTTGGATAATATTAGGTACATGGTTTAGCCATAAGGTAGGAAACAGAATTGGCAACATTTAAAAAACTGTGGTTCAAACATACTAGGTAGAACTCATTCCATCTCAAGGGTCACATTGGAAACTGAGGCAAAAGGCTTCTTAGGTTTTGATGAAGAAGAGATAAGTTCCATACGTCGCAAGGCAATGAGTGAGCGAGTGCTTATCACCATGGGGTGGGGGCGGAACTCAGCTGCATCATCACCTTCATGTCTGTCAACTATGGACCTACACAATTTTATTCTTCAAAGCACTGCAGCAACAAGTGACTTTGTACGCAGTCACGCGCATGGGTGCAAAGTTAAATACACCAACGGATGAAGTTCGCCATGAAAAATTATTTGACTTCGCCAGGATTCGAACCCGGATCTCGCGATTGCCGGTCAGGTGCGTTGACCAGTTACACCACCAACCATTACATGTGCCACAGTGTGGACTTGTGATGTCAACACCTTGTTCGGTTAAACCCATCCTGAAGTTCGCTCTGAGAAAATGGCTTGGTGGTGTAACTGGCTAACACTCGCCTCACTGGCAATCGGGAGATCCAGGTTCCATTCCCGGCTAAGTCAAATATTTTTTCGTGGCGAACTTCATCTGTTGGTGTATTTAATTTTAATCTTTTTCTCCGATATTTTTGCAACAGAAGACAATCTTTTAAGCACCAATATTTTTTTTGCATCTGACCATGTGTTCTGGAATTCCATTTGTCATAAATGATGCGTTTAGATAGGGAAATTACCCAGGAAATCCAAAGATAAATAGATCACAGGCTACTTAATACAAGATGGAATACATATTTTACAAAAATTTATTAGGGATGGATGGATTCAGGATTTTTTTTAGGAAATGTATGCCGATCAGATACTTGGTGTCAGGTGCCAGATTCGGATATTTTCGGATCCAAATGCATTTTCAATTGCCTGTTATAAAATGAAGTCATTATTCAAGTTTGTATGGGTAAATACAATCAAAGGAATGAAATTTAGATTGCCATACACATTTTAATAGCCTAACTCATTAAAAATGGTTATTTAATCTTTCAAGACATTTTTTACTTCACATGCTCAAGACCTAAACTGTTACGCTTTCATTTGGAAATTAAAATAAGTTTCAATCTTTGGATAAACTGAATCAACATTGATTGAATTTTAATTTACCTCACATTCATTCTGCCGAATTTTGTCACTTTCTCATCGCATACTGAGTTTTCACCCGCAAATGCATCATTTGTGGTGATGTTTATTTTTCATTTCCTCCCATAGTTTCACGTCACAGAGCACGCACATGTTCTCCTGATGTCTATAAAAATGTTTCCACACAATGAAAGATTTTTATCAGTATATCATTAAATAAAATTGCAACTGCGCATTCTGAAACAATTACTAATATTTAGAACAATATTAACGTCATGTTTGACGAGCTGCGGGAACAGAACAAGACGACTGCTCAGCAAGAGGAAGGGGTGCGTAAAGGATAGGTGTAGGGGAAGGAGTGCGCTCCCTCCATCTTTCAAGCAACATGGCTACAAATAAGAGAGTCAATGACGTGTCAGATCTAGCCATTTTGTGATGTCGTTAACCTCAAAGCAAAGCCGGGCCAGCTATGTTATATATGCAGTTAGCATTTCCAGTCTGTATCTTCTTGTATGAGGGTGCTGATGCCATGCTTGTTTCTTTGAAAAATTGTGCTATTTGAACAATGTTGAATATTGGTACAGTCTTGTTTTAACTAAAGACTTTGTGTTTGTCAATTACAGCTTAAAAAACCTAAATACAGTTAGAAATGAGTCATGTTTGGTCTCATTCTTTTTTTAATCTTATGCATGTCATCCAATAACCAAAAGCCATTGAGACATCTTCGGGAACAGCAAGTCACTCACTTAGCATTTGTCCTCCAGGCGGAGAATCGAAGCAGGTAGGATAAAGGTGGTCAGTGAATGACATGGGGTAGGGATGAAACACGCTTTCAATTCTCTCATGTAAGTTGATATTTTCCTTCAAAGATAATGATTTATGGACTGTGTTGTCTCGGAAAGGAAAAAATTATCAGGGCAAATTACCATGGGATGATGGAGGGCTGAGGGCGGTTTTGTGAAATCCGCAGCGCAGTTACTTTTGACGACGTTATTATCCCATAGCACACATTCTTCCAATGGTTGTTCAATCTCTCGGGAAGAGTCACACTATGTGCTTGTCATATTTTGCCTTAAAATTTTCCATGGCTGAAATTCTGTTGCATAACCCCAACGAGAGCTTTTAAACAAAACAGTTCATGAGTAGGTCAAGTATAGCAGTGCAACGGGGCATGCGAAGAGAGGATCTGAACTCTTTCCACTCCTTATGGGACGCTGCATTGACTGAAGAATTAATTTAAAATTTTGGATCAAGACCTGACGTCTTCAGCAACTTTGGATACAAAGTACCCAGTGAAGGGCAATATTCACAGCTATTTGGATCCGAGGTATCCGATCCGACCATCCCTGACAATTACGCCTAGAAATCTACTGCAAAAGCATTTATAGAAGAATACTCTCACAGATAGCATCCAATGTAAAATGATTCCGTAAAGACAAATGACAGAAGAAAAACCAAAGTAAATTTTTTGTGGGATTTATTAAAAATTCTTGTTCCTGATGACTATATTACCAAGAGTTTGATGTAAATCCACACTCCGTGCTTGCATGATGTGTGTCGACCTATATGTTATACACACAAATACCTGTCACCACAGCTATTATAGGACAATAATGGGAAGACACAAAATTTCATACATTATCCACAGAATAAATGAAATTGTGTTTTCTTCTGGGGTAAATGGTCCAACTCATAAAAATATTCATCAACTTCAGTCATGGATGACTGATAAATGTGTCAAGGATTAGACAAGAAAAAGGAGAAACAAATACTTCCACAAATTATGGATAAAAATATTTTAGTCAAGGATAAAGTAGATACTGACAACACAGATACAACAAGACAAACATTAACATTAAAATTACTTTCAGATGAAAAGAAAAGAATCACTTGAAATTGCAGCAATCAACCCCTATTGACTACAAAACAAGCAATTAAATATAGAACGATAAATAGGAAGTATCATGCCAGATGCATTATCACACTGGACATTCTATCAATTGATAACTAAGTGATCCTAATGGATAAAGTTAAAATTACACCTACAAAAATGAAAGTATTTTTTGTTAAGTTTGAGAAGAGAACATTATACTTATGAGTAACACCAAAACAGCTTTAAGACACAACACACCGAATGCTAAGATACTTAAAGGACACCCATGCACAGGCAATTACGGAACTAGACCTTCGATGCGACTAGTGTGTAATCCATTTCACCAAATTACAGTGCAATCTCAAAAATCTTCATTCAACAGTAAGAAGGGGCACGTAAATAGGGAATTTCTAACTACACCACACACTAATCTTACAGAAACCTTTGCATGGAGAAATTTCAGCATATATTGGGGATATTAGGTGCTAAAATCACGATATCTTACATAGGAGTTTTGAAAGCCTCAAAATTGTGACATTTTAATCCAATAATCACAAACAATAGTTTGTAATTATCCTATGGGAATGTAGAAGGTAAAAACCTCGTCAGATAATTACAACAGTAAATAAATATTCACTATTTAAAAGGCAGCCTGAAAGGCCAGATATAATCCAATTAATCCTTACCTTAGGGGTTGAAATCCAATAACTATAAAGAATTAAGTGTAAGTATGCAATGATTAGATCACATTGCTAAATGGAATTAGTTTTCTAAAATTTCTTCAAGGTAATTGATACTAGGTAAGTGAAACTATGAAAAAAATGATAAATAAAAATGAAGTATGCATTCCAGATAGATTAGTGATGAAGATTTCATGAATTAAAGTATGAAGGTATACTCTTCCTAATGAACTTGGCTACATGACCAATCTATTCCAAGTTCTACCATTGTTTTAAACAAATATAACAGACTGGAAAACTAACATTCACAAAGCAAAAAAAAACATATCACAGGTTACCAGCAGCTTCATAATCATAAGTAAAAATTTATTTACTTTCCAAAAAAATGATATAGACGTACATTTGATGGCATAAAAAATTAATGACTGAAAAATTCAATAAAGCCAACAATTTCATTTCCATTCCAAGGCCATTTATAGACGTTGAAAATTTTTCACCCAACAAAGGGTGCTAACGAACGGCATGGATTTTTCGGGCCATATAAATGAATGCCACTTATAGACATCACATCAAAAAATGCGGCAGAAGAATCTGGGATCTTGTAATTATCATGAATATCATCATGGAAAACTAAGCAAGACTGGCATATTTAGCATTTTTCTTCCATGCTTTTAAGGCCTTAGATAAAACTGTGTGTTCACTTTTGGTGATTAATACTGGTTAGTATACGGTCATATTCACCATTGACTTGTTCTCTATTTTTTTCGGAATCTCGCAAGGTAAAATTGCAGCCACTAAATTCCCTTGAATTAACATTCTTGCCAAGATTTTAGGCATGCTTAGACTCTTCCACTTCCATTAATTTTTGAAAATTGTGCTCATATCCTCTATTTTTTCTGTGTAAAAAGCAAAATATGTAAATTATATTTATACTGTAAGAAATTAATTTCTTTTAGTAATTTCTCATGAGATGCTAAAAAAAAAACATGAATACCAAAATTGCCAGACAGTGATGGGGACACTTTGGGAGATAATCATTACTCGCTAGCCGTAGAAAGCATAGGGCACCCCACAGAGTCAGATTCCAAAGTAAAAGGAAGGTTTACCTGTACAAAAACTTATTATTTGAGGACCCCGTGAGTAGAGAAGGTTTACTCAGAGTACAACACCAGTGCGAAAAGGTTAATTATGCATGTCAATGTTAATTCATCAATCCCACTGTTTTGATTCATCCCATTTCACATCCCATTTAATGTACTCATAATCAATCATCCAATAATCCATCGATAACCAGGATCAAAATCGACGGAGGATATATATTTTCTGAATAAAGAAGTAAAAATTACACAAAATGTGAGTTTCCTATAGGAAATAATGTTATGCAATGATCCACTGAAAATTCCTATGCACAATGAGGAACTTTGGAGTGGGGATGTTTCTTGAAGAGTGATTAATTAGTAGGAGAAAGCTTTAGAAAACCCTTATGGACGGACAAAGGGCTTACCATGGGTTGCATGGGAGGAAACTGGGCTGGAGGAGCTGGGCTTGTTCCAACTGGCATCCCAGCCATCATACCTTGGCCCTGGTTCAGAGCAAAATTTAAACATTAGTTCAATCACTACCCACATGTCATGAGAAGTTGGCTTTCGCAGTGATCAGAGGATCATTGGCAGAAGGCAAAAAATAAAAGGCATCAAAATAAAAATTTAGGAAATTAAATAAATAAATTGGCGTGTTTGCTGCATTAGGTTCCATTAAGATATTCCACTAACTATTTTCTCATTCTAAATAATAAAAAATTCTAACGACTGCACCGGAGCAGATGCTGTCATATTGATAACGGCACTAACTAGAGGCTTGCAAGCAGGTGTAAAATAAAGTTGATCTCCAACCATTTCAGTCAGCTGAGAAGTTGACACAGGGACTGAGTCCCTTTCTTTATCGAGAAAATACATTCTCATCAGTAGCCCACTGAAACTTAACTATCTCGGTGAGATTAGAAGGACGGTCCCTACCAAGGTGTACGCCAGTCACAATGCATACAATGGCCAGATTGGATGATAAATGGAATGCCATCCACAGGAACATCAGAGGGCAGTAAAGATTGAATAGCTCCAACAACATGGCTGAACATACCCTTACCAAACTACAGCATATCATAGATTAATTTGCTGCTGCCAGATTAATTTGAAGAGAAATGGGGCAATGTTTAAAGTTCATGGCACCAGCAAGAAAGTCTGTTTTCAGCCTAAGCAAGATAATGTTGAGAAACTGAAGGTAGAAAGGAGTGAGTTGATGTTGATGTGAAGGCTTCTGCCATGTGATGATAATGAGGAAGAGTGAGGAAGGCATTACAGGAGCTAACAAACAATGATGGCCTTCTCATTATCTCCGCAGACAAGAGCAATGGTACCATGCTTACTATAACTATATTAGACTATAACAACAAGATCACCACACTGCTAAGTGGTGCCACCTACAAAGAGCTGAAATGTGATGACAGCCAAATTAGAATGAGCTACTAGAAGTATCATCAAAATTTCATACCAACAGAAGAACAAAGGAAAATCCTCCCATCGACTTCCTAGCCACCAAGACTCTGTGAATTTCCCAAAATCCATAAGGAAGGCATTCAGACCGATCATCAACAATATAGGTGCAATGTATAAATTAAGCAATATTAGCAATAAATATAAAAAAGGTGTGATGCTGAGGGAGTAAGACCATTCTCTTTTGGGACTCAATTGAGAACACTTGCACCCCTTGCCTTTAGCTTCTATAAGACTGACAGCTTGAAGATAACCCCCTTGGTTTGATCACCCTTAACGTCCTTGCCTTCGCCTTGAGGCATAGAGGGGCGCAGGCTAACTTAGCCACTCTAGCCATGGCTTCCAACCCAGTTGGCTCAGGTTCAAATCCTGGTGGTGCTAGACATTTCCCAGACACTGCCCAATCTCTGTGCGCGTGATTAGTGGACTTCAAGTATAGCACTAAGGGACGTTGAGCTGTTGCACGAGACTCTCGTCATTACGAAGTTCACGGGACCGAAAAACTGGAGGTTCGTAATAATGAAGTTTGTATGAACATTTCTTCTAGGGATCGTCAAAAAAAAAAAAAAAAAAAAAAAAAAGACTAAATTACACTCGAATATATATGAACAGGATAATAATTCGTTTCAGTTTCTCAATAGAAGAATGTGGCATGACGCAATCGAGGGATGATATCTTCCCGAACACAAAGTCCTTGATGTACGAACTAGATGCATTCCAAGACCTTGTTCCTAAGTTGATAAACCCACAGTCCGGCTGCTGAGAGTTGTCCAATGACAGGCAGAATGGTCTAGGTCATGGTAGGGGGCAAGGCTGCCAGGTAAGAAAGCGAAACGATGATGTCACTGGTAAACAAAAGGGTTCCGTGAAGAAAGGAGTTAAGGGACGACGAGCGTGAAGGACCCAAAGGAAGAATCTATTGTTTCAATGGTGATTCGAAGAAAGGGCTTGCTTTGGTGGATCATGCTTATTTCAGTGCTCCATATCCATGACAACTCTCGCCAGCCAGACTGTATGCAAGGAATCGAAGAGTACGGTTATCCTGTAGAATGCAACACTGCATCACATTTGTGCTATAACTCACGATTGTGACGAACTGATCTAGCTGGGCATGCGATGTATCTGGAGCTGAAAAAGTAGCTCCCCACGGTAAGGAAGAACAGGCGAAATGTTGAACAGTTCCTAAATTCACATTGGATTTAATGAAAATTTGTTCAGAATGTGCCCAAAATGCAAGTTCCTCTACACCACACTGCGTAGCATCGGCCAAATCGAAAGGTGCCAAATTCGAAATTTGAAATTTTTGAATGCTCGTACCTCTGAAAGTTCATAAATAGAATGTGCATAGGAAGAGGATTAACTGTACGTCCGATTAACAAGTAGTTATGAGAGGGTCACCATGATTCCACAGGAATGAAGATTATTATGTGATGCTGCGTGTACAGTGAATAAAGAACCATAATTGACGCTCTTGGGCACAGTACATGAGAAGTACTTAACGTGGCAAGATTATAAAAGCTTAGCGTAGCATATATCCACCTAAATGCCGTTGCTTATTCGTGGAACTTTGTAATAAAGTTCTTTTTGTAACCGCCACGACCGGGACTGAGGTTCGTAATTTCGTAAAAACAAAAATTTCGTAATAATGTTTCTTTTACTATAGCTGGGATAGGCCTTTTCGTCGGGACCAACTATTTGCTTTGTAATAACGAGAACTTCGTAATATCGTGTTTGTATTAAAGATAGTCAACTGTGTCCCCTTTCTGCCTATCGGGGCAAAACCTGGTAGCTCTCCACCCTTCCCTAATGACCTCAAACGTCACTCACCTCCTCCAACTACCATACCACCACACACAACTTAAGGCCTTCCTCAACAATCACCACCACCACTTCCCCATCTTCCCCTGACCATTCTATGCATTTAAGCGCCACCAACTATCAATAGAGCTACACCCAAGAGTAATCCCCGAAGCCATCGAGATAAAAAATTAGGCCAACAGCAGCAGGAGGTTGAATGCAAACTTCAAAGCTCCTGGAGGAGAATATTCTGCTCTGGTACAATCCAATCACAAGTCACCACTGCCCAGGCAGAGCCCACCCAACTAGCATATAAGAAACAAGGAAATCATCTCCATAATTTTAATTGAAAAGAATGTCAACAGAGATGATACAGACGCTTCTGCAAGTGTGGAAATCAACGAAAATAATACTGAAGAAGAGGTACAGATATGAAAATTTAAGAATCCAATCAAAACATCTGATCAAATCTATCGTTTCTACATTAATAATAATAATAATAATCTTTATTCATCCACGGCGAGGATTGGCCCTCGCAGATGTTGTCAAGTTATCGTATTAACTATCCACTATGTTGTTAAAGTATCGTAACAATTAGAATGACAGAAATTATGGTTTATTACCTAGTGGCAAAGAAATGATTGGTGGTGCATGAAATGTGATTCATTAATCACAAGATTGAAATAGGGTAATAGATCTTTAAAAAAAAGACTGGGGTTTAGCTGAAAAGTCGAATCAACTTAGCCATCTCAACAACAAATAAAGGCAGACGACCATATTCTGCACCTGCTTGCAAAGTACCTAGTTTAAAATGATTACTAAGCAATTAAGCAAGATGCATGAGAAATATTCAGCACGAAGACATGCCAAGCATCTGCATGTGGCTACTGGTTAAGCATCATATATGCAATATCGTTGCTCGTCTATGCAGCATACAAACCTGCAGGATGACAGACCTTGTCACTTTCTAACAACTAGATTTTGAGGCATGAAAAATTTATCATGATTGATATCAATATCTTGCCAGCATAGATTGAAACAGCATTTTCACCACATTCATAACTTTATGCCCACTCCATCAGCATCTAGCATGAATAAAATTAGTATGTGCTTTTTTATTCTAAATAAGTAACAGACAAATTAAGATTCCCGAAATCCAGAGACTACATTGAGGACCCACATCTTCATTTAGAACTTGAACAACCAAACTTGAAAAGTAACTTCAGCGTGCCTTTCTGTTTAGTGCTTTTAACTCACATATAATACCTATGAATAAAACAAACAAATATGAAATCCCATTTTAGATTATACATCTCGAACGGAATCATATGGAAAAATAGACCCACAAACATACATCTCTGAAATATGGGACCCAAATTGTAACACAAGTTTCAACTTCAACCAACTTTATGTTTTCCTTTCAAAAGCTTTGAGTCAATAAGTAGCAATTACAATCGTAAACTGCCTAACTTTTTCATCCACCTGCTTCAATACTATGCAATTCTGCACCCTGCTGTTTCACATTTAAGAATATCAAGCAAGTGGTTTATTGATTAAAACCAGATAATTGACAGCAATAAAATAATTAAATTTCAGCTCTGATGGCTGTGAAATAATCCTTGCCTTTCAAATTCCCTTCTAATTATTGTATTTACTGACCTATAATAAAGTGATAATTATGCTGTTTCAACTGTTAACTACAGAAAAAATTTCTGAAGTCACAAAAAATAGTAGACTTCCTTACAAAAGTTTTAACTAAACACTGTCTCTTAGCAGTTCTGCTAAGTTATGGTGGCATGTGATGCTTGTTTATAATTCTCCATATCCTCAATGCATACACGGATATTTTCAAGTACTATTGTTGCAAATATATCCACAAATTTTGTCAGACTTAAGTACGTAAAACAACGTATTTCTGTTGAGATGAAGAAACAGAAAGGTATTCACCATCCAACTCCGGTTCTTCATACTAAGCAAATTTAAAATGATATCCCACATATCCGCTACTATGCAAACATAACTAACTACTTAGGGCATATCAAAAGAGATCAGTATGGCCTGAGATACCACTAGACAAATTCCAATTTCTATTTGACTTTAACACTTATATAAAATCGTGCATCTGATCACAAACATGCAAGCACAAACCATTGGCCTGTAGCCTGCGCCAGTGGTAGCTGCCATCGGCTGAGGCGTCCAACTCACGGCACCTGGCTTGGCAGCATTCTTTGGAGAATTCCACTGCATCCCTCTGCAGAAGACAAAATGATTAATAAACCCATTGACAGGGAGTTAAGGGGGCTTACCCAACAGGGTGGTTTCCTATTATTTTTTTAATGCCTAAATCGAAAGATTATTACTCCTGGAGTACGTATTTCACGCTCTTAGATTTTTGAATGACGATATGTATTTTTCGCGATTAAATGAAAAGTGAAAATTTCCAAGCGTGCAAAATCGCAACGGCCAAGTATGAATGCCGGGAAAACTCCATGTGACGTCGTTCTGGTTCCCGCTGCCGCAAGTGAGGTGGCCTTGGGGCGAGGCTTTGACCGCTGATATGACGCAGGATGCTAGCAGATAGCAGAGTACCCTGCTAGCAGGTAGCGCTTGGCTTAAATAAGGATTATTAATACCTTATCAAACAAAGAAAACTTTCCTATCTTAGCCAGTTTTAAAAGGTGATTATTAAGACATGTTTCCCTGAGCTCAGTGCCTCATGCATGCATTGATAACCTCAGATGATGTAAAACACCCATCAACTTGTATAGAAACAATAACTATTGGTGCCTGTGACGTCACGAGGAGTGGCATCGAATGGGCGCCAATCTGGTCTTTTTCAAATGAGGATAAAATTGACCATTGTCATTCGTCTAAACCGGTATTTCTAAAACCAAATAATTTGTATATTATGAAGACACTAATGGTGGGTAACGAATCGCAATCAATGCCTTTCGTTTTCTTTGATGAAGGAAACTACCCTATTGTGTCACATATCAAAAAAATAAAACATTCACCATTTCCTTACGTAAATCAATAGCATAATATTGGCATTGCAACTTATAGCATTGACAATTGCTAATTATTAACTATTTTGATCCTGATGAAGGATTCAGGGTTCAGGGTTTCCCCAGTTCTTGAGGGTGGAACGCTGACCAGAACTAATGCAAAAAGAATTGGTGCCAAAATAAATGGAGAAAAAAATCTGCTTGAACCCAGTTCACCCGTTGAAAGAAAAAGTTGTGAAAAAAACTTGAAATGGCATATGGCTGAAGATATTTAGTGGAGAAGTCTAAACTCAGAGGAATTGATGTCTAAGATTTTCCAAATATTTGCTTGTTTTTCTTGTCGCCCAGATGAAATGTCAGCCATAATAGCCATTAGTAGGCCTTCACCACATGCACAGGGGAAATACTGGGTTAACAATGGACTGCCCAACTTGAGAAGAGTCAAAAGGGCAGAAGTCATCAATGCCTTCCCTGACAACCATTGCATTAGCTGCTCTCAGAATTACTTGAGTTGTAATGTAACAATCATTCCAGTCAAATTCAAACGGAATGAAGCAAAAAAGATCAGCAAATACTGTATTTGCACGAATCTAAGACAAGGTTTTTTTCCCTTCTGACTCCCGTAGAAAAGAGGGTTCGTCTTACAAGCGGAAGCAAAATTATCGGTGTCGATCGGGTTGCATACTTTACGTAAAAATTTTATGGGTACCTGAGTTTGCCACCTGATAGCTATACAGCGAAAAACCAACGTCAAAAATAGCTGTACAGTAATTTAGCTTATTTAATTTTGCGTTCAAGTAAAAAAAAACATTTCATTATAAGGCAGCAGGCAAAGATTCGGTGCGTGCCGATAAGTCGCCGGGTGCACTTCTGCCGTATCCGCGAGATCGCCTGCTTTAACCTGGGTTCGGCTCCATTCAAGTCCAACCTTGATCAACTCACAAAATGTTCGTGTGATTGGTTACAATTTACCTAAATTGTAACCTTAAAGCCTCAAAGCTGTTGCGGGATAAACTGCCACGAAGTCGCCGCATTTTTCTCAGAGAAACGGAAAGAAGGCAACATGATTTTCCTCTGAATAGAGAGATCGATTCAGTTGTGTTCCCGTGCCTTTCAGAGCATTACGATTGCAGAGAAAAGAAGTCATTACACTGCGCCTTTCACGTCGTTTCTGGTACCAAATAAAGTTCCATATAGACAGTGTAATTTTTCCCGCATCTATCGTTCCCCGAAGTATCGTTTTCTCGCACTGATCGTTTGAAGATCGCGGTCCCGACGTATAATTTTCCCGCATCCATCGTTTGGCGAAAATGAGACGAAATAAATACAATGTGTCATTTGTGGCTAATAACGACAGGCACATAGTTTGAATCTTCCACAGGAGATGGAACTACCATAGAGAGAAGATCGGTGCCGTGGGAGAGCAACGTTAGCGCATTTCCCAAGATCCGTTATCCCCCTTCATTCAGCACTCGCCTCCCCCTTCTGGCACTTTCCTCTTCCCCAAAATCAAACAAAAGATCCCAGCTTGCGCAGGGATCGTATTACAAAGACCTTAGGAAACTTCGAAAAAAATATCAAGTTACACGAGAAAAATAGAAACGTGTTTCACGCCCTCCCCCTTTTCTCACCCACTGATCTTTTTCTGCCTACCTGCTTCGAAGTTCCCAGTTTCTGGAGGTCAACTGCTGCATGAATCAAGTATTAGCCCAAAAGGTGTCTAACAATGAATTTCAGCAATTGGTATAACACATTTATTAGATTGAAATATTTGTAATGTGCACGTAATTCAAAAAAGAAGGAGACAAAACACAACGTAATTCTAACTTTATTTAAGCATTTTTTAGCAATGCACTAGTTGGAAAAATACGATATCCTCGTAGCTGAGCTTCTCGGCAGTTAATGCGGAATTTTTTTCCAAAAACAGAATAGTTACTGACGAAGATCAAAGAGTTAGAAAACTAATTAAAAAAGAATGGGTATCTTCAGGACCAAAAATTTCATGTCGCAGTCATATGGTCATGCTTCACCCTCAGCAGTATGCTCTGCACACGCCGTACGCGATAGCATCAGTTCCGAACTTCACCTCGTACGAGTGGTTCCCTACTTTCCCGGGTGGCTTGACTTCAAACCACCGACCGTTTTCCGTGTGGGTTTAATAAAGTCAGTTTTCATTTTCACTAGTTTAATTTTATTCGTCTTCGGACCATGGTCCTGCCGAAGAAACTATTAGTCGAATAAACAATAGGACCTAAGTGTCTTATGAAGCACTAGTAGTCCTGTAATTAGCCAAAATCTTGTTTGAATCCTTTACTGATCTATCATAATGTTACTATCATAATTACGCGCAAGCAATCCTGCGTTTCCCGGGACATAGGCAACCTAGCCAAACATTCCCGCATTCACCGTTCATTGGCATCGTTATTAGGAAAAAATTTTTTCCCTAGTGGAGTTTCTAAAAGGGGGGGTCGTCTTAGAATCGTGTTTGTCTTAGATTCGTGCAAATACGGTAATCAGACTCAGTAGATCAACAAATGACTCATTCCTTCAGATAAAATTTAAAATTAGGAGTGCCTGGTGCTGCGATCAGAGGGGGAAGAGCAAAACAATGCAAAGCAGCTGGCTTGTGAGTCAATGGTCCCTGGCCACCCTCCAACCGAAGAGTGTGGACGAAGAAGCGCTACCACACAGACTCAACCAGCCCTCACTACAACTTATGAGAATATTCTCATTAGAAGAGCAGCAATTCTAAGAGGAGATATGAGGCCATGCCATAAGCTATTCCTGCTCATCCAACACACTTGTTTTAACGGCAGTTTAGGATTAACTCCAAAAAGTGGAAATCTTGTGTCTACAACCAAACGGATGTTGCTGCAAAAATGGTTCCATGAAGTGCAAGGGATATCCTTAAAGTGATCCAACTCCTCATCACCAACTCTTGATTTTACCCACTGATTTCACATAGGGCCCATATTTTGGACACTCCAACACTTTGGTTTACAATAAAACCTTGATTCGGACCTACCTATCAAGTTTTTCTTCTGTTAACTTGAAAGGATGAGCTAACCCAATGCTTTGAGTTACACTTACTTGACAGCTGCTGGGCCTCCTTTGTTGATGGATAGATTCTGAGCTAACGAAGCAAGGCTACTATCTAAATCTCCAGTGAGAACCTTTCCTGCAGCCGTTGTTCCGACGGCTGAACCCCCAGGTGCCACACCCATGGGACCGCTAGCAGCTAAATACGAGAAAATATATATTTGCATTAGAAGTAAAACATAGTAGGTAAAATTATTGCAGTTACTTCCTGTTAAGCAATACCAAAACTTACTTTACAAGCAAAAACTCAAATTAGTATAACTACATCATATTTAATTATCAACCATAATGAAAGATGCTATCAAACCAAGAAATCAAGCTTCCAAAAACTGTACCTTTTTAAAAAAAATACATAGTCAACCTAATTCCAATTTCCTAAAAAAATTATGCAATCCATGGCGTAGCCTCAGGAAGACAGAATGAAAAAGTTGATCATTCCCATAAAGCTTAGGAAAGAGACAAATGAAAATTGGTTCAAAAGACACTGATTACGAAAATCCAATCAACCATGAAAACATCTCAATGCATGCAGGTTTTACTTCGTATACTTCACTATGCAAATATCTTCACACAAAAAAATTCCATTACTACCACATCAAATATAACAATATCTTTGTACAATAAAATGAAATTTTCAGCTTAAACTTGAATGCTTTGCATGCATTGCATTTTACTGCTGTGATTCTGATGTATTGCATCCACATAATGTGCAAGTGAAGTCAACAATAACCAATCCATTCACGATTAAGGTGCAGTGTACATGCACAGTTTACACACTTATGAATCACTGCCATGGGCATACATGACACAACAACCAAGTAGGAAGCATACTCGCACAAAATATAAACAATCACTAATTGATCATTCTCTTCTCCCCACATCATACACATCCCATCATTGTAACCCTCCGCAGAGCACAATCAAAGGTTACGTGGAAAAGCACAATGGCCCAAGTCTCTTTTGCAATTCTCAAAAATAAAAAAAAAGGACTTTTTCAGAAATTAAAAACTTCTGTTAACTTTCAATTAATAATCGGTACACATTACCTTATTATTCCAGAATGTGAAAATTTAAAAAAATGCCATGTGTGTATTCATTTCGAAATTTGATATACCGTATATCTCTGAATATAGTCCCCCCCCCCCTAATTTCGAGACCTCAGTTTTGGGAAAAATTTCAAAATGCAAAGGAAGGCAATTTTTCAGTGGTTAGCAAGTTAAGATTCTAGAGTCGATAAAAACTACTTTTTTCTGTGAAGATTATGAACAAATCTGTTCACACATTTTCCATCACAACAAAATAGCTATACCTAAAACATGTTGTGATCCATTGCATATATCAGTAATTTATAGTTCCTTAACCAGATGTAATGAAGAAATGAGAAAATTTTTTAAATATCCAAGGCTATTGTATTTTTTTTAAACATTCACAAATTATTAATATTTTTGATCTCCAAATGACTACAGACAATGTCAATATATAAGCTGTAACTTAAAGCCCATAAACAGTATTGCATTTGGCCCTGAAACTTGCTTAGATCCAGTGTAACACACCCATCAAGTCATCACAAATCCAAGTGATTAGAAATTATAAATATTATAAAAATATTGCCATCAAATGCCTGCTAAGCAAAATAATTAAACTACAGGACTTACAAATATCAAATTAATAAAATTAAGAAATAAACTTTTTCCAACAAACATTAAAACTGAAAAAATATAACAATTTTCAATGCCTCGTCGCGAATCATTGCATAAGTTACACAAAGAGCTTCTGCTCTGCATTTGCGCACAAATTCGACGATATTTTCATCTAATTCTTTGAATCTGCCGCATCGAGACCCCCGAAATGACTTCGGCGATGTATTAGCACCTTGCAAGCGAGGTAACTTCTCTTTCCAAAGTCGCATCAACTTTCTTTCCCCGCCAAATTTTTCAGCCGCCATATGAATTCTATGATTTACGGCGTATTCTGCAACGGCTATTTTTAAATTGGCATCGAAACTCCGTCTTTGATGGCTTCTGCCGCAAGATTGATCCTCATCTTTCTACTTGATCCATCACCTCACTGTTGAACGTAAAATTATTTTTATTAAAGAAAATATCGTGGAAATAATTGCGAAACATTTTGTGACGTAATTTATCGATCCTAATTACCCTGGCGAATTTAAGATATTCCTCAATAAATTGATCACACTTTCGATGCTGAGTCGCTGGATTTCGATCAAATGCAGTAATGCCGCCGCTTCTGGTTTAAAGCCGTCGATTATTGCGCCTTTTCAGAAACAAATGCATCAACGATGGCGCATTCTTGTTCTGTGAAGGCGGTAAAGACAGTGGTTGTAAACACGAACCGCACGGGCACATGGACGTATAGTAGTTACGGACGCAATGAAATGCTAAATCGTCACGAAAGGTTCACTTAATCAGTTTATTTTTCGCAATGATTTAAATCGTTTAACTATTAAATGAGCGACGGGTACAAATACTATTGATTCAATTCTAGTGTTCCATTAATGTAATGATAGTGTGTGTTTAGTTTTGATTTTAATTATTTATTGTTTTGCGTCATTAAGTGATCAGTGTCGATTGAATTATTCTAACAATACTTTTCCAAGAAAAATTAACGGCTACCCGATGGATTCCGTGAAAACGCATATTCGATATGCTATTTGAATCGGAAGAATCGTATCTTTGTAACATTTGTGGTAAAATTGTCTTAATTTCCAGTAAAATGTGGCAGTATTTACTCATATCTCCGATTATAATCCTCATAAATATACTCAAATAAAAAGACTACGAGAACATAAGCCATTATGCCGTTATTTATAACTTGATGGTCACCTTTAGTATGCTAAACTGGATTACACTCGATTATAGTCCCCCCCTTTACTTTTCCGTGGCCATTTTTGGAAAAAAAGGGGGGACTATATTCGGAGATATACGGTAATTAAAAAATATGATGAAGGAACTTAATTTCTCCAGGAACACTAAAAAAAAAGTAGATTTCATAAAGGAGTGTATAGTTGGAAAACATAAAAATGATTAAAATAAATCATTTCTATTGAAAAAAAGTAGTATAAGATGTGTTTAAAGGATTTAAATTTACAAGGAATATTACAAAAGAGACATCATTTACCATTCCTATGAAATTTCTTCTTCGAGGAAGAATCACAAATCAAGGCACTAATGTGTGTCAGAAAACTTGCAGCTGAATCTAGTTGACTTTCTTTAATTTCATGCCAGCAAAACATGCATTTTTTCCTCTTTACCCCAGCATTAAAAGGTTTTGAAGGGTTAGCATCCGTCACAAATCTTCCTCGTAAATCATACTTTAGCCTATTCTGTCACTTGAATTTCAGGAACTTATTTACTTCTCAGAATCCCAAAAAATATATTGAATTTATAGTAGAAAAACACTTCAAAACTTCAATTAAATTCGATTTAATCAACTGGACAAAGAAAAAAATATTTTGAAAAGAATTTACATGTAGGTATCCAGAAATCATGTATCCAAAATGAATTTAAATTAGCTGACTTTGGTAATCAGCCAAAAACTAATAAATAAAATGAAAGATAAATTCTTTTGATAAGCCGAAAGAATTCTCACATTCCATGGAGTCAATACCTTCCATGGAAGTGCAGTCACAGATAAGATAGCAGATTAGGATCACTTCGGAAAGTAAGAGAGAAAAAAAATGGGAGGTGATGCCAGCAGAATAAAATTATGTAGCACCTAACCTTTACAGCTGACAGCATTACATTCCATGGCAGAGGGATTAATACAAACTGTGTGTAAAGATCGTAATGCCATATACAAAATAGTCCAAATACAAGAAGGCAGCTCCATTGTCTACACAAAATCCCAAGGAAGCTTTAATTTTGAATACAACCAAAACATACCTAAATATTTTGATCTTCATTATTCACCATTTCAGGGCTTCAATGGGAAAGGAAATTTAAAACACTTTCAACTAACATGCAAGCCAGAATGACAAGTTTCTTTGGTTTCTTATCCAATCAGCTACTAATATTCACAGTCAAGATGTTTATTGAACAGCTATACTGAACTAATATGAAGTAATGTATTTACACTGGGGTACACGCAAAAAAAGTTTAACCCCAGACTTCACACTTAAATAACTATACTCATTTACATCAATAAACTAAACATTCCATGCCAAAAACTTCGACAATCTAGGATACCTAGTTAATATTGTATGCCCAAATGTTACAATATAAACTAAGCTCTAAATAAAACTCAGCTAGGAAAAGCGAACAGAAGAAAAATAATTAAGACAATTTAATCACAAAAATAAAACTGAAGAAAACCTTATAAATAAAATAAAGCACAAAAAAGTAAAACAAGTCTACGGAAAATTCAACTTACCTGAAATAACTCTAATATTATCTACTATCTCAAACCTACTATGATAATCAAAGCGAGAACAAAAAACAATTGCTAACACTACCACAAAGCACTGAAGAATGCCAAGGTAATTCAAGCACACAACAACAAAGCTATTATGGAGTCCATAAGAAGAGTCAAATTCACCTGCTATTCCTATCCCTTGCTTAGCTGGCGAGCCATAACCCATGGGAGGAACCCCTCCCCCTCCAAATGCACCTACGTTCTGAGCACCCATCCCTCCCATGCCCAAACCCGTCATATCGCCACCACTCCCAAACAAATTCCCAGCTGCCGGGGGAGGATTACCCATTGCAGCGGGCGGTGCAGGGGGAACGGGACCCCCTGCGAGGGGTGCCTTGGAGGGCGAACCCCCGAGAGCAGCCCGGATGCTGTCATTCAGGTCATCAAATGCGGTCTTGCTGGCAGATGCAGTCGCGGCCGCGCTTGGGGGCGGGGGACGGGCCGGGGACCCAAAAGGTACTACGGCGGGAGGAGGAGACGCAGCCACGTCCGCCACATCCCCCAGTGCGGCCAACACGGGGGACGGGGCAGGGGCCATCGTGGGAAGGAATCCGGCCGTGGCATCCAGGCCCATCGTGGGGCCGTCCGACACTCCTGGGGGAGGAGCCTCCGTCTCGGGCTGCGCCACAACGCCACCCTCATCCCCTGCAACGTCCCCAAAGAGGTCTGCGACTGCGACGGTTGTCGGTTTTGCCATGGGAGGGGGTGGGTGGGGAGGGGGCACCCGGCGCTGGGGGGCAAGTACCTCGGCATCGGCAGTCGGCCGCGCCTCCCCTTCAAAGTGGGGCTCAGCCGCCTCAGCGCCGGGATCTGAGTCAGAGGGGGGCCCGTGATCAAAGAGATCTATGCCACCTCCAGCGGGAGGGGTCGGTGGGGCTGGAGCTCTGATAGTATCTGAGCTATATTCGGACATAAAAGGATTAGGAGGCGCAGCTGTTGGCATCCCAGCAGTGGCAGCTTGCAGAGAAAAATACAGAGGTTGAAAAGGGAGCCATCTCGTCAAGCCACAAGTTGTTAATTCACTAGCAGTCAAAGCCCACTCTTGCCCAAAGCACCAAGAGAGGGGGATCAAGACAAGATTTCAACAAGAAGAGAATTTGGACCATTATTTTCTCACAGTCATCTTTTTTCTTCAAATTTTTTTTTAAGGATTTCAGCCAAAAAGTGTGTTTTGTTTTAGGAAACTAAAGAAATGCAGCTTGGGGTACAATACAATGTGTAATAAGCAGGGACATTTCAAAAACTAATATTCAGAACATTTAGTCCCTCAGAAAATTTTTATATCATGCAAGTAACTAATCACCCGTCACCATGCAGGCATGATCTGACAAAAGCTTTTAGGAAAAAATGAAGTCAATCCCACAGATTAATCAACCACTACTTCCACTCATTACAAAAAGAAGAAGACATATGATAAAAAGGAAAGTATTTATGAATGCTTCAATACTAATGACACAGCCATTCAAAAAGCCCATTAAAACTAACTTACTTTGTGCATGATGCATTGGAATCCCAAAATTCATCTGACAAAAACAATTTATTTTAGTACTGTATATATGACTTGCATTGAGAAATACAGACAAAGTATTGAGAAGCTTGTAAATATTAGATTTTTCATTCGTGATGACCATAATGAATCTTTAAGTTCCTTTAACTGCAGGCCATTTTATTTTCCAAATGAGCATAAAACATGTGAACATCAATCTTTGGTCCATTCCAACAGGCATTTTCTTTCCAGGTGTAACTTTTACCATGCCAAATTGTCCATTCTTATTGCTTAACTTGCAAATTTAGTGGCACTACTGAAAGTTCTCAAGTAAAATCCCTTGATTAATCATCAATTCATGATGAATATCAATGCATTTAGTATTCTTTTAACCATATAATCTGTCAACCCACAATGTTTCAACATTATCCCCATTTAGACAAGCAAATCATACTTAAGCACCTTGAACTCTGTTACTAATAATTTTCAGTTTATCGCCAACAAATCATGGTTTGCATTAGAGCATTAAATCAAGTATGCATCACTGGTTACAGGAATTCCTCAAAATGTTAGTATCTCCTCCCAAGATGTGGACAAGTTTTCTCTAATTTCACTAATTAAAAGTGCACTTTTTCATACTTGAACAAAGGATACAAGTAAAAAGGAATTAAAACCACTGATGTGCAATCAACTGGTTAAAGGGGTGCGAAGAAAATTAAATACACCTATGCAAGCATTAGACCACATTTATCACGAAGATGCCAGACTATTCAAAATAAAAGATGAATTTATTCACAAGACCATTGATTCACACACGCTACTGGTGAGGTTCTCAAATATTGACAGTGAATCAAGTACACAACCATACTATTTCTACCATAATTCATTGGTAGATTATAATTGCGGTAAGAGAATAAGATTACACTCTAGTTATGGCCACTGAGTACACACCATTAAAACAATTAGCACAGCTCCATAAAAAGATGAATTTTGTCTACTGGTTTTGATTTTTACAACATCATTTTCAGAACCAATCAGTTCAGTCTCAAAAATTATGCTGTAGACTTTGAAACTGAATTTTTATTCAAAAAATTAATTTTTTTATGGCAATGTACAAAGTGGAAAGTGGATCATGTTTAGTTTATGAATGTTCCGCCAAGTAATGGCCAATTCCTTCAACTTGATGGTCAGAAAAGTTAGAGCAACCCTGAATTACAGGAGTTCCAATCAATGCACAAAGGACTATGCCACCAGTCAAGGCAGGAATTGAAGACCACAATAACCATTTTTCCCCATGGCTCTCGAAAAAGCTTAGCTGGCTCAGTTTAATCCCCTCATTTAACATGCACCCCACTGCATACACTAACTAGAAGAATTTTTTCAGTATTGTTTCAAATTTCTTCAACAACTTCTCACAGAAAGATTTCAGAATAATGATGCAAATTACTGTGATCCAATATCTAGGTGCATGAAACTAATAGTGGGCTAAAGAGTGCTCATTATTAATTGCAAAGTATAAACAATAAACAAAAATGAACTAGTCACAATCTTCAAAAATCTAATCTCGACAATAAATTATGAAAACTAAAGGATTATTTTCCTTTTTTTGCTGAAAAAATACAAACTCAAAAACATTATAGAACTCCAACATAGCTGCTGATTGAAACAAAAAAATAAAGAATGAGAACTGTAAAAGTATTTTGACTGGTGCCATGGTAATACCCACCACATCAAAGCTTAGCAAGATGCACATACATACTAAGCAACAAAATGAAATATTTAGTGAAAAATAGAAGAAAACTGAGCAAGGATTGTATAAAAACAGAGAGAAAAGTATTTAGAGAGCCCAAGAGTTGTGTGTGTACACACCCAATGGCCGGGAGAAAGAAAATGTTGGGAGCTATTCCATAGTGGCCACTCTATTGGAACAACAAGAATGCAGTTAATTCACATTACAATGACTTCACAATTCAACCCCGTATTTTTCTAAAGTAAGTGGTCTCCATTAAACTGAAGATGCTGAATGGGGATTTAAAAGATATTCAGTGAGATCTCTGGAGAATCCAAGAAATAAATGAATGAAGAACAATACTCAAACGCAATGGACATCATCATCACCGCACTGAATTCAACCATTGGCATTCTAGAAAGAAAATTATGAAAATAATCTATATACCCATTAATGATTAACCACGTTACAACACAAATCTAAATTTCTATGCACACACATAAAACATTAGCAGAGAGTTAGGGCACAGAACAGAAGTATCATACATAGTCCTCAAAGATTTCTAGTCCTAACTATAAAAAAAGTTAGATTTTATAAATAAAAAAGGTTAAAATATTCCATCAGCAGAAAGATTCACCTTCAAAATATGACAATGATGTACCTGCTACTCATGGAACCTATAAAAAACTACTTGAAAGAAAATGAGGAACAATTTACTACTAGAGCTACTATGTGCAAATAAAATTAACTTACCGGGGCTTACACCTTCAGAAGCACCTCCAAATACAGAACTGAAGTTTTTATCTGTTACAAAAGTATTTGTTGAAGACGGAGCTGGAGCAGCTCCAAAGCCTGCAATGCAATGAATGATCAACGATGTACCACTCTCTACAGTCAACTAGAATAACTATGATTGGATGTAATAATTTAATGAATTATCCCTAGTGGCAAGATAGGTACTAAAAAAATAAATACATCCAAATAAAAAAAATTAGGTTAAACTAAAAAAATGGTTAGTGAAAAAGGAGAGAAAATTGTGAAAATACTCAAATGGATGATTACTTTGTAAAAGTGATTCTCTTATTCGACTAATGTAACAATGCATAATTGATGTGGTTTCAGGTTCAAGGTACATATATGTATGATGCTAATACATAGTTAAAATTAAACCACAAGAGCATGATAATGGCCAACCGTACAGGCAGGACAGAGAATAAAAGTGTATTTCCAATCAAGCTAAGCTAGTTGGGATGCATTACCTTAATAAATCGTTTGCACTGAACGCAAAAGAAAGATTTTCATTATTATTGTTCATGACAAATGAGAGGAGATTGGCCCCCCATCAACTTTATTCATATTTATAATAAGGTCACCCCAAACATCAATTACAATGAAAAATAATATCATTAATTAAATTATCTAAATCACCTTTCACTATCATGTTAAAATCATTCGACAAGACTTATTGCAATTGCATAAGGCGTATAAATTGATAAATTCCATAAAAGCAAAATAACCAATTACTTGGTTGCGAAAGAGTGCATGATGAATGAAAAACTAAATTACAAACTGGCAATGAAGCAGTTAAACATGAAGGCTTTGTATATCACTATGACAAACATTATTACAAGAATAGCCGGCACCAGGCAGTCTCATTAGAAGTGAGCAAAGTCCCTCAACATCCGAGGAGGAAAAGCAAGCCATGAAATTGATTAGCAGAGAAGCTAGAGATGTGCGAATAGTATCCGCGAATACTCGAATACTAGAAAGTATTCGATATTCAAGGTCTCGAATAATTATACTAAAGGTATGCTCTTGAATACCTCGAATACTTTGAATTTCGCGCCATACACTGTCGCACGCATGTCGTTGGTAGTTGACTCAGAAAAATGTAAAGAACTCAACTCGTTTAGTGTATGCAGCACCGTTATTGGCAAGTTGAGGAACTACATCAAATTCACCGATTAGAGCGGTGAAAAGAGTTCGACATGAGGAACCGAAAATGATCGGGTGAAAAAAATACGAAAATCCCCGCTTTCCCCCACCATGAGAACATCAGTGCCGTGGGATAGTAACTATGTATGTAGCGCAATTCCCAATATCCTTTTCCCCCTCCATCCGTCAACCCTCAGCTCCTCCTCTTAAGCTTTCCTCTTCTCCAAAATCAAACAAAAGGCCCCAGCTTGCGCAGGGCTCGTATTACGACCATAAATCAAAAACTTTAAAAGAAAATCTCAAGTTACAGGAGAATAATAGAATCGTGTTTCACCCTTCCCTCGTTCTCCCTCACTGACATTTTTCTGCCTACCTGCTTCGAAGTTCCCCATTTCTGGAGGTCAACTGCTGCACGAGTCATCTATTAGCCCAAAAGGTGTCTAACAATGACTTTCGGCAATTGATATTACACCTTTATTGGATTGAAATATTAGCATTGTGCGCATAATTTAAAAAAGATTAACACCAAACGTGACATATTTCTGACTTTATTTAAGCATTTTAAGCAAGGTAATAAATGTCAAAATATGACGGAGACTTAGCATTCTGGCGAAACTCGATGTTCTCGCAACTGAGCCTCTCGGAAGTTTTTTTTTTTCGAAAACATATATCAATTTACAATTTATGAGTTGTGCTATAAATCTCTATTGTTACAGTCACAGGCGAAGGGATATTTTCTCAAGATATTTGGTTTCTCCCTGCTAGCAATTCGAATTCATCTGCTTATCTCGTGAGACCTTCCAAAGATAGCCTGAAAATAATTGAAGAAAATCTGGTGGAGAAGCGTGTGTATTTTGCAAAATGCCTCTGATTGTCCGCTAGCACTTGACCGCAGGAGTGGGGGTAAAGCGAGCTATCTGTTGAAAATAAGAAGTTGGAGGAAGCCGAGTATGAGATGGCCGTGCCGCTGAAATGGCGTTTGGTAGATAAGAATGTATACATTAGACAGAAAACCATCGTAGCAGTGTAAATACCAAGATGGCATGCAATCATTTTTTTGCGAGGTGGTGAGGCCCCTTGGAATATTTGAAAGAGATGTTAGTTGAATCAACTATATGCCCAATTGTTTCCATAAAATTAAAACATTCCATTAATCAGCTAAATTCCTGCTTGAATCCTTTAAAGGAAATCACAATTACTCGCCAAAATCATGTGTTTCCTGCTGCATAGGCAAACATTCCCACATTCATCGTTTAGTATTCGAGGTATTCGAATATTCGAGCAATGATTTAACATTCGAATTCGATATTCGAGTTCGAGAAATCTGCTATTGGACCCATCTCTAATAGAAACAAAAGATTGACCCTTTACGTCGCTTAGTTGAGGAATTATTTCACCACTTAATAAATACATTAAATATCTTCTATAATCAAAGACATCATTACAATAGCATAAATAGACCCTAGCATCAACTCCAATAATGGTCCTACTGTAAATAGATTGTTCATGAGCCACAAAACTTTCAATTTTAATACTTTTCCACCCTCAGAATAGAAGTTGATGAATCAAATGTAAAATCCATTTCATAAATGATCATTTGTAAATAATTGCTTGACAATGAAAGGAATTAAATTAAGCAAAGGCAAATTAAATCTTTCCAAATCACCTAATTTTTGTTAATAGATTAAAAAAAAAATGGAATCCCTTTCACAAGTATAGGATTCTGAATGCCTTTAATTATGCATCTAAAAATATAATGGCAGACCCTCTACCAGCTGTACAGCAAAACCAGCATTCACTCTTAAACAGCTCTTTTAGATTTAGGGTTGCAGATATCCAACTATGTTTGTAAGACCTAATCAAGCAAGGAAACTCAGTAAAAACTGCTACCGGATATATAAAGCAACATTTTACCCATTTGAAAGTATTATACCGTATTATAAATAAATGTTTACCTCATTACTGCCGTACATAGGATTACATGATTCCATTGCCTACAAGTGACCATTTGTCTCCTTAATTTAACAAATAAAAATATCAACCTGCTACATGAATTTACGGCAACTTACTGTAAAATCCCATTTCCAGATTCCACTACTAACCCAAAAAAGGCTGAAGTGCAAAGCAGGAAACAAGAAAAGTAATGACTTATACTTCTTTACTCAAGATTTGGACATCAAATGTTTGCAATCCATACACTGCCTATTATCGCTAGGTGATTCAGCCCTTCATATTGAAACTGAAAACAGCTAGCATAATTTTGCTACAAGATGAATTTCAACCATCACACTCAGAGCATTCCAGAGGAGTTTTCTAATGTTTTTGCTGCTAATTTAGGTACACAACATGAAATAAACAAGTGTAAATATTTTTAAAGTGAGTATAACTGTGTGTAAACTAAGGAAATCGAAACTAAAATCCTGCCTTCAATGAGCCACACATCCAAGGCTCTGTGACCACACGTGTAAGAGAGTGATGCCAGAAAACAACTACGTCGGACACCATGGCACACAGTCGCGTTGGGCACAAGTTGTCCTCGAGGCAACCAACTTTAGCAGGGTGTACAGTAGACTCCCGATTATCCTAATGGCTAATGATGGGGAGGGACGGCACGAATAATCGGAAAACACGGATAACCCAAACATCAAATCCAATGTCTTGTAATGATCATAATTTACGTAAAACAAACAATATATTATTATTTATGCCATTATTCTGCTTTATTAGCGTGCTTCCCGGACTCAATGAGAGCTTTCTTCGCCAGTTCGCGATCTTTTTAGCGGCAATAACATGGTTGTACTCGTATTATTAATGCTCCATGTAAGGCCTGGTTTCGAAAACCACACTATCGTAGCTGTGTGATCGCGGATACAGAAAAGTGATTTGCACAAACGCTTCAAAACAACTGCTCGACGTCGGAAACTACATCGTCAGGCACCACGCCACGCAGTCGCGTCTCGCACAAGTTGCCCGGGTTGCAACTGCTGCCGGACGTGTATCTGTGATCACGGAGTGCGTTCGCGCACTGCTAGGCTTGGAAAACACGAACTCGGTGATCCCTTGAATGCAGCTAGCGCGCGATCGCTTCCGTTTTACGAACGGGATTCTGACGGAAATGATAAGCCTGGTGTATCCTAGCATTAATGCAGTAATTCCGATAATTTTGGGTCCAATTTTATTTTTTTATATGATCGCAGGAAAAATTGAGCGAGAGTTAAAATCATGCACGGATAATCCGCAACCCGGATAAACTGCAGCCGGATAATCGGGAGTCTGCTGTAGTTCCAAGATCACTCAGTGAGATCGTGCCCCCTCACCATCCACAATGCTTGGAAAAGAGTGGCACAAAGCCCCCACAAAGGCAACTGGCATGTGATCATGCTGTCACTCATCATGCAGAGCTTCTTGGAGAGTGGGACTCAAAAAGAGCAATTATGGGATTTATCACCTACGAGAGTGATGAGGAAAGTGCTGGGACTAGATGAAAAGGGCACAATAAGTGGGAAGATGTAAAACACAATACTGCAAAAAACGGATCGTACTGTATATTGCTTGATACTCAAGTTTCTAAGAAATCCTTAGGGGATGATAGAAAATATTTGGGCAAAGTATAATTAGTCTAGCTCGTACTCTGCATATATATTTCAATGACTGAATATGCTGGTTTTTCAAATTTAATGAGAGCAGTAAAATCAGTTACATTGAATTTGCCCCTAAGGAAATGCAAAATATTTATATATTCTTTGTTGTTGCACTTGCAAATATAAATTAACCTCATATTTTGCAGAGAAATAAAACTAGATAAATATTTACTATGTAGGAATGCAATTTGAGGAGCATGGAATGCATCTGAATTACATAAAAATGTAATGCTAATAAATAATGTGGGGTTTCCAACACCTGTGAAATACGTTAGGTATAGCTGTAGTGGTCAAACTGCACTAGCTGATCCATAAAATTAAAATCAAATGATAGTTTTAAATATATAGATGATACAGTGTTCCCCCTCAATTACCAGTGAAATTGAACAACCATTCTCCTTTCAGCACACAAATAAGTGAACTGCAGTTGGGATCAAAGTTAAACAAGTTAGAAGTGAATAGTAGAAAAACTGTTGCAAGATATAAGTAGTGCCCAAGGCATTAATTAAAAAAGGCCCATGAATATGTTACTTCAATAGCAATTCTTGATTGATCTAAGTAAGTCTGTAAGATCCATCAAAAATACCAAAAATTAGCTATATAAAGTAAGGCAAAAGTTGAAAAGGCCTGCTTAACAGTAACTATCTAAGGTACCTCTTCTACATTTAAGAAAATGCTAACATCCCTAGAGCCAAATGCCACTTCCAATTTAAAGGAAATAGGATGGAGGGAGGTCAATAGTGAAAATTTTCAAAGAAAAAAGTTTCCAACATCGCAACTTGAGTCAAGGGTGAGTCTATTTATGTGATGTAATGCCATAATTCACAACTGTTCCACATTATTGTCAAATGAGTTGTCTCCTACAGAAATTATGAATGTTTAAGGAGAAATGTAATTTATCAACAATGCAACAAACCATTTATACTTGCACTAGAGAATACTGTACGTCTAGCTACAGTGCCTGTGGCGGAATCATGTTGCTCTAATGGACAGTCATTTACTGCAGTGACTGAATTGATTCCAGCTATGGGATCTGCTACCAATGCAAATTAAGATACCTTTTGCACTAGTGCAAACCATTTCTGGACATACTGTGGAGTGGAATTAACTTTAATGCTAAAAGTTTAGTTCCTTCTAAGGGGAATGCCATCAGAAGAGAATAATTCAGTCTCCTAACGATGTTCCCAGACCAAAATGTTTAATATTTAAAGTTCATTCCACATCGAAAAATGGTTTCCACTAGCACATTTAATCATGGCAAACATCTAAAAACAAGAATTAGATACTTTTTCTTCACTACCAAAGGAATTTTTGCAAAAATAATTCCTTAAGCTAACCAAATTAACTATGGAATGGAGAAAGACAGTCTACTTATCTCATCCTCTCCTCCAAGCTCACATCAAATCAGTGAACAAATGCAGCACATTTGACTATCAAATACCTAGAACTTTAGAAGTTACATTTGACTGGGTATTAGTAACTAAGATTTATGGTGTTTATCTCATTAAATTTCCAGGAAGCAACTTTGGCTGATCCTGAAAATCTAGGAAATTGGAGCATCAGTAGTGCGGCACGATTTTAACCGCCATCGAGTATTTGATAAAATACAAGAACATTAGTTCAACATCAACAACTAGTACAGTTGCAGAGGGAATCTCCACATTTAAACACAGAGTGACGATGCTAAGAAAACATCAATTAAAGAAGCTATCAAAAAAATTTAGTTAATCACATAGAAAAAAGAAGAGGTGGGAATGAATAGCAGAGCCTGATCACATCAATGCCTTGATGCAGCTACAAAAGAAGAAAGTAACGCTAATACCACTAGTTTATCTAAAATGAAGCAGCCACCTCAAAGCTAAATATGCCTGTAGACTGAAGGCCTCTCTCAGATGTTCTAAGGCTGTAAATGGAACTCATACAGATGCATGATCCATTAAGGAAGAAAAATAACTACTCATTACCTTAAGAAAATTAGAAACATTTATGTCATCCTTGATTGTTAAGGTTGGTTAGGGGTGCTTGAATTTATACAAATAAGAAATTAGTTTTTACAACCATTTCACTGCCAAATAGTGAATATAATGAAATTAATTGATTACTAGGAACATTATCAACTGTTACATCAACCAGCACAAATATTTTATGAAAACATTGTGACTATGATTTTACCTACTAATTATGATCCAGATTAATTGTGTAGTTTTATATTAAATGGTTAAACAGAGTTCATTTTTGAAAAACCTATTAAAACATTTCCATGAAAGTAACAAATTACTATCTATGCAACAGTGGCAACAATTGTTTTAAGCACACAATACGTTGAATGAGCAAACAGGGAAAGGGTTACGGGAGCAATTAAAGTAAACCAATCCACCAAATGATATCTAGAGTGACAAACTATAATTGTTCTCTGACTGAAACATGGGAAAATGTCCCCAACGATGAAGTAGAAGGGAATAGGGATTTGATTTCAAGTAACTGCTCCTTATAGAGCTTATGAAACAAATTCACTAAACTGACGATACCTCTGAACACAATAGAAAATGCCAGGGAGAGAGGAATGACAATCAAAGAGTTAGTAATTCCTAGGAAAATAAAGTATATTAGTTTCTAAATCTGCTTTGATAAAAAAATCCTACTTCAAGAGATAAGTGCAAATTTATTTAAGGAAAACAGTCAACATACTGCTAAAAACATAGGACAAGAATGTATAACTTAAACATAAATGCCAAGATTATGGAAAACATATACATATTTTAATATGTACTGTTCCTGCTGCTAAAAAGGTGATTCAAATCATATAACAAAAATTTTAAAGCACCATTCTATGGAAATAAATTCATTAAGATAATGTCAATCCACATGGAGTGAGTCATTGAACTAATGATATTTTTTAAAAATAATGCAATTTCAATGATTCTTCAGAATAGCATCTCAGGGAATTCTTCCTTTGCTATCTCATCTAAATATCATGATAAAATATATGTAATTGACATCCATTAAGTGATAATCATGATTAATTTTAGCCTGACCATGGGACATCATCAGAAACGCCAGCAAAACCTACCATTTGAGATCCACATATTAGGGGCGGCTGCAGTGGGCGCAACCGGAGCTGCAGAAGCAACTTGAGGCTGAGAGGAAGCAGTGAATATGTCAGCAAATGGATTGCCACTCAGCTGGAGGAGATCATCAGAGGCCTTGCTCGGCTGCAAGAAAAAAAGCTTCCATTAATTTCTCCATCTCATGCACATGAATCTTTAGAAGGGAGAACATTATTTCAAATCTTATGATGCCCTTGTGATGATCATTTCCTTAACATCATCTCATCATGATATTAAGGAAGATGATGCACAATAATCAATCACGACATAGGCACACACTGCGGGCTTCCATCCACACTTTAACACCATGTGTTGCATTCAAGGATCTACAGCCACAATCAAACAACCATTGTTTCCATCCCTTCGAGTGATAACTCTAGCTGTAGCTTACCAGGGATCAAAAAAGTAATTGCTTGCCCTCATCTATTCTGAATCACTTGGTCATCCCACTGCCCTTTCTACATCACTTTAGCGATCGCATTGTGTCAGTCCATTCTCCTTTCCATCAATGTTAACACGTTTCATTCAATTAAAAGCCAAACTTTGTGTTAAACTTGCTGTTAACTGTCACCCATTCTCATTGACTGAAAGGAGGTGACAGTGATAGTTTCAGTGACAGAAAAATGGACAAGCCAAGTGACGGAAAAATGAGATGGAACTTCAAATCCCTGAAGACATCCGGTCATCCCCCGAGGTCATTTTTCTGCCATCAATAGAGCAATCAGTGGAGAAAACACTCAATAGGGATGGAAAGAAATTGTAGTGCAATTCAAGCTCCAGATTAATCTTTGTACCCACGAAGAACAACTAGTGTCTGGCCTTAACTTATACATCTATGATTTAGAATAGAAAAAAGTAGCAAAAATAAAAGTTAAATCATGAAAACATTAAAACTAATGCTAAGATGAAATCTATTAAGAAACATGTACCCAAAGATTGTTACCAACACACGCAAAAGATAAATACTTTGAATGCTTAGGCCAAAAGATGATCAATAAACCAACATTAACCAAAGTAATATTCATGAATACATGAATAAACAATTCCTGCAAGGCCAATCAGGAACTAGTTTGGAAAATGTTTCTGATGGCTCAAAATAGTGAATAATATGCAAATAAACAAATTGTAACAAGACAAATTTCTTTCATATTTAAAAAAAAGGCCATTATGCACAAATTTGGACATCAAAGAGAAAGAATTTTAGGGTAAAATTGTGGCTTAAGTAATTATGAGAGTAAGAACAAAGCCTCGTTAACACAAACTTTGTATGACTGTGGAGCAAAGAACTTAAGATTAGCATCTACTAGTTCAAAAACAACTTTATGTGGCATAATTGACTAGGAGCAGGCAATAACTAAGAAAAGCGATTTGATGCTTTCACAGCGAATGGTGTGGGTGCACTCTTCTTGGGATTCCCATCAGGTCAATTTATTCAGAAGGGCTAACGTCTCAAGCTCCGACTCTGGGCTGAGCCCTGAGGATGAGCCATCATGGAAAAATTAATCCAGGGGGAATCCAGAGAAGAGCTACCCACAGTTAAGAAAAGCTTAGCCTTTTCATAATTATACCAAAAAGATAGGAAAACAGGAATGTCAAAAGAGAGCCCCAAAAGCTATTTAATGTCTTCAAGTAACAATTGTTTGTTTGTTTTGCTTTTTGCTTGATGTCTGCGCCTGACATCATCAGAATCGTAATTGAAATTTCTTATTCTGATGGCAAGATACACCCTTCAAGAGGGTTTTCTGAATGAAAATTTTCAAGCATAACAAATTCTAATTAAGTCACCATAACTCCAATTAGGGCCAGGCATGACCTCACCCTGGTCTGGACCATACATGGCAGAATAAATTATTGCTTGGAGTCATTGCAAGCCATATCACAAGTTAAACTTGGTTGATGTGACTGCAACGTAAGCGACCTCAATTCAAATACGTTAAGTTGCATTCAGTAGAGCACACATTATCCATTGGATTGAAGGGAGAAAAAGAGCCCCGACTGTTAACCAAAACATATTAATGAGCAAATATATTCAAGATGAACACCCCCAGCAATTTTTTTTTAAGTGTTCTCGGAATATTTTGCATAATTTCATTAGCAAACATCTTTGAGGTTTGAAAGGATAGGAAAGATGGATTAGCAGGGATGAGGGGGAACTGATGGACAGATTATAAAAAGATGCAGTTACACGATATAACCTGCGCTCAACTTTCTTCCTTAAATGAGGATTACATCATACCTGTGCCATTCCACTGCCTGCAGATGCAGTTGGTGACCCAAAAAGGTCGACAATAGGCTGATGAGAAGACAGAGGAGAGCCAGTGGTTGGTGATGAGCTGAGAAATGGATTTGTGCTGGCCTGCATCGAAGTAGGAGACTGTCCTTTGGCTGCATTTTCCTGAAAGGACATTTTTAAACATATTTCACATCACAAGATTTCAGTCACCTCCGTTGACTAAAGAGAGAAAAGTTCAAATGACTCAAAGTTGGCAACACTAACTGAGCAAAAACTGTGAGTTGTACCCTGATGATTTAACGCACTGCTCGATAATTCACCTCAAAAACATTTTTCTTTTCAAGACTTGACAAATTCGTGTAGATTATTGTCAAAATACCGTATTTACTCATGTAAGCCACGCCCTCGTATCTCCACTCACCCCCATTCTTGGGCCGGCTTGAGAGGAAAAAACTTCTTAGCACTTTTAGCAGTATAATATAATTTTGAGGATTCCTGTAAGCCACACAGCCCACTTTTTTCACTGGCATTTCCGGAAAAAAGGTTCACGGCTTCTACGAGTAAATACGGTGTGACGTAATCGCAAGTTTTTTAATAAGATACTGAAATTTATCAGCCTCTGTGACAAGAGGCCGCACGTTCGAGTCCCATCTGGATATCCAGGGCATTATTCTTTCTGTATATTACAATTATTAACATGTTGAAAGCCCCAAAATAAAAGGCCAAATGTTTACAGGTGTTTTCAGTGGTATAGGAATAAAGAAATAGAATGCATAAAATGGCATATTTTCACCTTGAGTGATGTTCATAAAATATATAGGCCATTGTGAACAGAAGCTCATGGAGTTAACGTAATAACTAATCAATTTTTCAAAATAAGGCCAAAAAAATCTTAAATGGCAGCCTCTAGTTGATTGTCATAAATATAGGAAGCTTATCAGAAATGTAAAGAGATGTCAGTCCACATAATGGAGCACTAAATTTGCAGACTGATTCCTACCAATTCCTACCCAATCTCCCAGTCCCTGTGCCTACAACCGCAGCTCCCATTGCGGGTCAGTTACTTCATTTAAATTAAGACACAAGCACATGAATCAAAAAATGCACCAACTATAATACAATGAAAATATGGCAGACTCCTGATTATCTGGCTGTGGTTTATCAGGGGTGCGGATTATCCTTGCATGATTTTCACTCTCACTCAATTTTTTCCACTATCTTTATTTAAAAAAAATAAAATCAGACTCAAAATCATTGGAATTACTGCTTTAATGCGAGGGATACACCGGGCTTATTATTTCCGTTACAATCCCCATCTTATAATTGAAGCAATCCCGTGCCAGCTGCATTCACGGGAGTACCGTCTTCCTGTTTTCCAAGCCTCGCAGTGTTTCGACCGTGCTCCGTGATCACGGATACACGTCCCGCAGCAGTTGCAACCTGGGCAACTTGTGCGAGACGCAACTAAGTGGCGTGGAGCCTGACAGTGTAGTTTACGACGTCGAGCAGTGGTTTTGAAGCATTCGTGCAAACCACTTTTCTGTTTCTGTGATCACACAGCCACGGATGTGTGGTTTTTGAAACCAGGCCTTACATGGAGCATTAATTATATGAATGCAACCATGTTATCGCCGATAAAAATATCACGAACTGGCAAAGAAAGCTCTTATTGTGTCCTAGCACTCTAAAATAACAGAATAACTGCATAAATAATAATATATCGTTTTAGGTAAATTATGAACATTACAAGACATTAAAGAGAAAGTGTGGGTTATCCGTTTTTTCTGATTATTCGTGCCGTCCCTCCCCATCATTAGCCATTGGAGTGTACTGCATCATAGTTCATAGAGATACTTCCATCATTATTGAGGGATAAAGAAAAAAAAAAGTTAAGAGCAAGCAGGTATGCATGTCACTGCATAACCAAGTTATCGTATTTTGCAAAAAGCATCGTCAATATCCATAATTTAAGCTTTCCCATACCATTTATAATAAATTAGTTAAAAATTGTCCAGGTACTTTCAGGTTTCAATTGCCTTACTGACCAAATGGGTTTTGCAGTTTTTCTTTTTCAGCTAAAGAAATAATAAAATATAATACCCATGAGTATTGTCCCTGGCACCATAATTGCACAACCGTTATGCTCAGAAGAATCCTCCAGTATTAGGGGAAAAGGTCTGTGACAGTCATAAAAAATTCCACATTCACCCAAACAAGTTTTTCTTACAACCAAGGACCATGTAAAATGACTATAAGCAAAAGAAGGGGCTCATGTTACAATTCAAAGCATTCCAAGTACTCCATTACCTAGTCATATAAATTCAAAGACACTGAATATGTTTCAGTAAGCACATTTAAACTCCATATTCACTTGCTTCGTAACAGCATGAGACAGTAAAGTTAAAAAATTTTAAACAAATTTTACTACAAATCAACATCCTTTATTATAAAAATTTAAGCTTTTCCATCATTTATAATTAAAAAGAATTTTTCTTAACGGAAGTTCCATGAGACAGGGGTTGTCTTAGAGTTGTGTAAATGTAATTCAAATTTCATCATTCAAAGAAAAATAATCTTAAACTAAAATATTTGAGAATTATAACAGTGATGAAATGGGAGGTTAGCTTCCTAATTATGGCTTGCATACATAAACCAAATGAGTTCATATAAATATTGTACCTTGTACTGGTTAAGTACAGCCTCCTCTTCGGCCAACACTTGCTTTCGCAGCGTGTCATCAATGGTCCCACCGGCAACGACAGATCCATTGGCAGCCTGATTCTCAAGTCGGGCATTCGCTGCCGCCGTACCAAATGCACTACTGGTGGAAGACAGTGCAGAGACTGCCGTCTTTACATTCACGCGATTGCTAAACAGGTTTTGGGCATCACACATGGTATCGAGGTGCAAGGTGGTTTGAGAGGCAGGCCAGAGCGGAACAGAAAAGGCCGACACATGGATAACATAGGAGCAAGGTATTGGTGTTAAGGTGGGAGAATAAAACAAAGGGAAACAAAATCAGGACGGAACTAAACAACGCTAACTACACAGAAAATCAACAAAATAGGTGATGTACGCGACTAACAAAAATTACATGAGTAGGACATGCATTAATTCACTTTATTTGTGCTCATGAGATGATTTTAAATACAGCTTAAACTTGTCAGGGATCTATTATGGTGCATGCTATAAATATATATGGGAGATGTAAAAATGTATTTGAAAGCCCAAATGACTGGTGAACTCAAACATCTACTCTTTTCAAAGCATTGATAGTTATTACTATACAGCTATGTAATGCTATAGAACTTCATTCCTGCTAAACTCAGCAACACTAAGTTGGTCACAGATCTGTAACAATTCTCATGAATTAGCTCAATGGCTCCCAGTAATAAAACGTTTTTTTTTTTAACAACACAGAGAAACTATTTCTCAAATTAAGTAATTCAACAATTCAAAAAAGCTAAAACGCGCACAAATGCTATATGAACGTAAGCTGCAGGTAAACTAAAGCAAAATATATGTAATTAAAATTGAACTAAAAATAAGCAGGAAGCGAGCAAAAGTAAAACTTATAAAATTGATAAGGAAAAAAGCTTGGTAGCTGGTAAAATGTTTCAAAATAATTTGAATTAATGCTTTTAACAAGGAGAAAAGAGGGTGTATACGTGCAAAGCCAATTTTCTGTTCCATTTAGAACTCCAATGAGATAGGGAATGAATGCCTCTTCAAGATGGCAAAACATTTTAATGACATCCACTTGCACACAGATTCAAAAACAAATCGCAATATAAAAATTGCTCATTTTTTACAATTTTAAATAGCTATGAATTTTTGACACTTAATATGAACTGCAATCCAAAGCCATTTTATGCAAATAAAAGCTTTTATGAAGACAGACATTAAAATAGAAATGACATGAAGGATATCTGTACCATTAGAACATTTACACACAAGATGACAAGTAGCTGAACAAATGCTCAACATATGATAACAGATCATTTAGACATAAATGCTTTCCACAGAAAAAATGCACAACAATTGGGTGTTTATTTACAGAATTTTGATACATTAGATGAGGGTACCAGAGGTACCAAAAAATCACTTTTATGTTTGATTGCAATATGGACACTTTAACAAATACAAACCTTGCTGTCTGTGTCGGTGTATTTGCAGCCGAGCCCTTTTTCCCTTCAAGAGAAGCCAAGTGCTGCTCCAGGGCATCAAGAAGGCTGCTTGGTGCCTAGAAATGATCACATGGGGTATCAGAAACGTATAAACAAGCAGCGACCATCAAACACAAACACACGTCAAAACCTGACCCACTCTCACCCTGGTCCACCCCGAGAGCGGGTCAGTTTTTGACTCTTCATTATATCCCTGACATTTCCCGATTTCCACTCTGAATTTTTTAAATTTCCCTGGCTTTATACCAAAGGCAAAACAGTCATACACGGGATGTGGGGAATTTCACTGTGAAAAATGCAGCAAGGTGCATTGTAAAATGAAGTCAAGCCGTAGCAGTAGCAGAAATAGAGTCAAGTGGCAAAAAGTTGACGAAACTCCTAGCCACACTGGCAGGAGGGCAACAAAATGCCCACCTCTCTGCTCACACGTGCAATATTCCACGTGAAATGAGGGTCAAATAGTGGAGGCCGAGACTTTTCTGGAAATCCATCATTGAAATGAGAAAAATGGGTTGCACAAATATCCAAATGAATAACATTTATTCAAAGGACTAAATTTAAACATTCCATGCGTTCCATCACAGTTTTTGTCATTTCATCACAACTATGGAACTTTTCCCTAACCATTACACAATTTCCCTGATATTTCCAGGGCTTCTCTAACTAGCATGAATCTTGACGAAACAAATCGAAGGGTTTGAAATAAAAATAAATAAATATGAGGGGATTGTGAAGTTAGCGCTCACTATGCTTTCAATTGGCTTGTTCACCAATGCAATGAATTTAATAGTCCATTTACAGTTAGAAAAATGAAGAGGCCCATTTCTTCCATTTTTCAATCCACTGCCTACTTCTAGAGCTCTTCAATATAAGGAGATGGAATTCAACAAAAAGCCTTTATCACAATGGTATTTTCATGAATAAAAAAACAAATAAAAATATCAATTAAATGGTACTGAAGGTGTTACGCTGTAAAAAAAGAAACAAAAAAGTGTTGTATTGTATCCGCAGCATAGGTGTACATAAGTCATTCCATATCAATGCCAACTGCAGGTTTTCAGGTGACTTACATACCCTGTGACTTGGTTAAGTACTTGATGCGTGACCACTACGGATTTTCAGAGGTCACAGTCAGTAGACAAGCAATGGTCACCAGAACCTATGCACTATCCCAAATATAAATACTATTCAACAGGTCAAAAGTTTCCCAGCAAAAAATTGCAAACTCCATCAAGCACTACCTACGTTTCGACAGTTTGGTATAGACCAGTCAATACATTCATGTACACATTTTTACCACCGGAGCAAGTAGAAAAAAGTGTGTGCTACATCCTTGGTCTACGTTGATATTGAAAAGAAAAACAAATAGCAAAAACTGTATTCAGTGTTCAATTCCACTGAAATTTATTCATACAAGAGAAAAGTGACATGTTAAATGGAAATAACAAATGATTGATGTTAACTGGAAAACATTAATATCAAGTATGCTCTAATTTATATTGCTGTCAATCAAAACATTAGCAATACAAAAAATTAGGATAACATGGGTTTTACTTCTGATTAATATTTCAAAAGCATAGAGCAAAAACAAACATCGATACTGTACGAAAGTACGCTGCAGGTAAGCTTAATCATAAATTATAAAGCTAAAAGCAAGCATACAAATAGAAATTAAATCTAAAATTTGAATTGATAGAGCAAGGGTATAAAATAGCACTTCACCTTGGTTAGATCTGGAATGTCCCCTTTATCAATGCCAACATTCTGAAATAGAGAACCCAGAAAATATGAGAACAAGGATTAATGGACACGCACACTGCCCAATTTTCACCAAAGAAATCCAGCACAAGTCCAGAAGACAGAATTTAAAAACAATTCAATAAAGTACGTCACATACACACACAAACCAAGATTAAAGAGGGACAAAGACTCATTTTGATAACACTCGACGAGTCCAACACGCACCTCAGCAACTTTGAGAAATTCAGCAACTCTATCCATTCGAATCAAAAACTTCTTGTAGAGATCTAATGCTTCCCTGCACTGTTTCTTGTTCATATCGAAGTATTTTTCTGAAACATGAGAGAAATGCGACACTTAAAAAAAATCAGTGGTCATAAAGTAGTTCACTAGAATTTGCTTATGAGACAATTGGTTGAAAAAAGTATAGGCTACATAGGAAGTTATTCTTAAAACAAGGAAGTTGGCCCAACAAAAACACGAGTCATTAGTTTCGCTCTTCTAGAGCAATGCACAACGTCACATTGAGAAGGGGTTAGAGGATAATTAATTCCCTTTCCCCACTCATGCAAAAAATAAAAAATATTTAGCACGTCTGACTGACCTGAGGACATGCTCTCTAAATAAGAACCCTAGTACAAAAATGAATTCAGATGAAACAAGATGTTACCTGAGAGCTATGCTTTTTATCTTGGGCCAACTTTTTTTTGGGCCATTTTGAAGAACCCGCCCCACCCCCCTCATTGCACGTATTTATTTCTATTTACACCATGTAAATTCCAAATGATAATTTAATGTAGCACAACAAAATATTACAAATGCAAAAATATTTTAACTTTAAAATACAGTTTAAAAATTTATGACTCACCTAACAAGTTTATGATTCCGTCATTGTAGCATGCGAACAATCTAATAAGATCACGGAACAAAAGCATAAACGACATGTTTATGACACCATTTGTAAGGTCATTTGCAGTACAGTCAAATTCCAACAATGAGTCAAGCTGGCTTTGCAATACTGGCAATGTTTTCAGAAGCTTTTCAGCATTCATAGTTCGGAGCGTCCCGTCTTCCTTCCTGCAAATATAAATTGCACATTAAATACTGTACCAAATATTAAGCAAATAATTTTCAGATTCTGATGCTCTGAACTATAAATACATACATAAAAATGCAAGGAATGTTACTCTGTAAAAACAAGTCCAATATGCAAGACTTGTCAGTCACTATCTCCAGAAATGCAAAAGCACAGCATTTTTAAACCATGTGCACGTAGTAAACACTGTTACTCAAAAGAATTCAATAACAGTTATCTCATAAAACAAAATACAGAAGCACTTGTGTTTCTTAAGAAATATTGGGATTAATGCATCCAAAGAAGTAATAGATTACTTCAAGGACATTTATGTAAGTCATGTTTCTCTTAGTTTAATATCCATTGTTGGTTATCCATTTACAAACACATTTTAATCACGCCTTTACACTACAAATTGATATTGATGAGTATGTAATAGCCAATTTTTACTCCTTCAATGTCAGTAGCACTGAACTGTACCCTAGGTAAGGTTATTGCCTTGCCAATCAAATTACTCTTCACTAATTTTGCTAAAATAAATAGAATCAACTATGAGAAAATGACTGGGAATTGCTTACAATTTCAAAAAAAAAATAATCAAAACATAGTCAAATTGATGATGAAGAAAAATAAATATGATGTTCAGAAGAAGCAAAATGAATGCACATCATGATGTGAACAAGCAGGACAAATACGGGTAAAGAGAATTAGATGATGGGTTTGAATCAGTTCTAACTCAAAATGTTATTGCTTCACCATATAAATCAAATGTCATGACACTGATTGTCAACACAGAGGGTAAAGACAATACACACATATATTAATATGTAATGCAACACTATAATTAAATGGCTAATTAGTTTTGCATTTTTGGTCCAATTACAAAGGACAATTCTACACAATCAGCAGCATTTCTGCATCAGCACAGAATATTTTTATATAGGTAATATGCATCAATGAAGCAAGCATATATGGATCTCACTTAAAAAAGAATTAATCAAGATCTCAAATGAGAAAACTGGTGGAGAAAAGGAAAAAAACAGAGGGAGCATGTCACATTCATAAAGAAAATTAAGGTCATAGGAGACTAGAATAAAAATTCTAAAAAAAACTGTTCTCAAAGAATTTGCTGGCATGAGAATGGATGGGTAGAAACAACGGAAAAAATAAGCATTCCTGGAAATCAGACTGGTAGGAAATCGTATCAAAGATTCCAGAAAGTAAGAAGCAAACAGTTTCAGAAGCAGAGCAAAGGATTGTACATGCATTCAAAATTCACAAATTGATAAAGCCAGGCTGTGCCATGAAATATGAGGACAGAATAATCCAGGCAAAATGATTAACTCTTGATGTTGATCAACCCAAAACAAAACATTTCTCGGGACTAGCACTGCATGAAGAATTACATCATAATATAGCATGCATCAAAAACGAAATGGGGAAAAATTGATAAATTTCCTTACCCCCTTTTCACCTTGCAGAAGTCAAATGCTACAGTCCTGTAGGACAGTGCCTTCTCATTCAGGTATTTGGCATACCGTCGAATAAATGGTGACATGTCATAGCCTGCAACAAAATTGCCTTTCAAAGCAAGAAGGTAAGGAATAAATTATCCACGGGTTAAACATCACTTGAGAAATCCTACTCTAGAACACTTGACACCAATAATTAATTATTTTACTGTTTAATCACATCTTCCAAAGGAAAAATGTTAGAGAAGTGATTTAATTATTAAAAGTCTGAAACAGCATTACTTTAATGTTTTACAGACAAGTTAATGCATTGATTAGATTCAATTGAAATTAAAATTGAATAGGCCCATAATAAGACTTAAAACACAAACATACAAAATCCAATTGTTAATTAAACATATATTCTATAAGAAATCCACATTTCAATTGTTATAAGAATTAATCAGTTTCCAAGAAACTCTCATGAAATTCAAATATGCATATTTTTCAGGGCCTCTGTTTGAACTTTGTTTAGGAAAACATTTGGACTTAGTTTGAAAAATTTAAACAGCAAGAAAATGTCTTTGATCATTAACTTATATATGCTTTGTAACTACTGATTAATACTACTGGGGTGAGAAATAAAAGATCAAGACATATGTTGTGCCAATAAAACTCCTAACGGAAGCAGTGGGATACCTACTCTAATAATTCATCAAATTCTAGAACTGGTGTCAAACGAAAACTAGCAAAAGACGTGTGGAAATTATTTTCATGCACATCTGCAAAAAAATTATTTATTGAAGAAAGGGTTTTAATCACAGTGGAGGCTACATATGAACTTAGAATAGTGTCTCATTACACAACAAGCAAATTACTAGCAGTACTTAAAATTTGAAATATGAACGAGTTCTATTTTTACTAAGAACAAATTTTTAAGATAAGAAGGTTAAAAATATACTAAATTACTACATAATTCACTTCATCTCAAGCATAAAATTAAAACAGTGCATATTTTTAACTTAGTTTAACAAAGAAACACAAATAGAGATCATATATGACGATTAAAATCACCTAATTCAAAGAAGTAAGTCCACAACTAATGGAAGTATGTACAAACACAAAGGTATTTTCAACTCTGAAACCTTGTTTCCATCTTAAATTTAAAGAACTTTATACATCAAATGAACCATGAATCAACACAGAAAAAAATGTAATCCATATTTGTGAATAAGTTTTCAAACCACCGAACATGTATGCAGTAGTAGAACATGTACTTAGTATGAAACCTTAGTCTAAGCAGATAATCACCGGAAAAAAGTATGTAGAGCCATTTGAAGTACCACATTAAACGTAACAAAAAATTTCATTGATGACAACTTCCAACAGGTCAACTTACAGGTAAATACTTCAGTTGGACACCAATGGAAAGTTCAAAAGGTCATATTTTTTTACTTCACATAATTGAACACTGAATCTTACCATTTACGTATAACTAAATTTATGATGAAAATATTGAAAAAAAGTAACTTTTCATATGACTGGCCGTCACTGAGGCCGTCTTCTGCTGCTACTTGGGAAGGGCACTTGAACAATTTTTGCTTACAATTCTACTCTACATACAAGGCATGTATTAGTTATGTAATTTCTTCTAATTTTCATTGCACTATTCAACAATATCAGTTAAAAGGCACATGAATCAACGCTAAAAAAATATCAATACAAATAGAGGTAACGCAATCCTAACCACCACATTGGCCTTTCTTAACTAAACTAAAAATTTCCACACAACTATTTTAAATGCCTTATCCATGGTGTTGCTATTTTGAGGGAGGCAACAAAAATAATTGCATCAAAAGCGAAAGTTAGGTTATGACAGTTGGAGATAAACCCAACATCAGCATAAGCCTACTCAAAACTGAAGACCCTGAAAGGTTTCTGGGAAACTTTTTTTCAAATGAAGGGGACCAATAACGACTTGAAATCCACCATGTGTTAAGAATCTATTCTAATCCTATTCTATTTCTACTGACATTTTGATATAATATGAATAATGTATGTACCGTTGGAGTTTCAGTTCACCACACAGAGGGAATAAGGCAAATAAAAATTACAAGCAAAAGTTACCAAAATGTAAATTTATCATCTTTAATTAACAAATCAATGTCCTGAAAGTTGAGATTTTGAGAAAAAATGATCAGCAAATTTTAGTCTGAAAAAATTCAATTAACAAAACTTAAACATTAAGTCATGCATTAACAAGGAATATGCCCAGTTTACACACACATACCACGTGAAAAATGAAAAATATACACAGTTATTGGCACTGAAAGATCAAAAGCATTCTCATACTAAGGTCTTCAAAAACACGGAAAAACCACAAATATAGGAAGGTAAAGAGTGGGTCGTGAATGACCTCGATGAAGCTTCATTTTTACAGCATCAACATGCCAATGTGATTTTTTGCATTATCTAGTCTAGCATAAAGCAAACATGCTCACTATTCTTTGCTGAGTTAATCTGAAAAATTTGAAACTTACCAACACGGGCACCTATTGGACACGCAGCATGAGAAAAATAAGAAAGGGCATTTAAAAATAGAGTAACTCTAAGCCTACTAACATTAACAATTAGCAACAAATTCACTCTCAATTTTTGTTCCCAAGAAAAAAACTCATTTGATCCACTCCTTAAGGATATGACCACTGACCACAAGTTAACCCTTTGACCACTCTTGATGCCCTGAATCAAATACCGTATTTCTCTGAATATAGTCTCCCCCCCCCCTAATTTTGAGACCTCAGTTTTGGGAAAAAAATTTAAAAATGCGTTTGAATATAGTCCCCCCTTTACTTCTGCCGCAGACATTTTTGAAAAAAAAAAAAGGTGGGACTATTCAGACAAATACGGTTAGTATCAATTTCAGATGCCTTTCTTCAACACATTTAAATAAGGAGCAGAATATAAATGACTTAGAAGTAACGAGCCGTTAGCTTCATTTTCAAGCATGAGAAAACTGATGGTAAAAACAACTACCTCCAAACTTTCACTGGTTAGCTAAATAAATCCCACATCAGTTGAAAATATTCAAGTTACTTTAAATAAATGGTGAAAGTTAGATTCATTCAGTTCCACCATTCCACTATTCTACAATGAATTCCTTAAATACGAATTGTGCATACTACAAAATGTTCGCCCTTTCACATTCTCTGGGAAAACACAAGAACTGAAAAATTCATCATATATTGTTGATATCCATTGTACGCAGCAATTATCACCTCCTGAAAAGCCTTTAAATCGATCTTGTCAAGCAAAGGCATTTATGTACCACGTCATGGATATCAGCAGTGCATTGAAAGGTGAAAATAATGACTTACCTTGGACCCCACTTTTGTCCAAGAAGTTGCTGAGCTGAAATGTGCTATTGCTCGATGCCAAATATTGAGTGAAACGCTGAAAAAGGAATCAATATGATTATATTAACTATTCCACCAATTTCCAGAAAATATGCTTAAAATCCTTATGGTTTCAAAAACAGAGCACAATAATGACCTCATTTCCATAGCAGAGCAGGTGATGTACTGTTATCAGGGCTTTAAACACAACCACCCAGTTTGTGTTTTGAGATCGCTCTATCAATAAATTTGCTAGCTGAGGGATGGAGACGTTTGGCTCATTTGTGCAATGAAGTAAATCTGTAAAGAAGAGAGAGAAACATGAACAACATTTCAATTTTAACGCTAACATAAGCAGAATTGTTCAAACACTTCAAAATCAAATCTGACGGAATTTGACTTTATTTGATTCACCAGTAAATCTCATAGCTTTGATACTTAAGATTTTAGATACATATTAAGATCTGTATCATTCATTTCTGAATTTATACTACATGAATTTGATTTTTAATATCCAAAGTCAATCATGGAATTAGAAACTGCACTATAGAAAATGATATTGGGAAATGAAAAAAAATCAATACATTCTAGAGAAATCACTCCCCTATGGAAGGATAAGCAAAAGGAATGGCTTATAAAATAAATGGTGCTAAGCAATTCACAGCAAGACCTGCTATTGGTGAATACTGACTTAGTCTCCTGGCAAACCCAAGAGATGAGCATATAAGACAAAAGTCATTTGAGGAAGTGTTCTAAGCCGCATTCCAGGAACATTGTATGTACTTAGACACCCCCCCCCCCTATACCCGAAGACTTTCACCAGAACCACTGCCACTGGGAGGGGTTTCACCACTCTAAACCACCCCTTCTGTGTGCCAGAGCCCAAACCTTGGGACTAACACTCAAAACTCGTACAAATATCTTCATTCAACTATGCTACATTCACATTTCTCATTCAATAAGACTCAAATTCGACTGGAAAACTTCTATATCTCATTAATCCAGCCCTCAAGGCTGGGTCAGATGCGTATGTACATGAGAAGTGCACACTGGACTAGGGCAGAGGGCAGGATTAAGGTTGTTTCGAAGGAGTGGGGGACGAGGAGTGCCTTTACTTTCAGTGGCGCCTTGGACGTATGCAACACTTCTCAACGATCCGAGGACTTCAAGTGGCTTTTACACAGTCATTCATCTTTAACAATTTGAGTGTCGTGAGCTAATTTCAAAGCCCTACTGAAAAATCCGGCCATTTTTACTAAAATCGCAAATTTTTTTTAAACATTAGCATCAAAAATATATTAAATCGATCTGTATTTCAATAAAAATGGACTTTGCTCTTATTTATGAATGAGTTGAATAACATTTATTGCTAAATTTTGAATATATATTTTTAACAATGAAAACCTAATGTTTTTTAAAATAAAAAAGTTGCAACAAATGATGTACCGCCATAATATGCATAGCATTTTTATTACGCTCAATTTGAAGTATTTAAACTATGGAAATATGATAAAAAAGCATTGTTCCAAGCATAGCATTCAAAATCCTGGATGACAAAATGGTCACTGTATCCTCAACGAACGGTTCTTTCCTCCAAAGAATTTTCACACAAAGTAGGCTGAGAAAAGGGTGCCGGTAGCTTCAGAGGACTTTTCGTCCTCAAGACATAAAAATAACTTTTTCTTCAAGCAGTTGATTTTTGAAATAACAAGACCACTTAGCAGTAAACTGAAAAAGTATCACGGGCGAAATATTACGTCTTCACGCAAGCAAAGACAATGAAATAGAAAGACGTGATATTACGTCCATGGCAATCTTCAGAAAGATTAATAGGACGTAATATTACGTCCGTGGCACGCAAAGTATTAAGCATGGTTCGTTAAGCTATTGATATATCGATTTTCATTGAATAGCAACCTTAAAGATTACCATCTTATAGACTTTTCTATAAATTGTGTGAGGATGTGGAGGTGTGGACAAAAATGAGCGAATTGTAAACTCTCAGGGTAAAGGGGCTATTTCTTTTCGATTTCGTAGGAATGGGAGTCAAAATGGCATTTTAGTGATTGCAAGGTTCAAGTGCCCTACCCCAAGTTACGGTTGCATGCAGAAAAACCGCTAAGTCTCCCGTGACAGCTATATTTTGCCGCGGGCCATTGACGCCCATTGAAATAGTTTTATCGGCGCTATTTAAAGTGGCATCCTCGTGCGTGGTCGTCCTTAAGATACTGGCGCGCGCGCCCTCACCGTTGTTGCACATTGAGAAGTGGGTTTCGCGCCAACCACCTGATCGGCCGCTCCGCGTCGGCCTTGGTTCTGTTACGACTTCGGGCGAAGTATTATTCGCCACGGACGTGAACGAGAGCAGACTGAGACTCCACAATGCTTTTCGAGTTCACTAGCCTAGTCTTCCCCATTGGGCGGGCGTCATCCTTCGATAGGGAGGGAGGACGCCACACTCCCCCTTGATCTACGCTTCTGCTTCCCTCCCTTTTCAATCGGCGTTCGCAACGCGACGATAAACGCAGTGCGATCACATTATTCCGGATTTTTGCAATGGATTTTGCAATCGCAAGGAATATCATTTTAAAGGTATGAACACGATAAAATTATAATCTCAAATGTAAATTGCGGTTAACAGCCCTTGTGAGAGCTTCGTTTCCCCGGGAAATTCAGACCGAAAGCGTTTCAAGCGGCGAATTTAGTTCATTCGCTGGATGTCAGGACATTGCGTGTGCGACTGCAGAATTCTGTCGCGAAATTCGAGGATAGCGATTTCGCTCACGATGCGCCGCGCGAAGGCGCGTTCAAAGAACGGCCACACCGGTGAGCCCATACCAACCACACCCGAAACAGCCACCAACAAATTAAACAATGAAATTATTTGCCGCATATGTTTGCGTTGTCGTTGTGAAGAGTTGTTTGTGTGAAGAGGAAATTCGAAACTAAAAAATTGACAAAAACATGAGAAAATTGATTGCGATAAAATATTATAGTTAGACGCAATTTTTTAAAATTTATTTTGATTTTTGGAACACTTTTTGCCAATCAGGCATCATTCTTTTGATTTCCGTGTCTTTTTTCCATTTCTGTGCGAATACGCAGCTGTGAAATTCATAAAACTGTATTTTTTCTGCCTTTCATCATTTTTTTATAATTTGAAAGTTACCACAGTATAATTACTATTTCTAGCCTATGATTCGAAGGAGGTTTAGATATACGAAAGATTCGGGCATCGCGCACACTAAAATAAACGCGCGCTTAAATCATACGTTTGAAATAAATCTGTGTTTAAGGAGGTTATTCCGCGGATACGCGATCAATCACTTACACTTTTCGGGTATGTTTATAAGAAAAAAATCCTTATACACGAAATACGAGGTTAAAGAACTAAATTAGGCACACTTAATGTTGATAATAAATGTTCCTCGTATTTTTATTTTCTTATCTTTGCCACCTATCTTAGGCGACAATGGCGTCATTTTTATGAAACTTTTCATTTGACTTCAAATAAAGCATTCATTTGCTTCTCTGGTACGGTGACCGGACGAAAATTTATTACGATTACTATGGCACAGAGACCATTTTATTGTTTTACCCATCTGACATATATGCCAAAATCAATCAACAGTTTTTTTCCCGTAGCAAATCCCTAAAATATTTATTATTCATACTTTTGATATCAATGAAGTAGAAGCATTCCATACATCACTAGGGAAGGCACAAAATACGATAACATGATTTACTTAAAGACTTGAGCATATTCATAAACAAAATAGGTTGTTGAAGGCTGTGACATATTGGAATGCGATGGTTCAGTTGATCAACGCAGGTTATGCTTCAAGATTTGGGAAACCGTCCGAAATAAGTTTACATTTGTAACGTTAATTTATGAAGAATTAACATATCTGCCCAAGGTTTGTTCGGTCTATATTCATAAATACATTATTAGAATCACGAATACGCATAACTTTACACCTAAGAGAGAGCCTTTACCTTACACGATGTATATTTTTTAAGAAAAAAAAAAAAGATGATAGATTGAAATTTAAACTAATTCACCACACACCGAATATTCAAAATTTGAAAACGTGTCCCATAAAATGATTAAGTGGATGTAAACAGAATGGCTATTCGCTAAATGAGACGGAAACGCCCTCGACAAAATCGCCTAAGTTTCGCTTCTATCAAGAGGGGGGGCAGTGCTTATTTCAGACTCCCTTAGCAAGCATTTGCCCATCACGAATCATAAGCCGAAATGCACACACGAAACTACTCACTCTACACTTCATTTCAATTTTTAATTTCGACCGACGAAACCAAGCCGCGAGAGATAGCAACCAAAAGGAAGATTCTTACGAACTAGCCTTACAGAAAAACATCACGTGGGATACGCAAAGCAACTAAATAACGTCAAAACAATGAAAAGTCCACGAAACAAGCAGTAAATCACAGGGATAGAAACAGCTGACACACGATAATTGAACAATAGCCAAATTTTGCGCCATTCGACTCTTAACCCAATATAGAGCATACACAATTTGTTAAATATTTAACATGTTCAACCACATTTGAGCACTCACGTTGTTACATAAAGAGCACTTATGCTAACACTGAGCCGAGTAGATACAAAAGAAGTCCCCGCTAAATTGGAAGTAAATTCCTGTTATTTTCTATAAACGGGGACCTCTTAGGAAATGTATTTTTTCCGAATTGAAAATTTTAATGGCTTTCACAATAATAAGATATTGATAAGATTTTATTTTGATATTCAACACAAATAATAGCAATAATTCATAACACGCAGGAGACTACGAGTGGCAGAAGACGTGCGAGATATCTTCCATGATTGAATGAGAATGAATAAGGCAAGATAAGGAGTGAGAGATTAACTTTCACTTCCAGATAACTAATCAATTGCAACGAATTTAATTTTTAATGTAACCTCTTATTATTCTTACACAGGGCTCGACTTTCTAACCAAACATCAGCGTAAACCGAAAAAAAATTGATAATTATATTTAGCTGAGAAAAAAATAGCTACCCTCCGACACTAACTCATTCCCGAATATATGCGTCCCGTGAGCTGAGCAAGCAAGTCGTTAGAACTCGAACCATGAGTCGAGACATTTTTCTAAGAATCATTTGGCGACACAACGGACGTCACCACACGCACTGATGCGTTTCACATGCGAATTGCCTGCGGGTGCTCGGGAGCACATCTTTGCACTCCGACCTGCCAACGCCCTGACAACGCCTACCTACATTTGATCTTTAGTACGAGTCAGAGCTAGCCATTCAGACACCAAAAGATCTCGCATCTCATTTTGAGAGTTAATTTAAATTAATAAAATGATATCAGGATTATGAAGGCCGTTAAAGAAGCCCAGTACATCCACAAGTTGTAATCTTGAAACCAATCGTGACATTGCAGTAAGTCTTGTCGAGTTATCCACCGAGGCAGGTCTACCGTGGCCCACGTCTCACTCATCTGCAATGATGAAGATTTTCGAGTTGATCATCGAAACGTCGGCCATGGAAAACCTGACCAAAACAACAAAAGATGACCTGCAACTATTCCCGTAGGGTCGTAGTGCCGAGACATTTCCCGTGCTTTTACTCTCAAATTACCACAAAATTCGCAAAGAAAATGTTAACCTGAAGGCAATTGTCTCATTCAAATAAACATGCAATGACTGAACCCTAAAAAAAGAATTCAAGCTAAAAAAAACTCATTACTCTGAAAAAAGGAAGTAATTCATTTCCTTAGGTAATCCAAGCTTTTCATCATCATCTTTTGGGAAAAGGGGATTATTTTGTATGAAAAAATGATGTAAATCATTTTCAAATATTAACGTTTGAGACTGATTCACTAATAAAGAGAAACAGGTTCCAGGAAAAACTGTTATACATTGAAAGATAACTGACAGAACACAAGCGATATAAAAATTATAACAGTATACACAAAAAAAAACTTTGAAGCCTAGAGATCTAGGCAACAGTCTTCCCAAATTCCCCAGCGTGTAGGTAGAAAATATTATTTACGCACGAAAGAAATTCTACTTCAAAACAAGATTTTTTTCAAACGAGACGAAAACAAGAATTCTACTTTTACAAGATTTTCGACCTGAGAATTACGACTACCATCGGGCGAGGCTGGAAAAAAATGGTCCAAGACTCATTCATCTTGATAAGCGCAGCATTCATCTGTTTCTACCTCCCAAGAGGGCAAGCACGAATCTCCAGAGAGGTCGAAATATGTGAAAGGCATGACAGCACCATATGACCGCGGTGGAGTCAACAGATCAGCCGGCATATCAAATAGCAGACCATTAAACGTCGTGAGACCCGAGGGCGTTAAGAAGCTCAGGTTCCACTCGGGCGAATCGGTTCTCTCATTCGGAGACGAATCAAAGGAGAAATCCTTCAACTCCACACCAGACCGACATTAAACGTTCCAATCGGAATACGACAACTGTTTAACATCGGTAAATGTCCATTACCACCACTATCGTCTCATCGTGCCCGTCAACATTTTTTCAATAAAATATCGCGATATATAATCTGATACAAATCTCCTTTTTCAGCACCACGATACATCGGATTATATACAGTGGCGCCCACTCCATGTGGCTTGACGCCCCCTCAAAAATTCGTAAAGGATGTGAGGAAAAAATGTGTCAGGCTCGTCGATTTTCCCCGGAGTATCCAGATATCGATATTCGAGTTATCAGGGTTCTAATTTTGATTATATGGCTCTTTTAAAATGTTTAAAAAACTTAAAACTCACTACTTACAAAATTTCCCGGGACAAGATCCCCGGTTTGGGCCCCCCAATATTTCTTGTAAGTCAGCATCCCTGATTATATATCGTGATATTGGATGTTAATCGTATGATATATCACGATTTTTATCGTAATATTTTCACCAAGCGCTATACTTCGATTTTTGTTAACGGGCAATATATCACGGTTTTTTACGGACACCCGCAGATCGACAAAGTTTAAGTTGGGTTTACACGTCCAAGATGAAGAGCAGTTCAAGGAGGATTCGATGGCTAAAGATTTATAACAATTTTTGAGTTACCTACGCATGCAAAGCATATAATTACAGATTTGTTTTTTATTTATTACGGGCCCAAGGATAAGCCAGATTGGCTGTAACTTTCTCATTGAGTAGAAATGAATGATGAGATGATTATGACGATGCTCCTTTGAAACAGGTACTTCTTTTGTTTATTTTGACCTCCGCCGGTGCCGAACAGTACTGGCACACTTATGTGTTGACAGTGGCGTAACTATGAGGGGGGGGGGGATGAAGGGAATAGATCCCCCCCAAAGCCTCAGAGAAATAAAAAAATATTCATAAGCATTGTCTAGTTTTGACTTATAATAACTGCATATGCTTAAAGTTAATTTTTTTAGTGCCAAAATGATGTAAAATGTATTTCCTGGCATGCCATTTTAAAAAATGTTCCCTAACTCCCCAAAGGGGAAGGGGGGAGTCGCCACCCCAGGCCATCCCATTCCCCCCCCCCCCAAAGCATATTCCTATTTACGCCACTGGGTGTTGATAAGTAATAGAGACGAGATGTCGTTTTGGAGCCAATGCTATCGTAGTGTACTTCGACGTGTGAATCAGGCATTAAAAAACTCAATACCCGATTTCCTATTGTGATATTTTCCGACATTTCGATATACCGCCCAGGGCTACTTCGACCCCTTGAATAGCAATGGCAGTGAAAGAAAAACTACATGGAAAAGCGGATGGCGTTGTGTTTTGTAGTGCACTCTAGTGGATATGTCGGGCCCAGAGCCAAAGTCTGGAGGGAAAATTCTAAATCTGGACAACACAAGCGAAGAGGGCGACACCACCCCGCTACTACTTTTTCCATCGCCACCTCACAACTGCATTTCACAACACAGATGCCGCCCACAAACAGTAAACAAAGTGAACACTAGTCTATCGCGAGCAACTGAACGCTGCAAGAATCAATACCGCATGATTGTATCCAGATATCTGCATACTGTTAAACAAGGCGCCGCCTATGGAAGCTTACGTATGGCTTGAGTTGTTGGACTACCCATTAATGGATAGTTATTAAAAAGTTCAAGGTATGTTTACCTGGAAAATTTGCGAATCGCCCATTACCTACTACAACCCCAAATGAAACTTCATTCTTCAGTTCCCAGTAAGGCCCATTCCCTTTCACCTTCAAATCCTTTTCTGTGCGTGTGTGGAAATAACCATTTGTGTTATTTTATCATGAATCCTTTTCTTTCCTCTTTCCTGCTTACCAAAAATTCGTCCCTCTTACTCTGCTTTGCACATACTTTAGATAAAGTTTTGTCACTACAGAAAGGCTTGCGCGTTCCAATGGCCTTTAGAAATACACTGGAGGTGGTAATTCTCAACACAGATAAGTGTATGGTCAACAGTATGACTAAATGCAGTCAACATGATAGTGCCACGTAATCAGTGGCGCCGACTCCATGGGGCCTGAGGGGGCCCGAGCCCCATCAAAGATTCGTTTGGGGGGGCGGAGAAGTTATGTTATGCTTTGTGAAATCACAAAAATATATTGGTAATTTTTATTTCCCATGTTTGACGATAGTTACCTTTTAAATAAATTTAACAATGTGTTAAGCAGGTTAACTGAATTAGTAGTGTGAATCATGGTAGTGTTTGGGTGCTGCGACAAACTTTGAATTCTCTTCCCGGGGAAAGACCTCCGATATGGGCCCCCCAATATTTTTTATAAGTCGGCGCCCCTGCACGTAATAGAACGAATGGACGCAGGAGGTGCTCAATATCTAGACAATATAATTGCAATGCAGTGCCGTCCTAAAATGAAATCCTCCGGGTCCGAAATCACCTTGCCTCGCGCCCTGTCTCAATCTATCCGAAAGATTATTAATCGCTGATGAAATTATGATGATTAGATCCCGTAAGAGGGTGGCTACTGATATTAAATTTTTTAAATTCTTTTCCAGAGACACATCTAGTTAGCCGGACGGATCGCCATAATATACAACCGATTATTATAACCTTCATTACACCGTGATTACAATTTAATCCACGCCTTGCAAAATTTTTACGACCGAAATAAGCATTAAAACAAGAGGGCACTCTCGTGTTCATTCCTATTTACTCACACTTTTAAGTAAGCATTTTTACCATTAAATACATAGCATTAGAATTCATAGCACTGCATACAACTAGTAACTCTACACTTAGCCACACGCGTGGGTGCAAATTTACAGCAAGGACGAAATTCGCCACACAAAAATCATTTGGCTATTCCGGGTCTCGAACCCGGTCCTCCCGACCAGCACTTCGTAGCATATTTGACCAGTAATCGGGAGATCCGGGTTCAAATACTGGCTTAGCCAAATGTTTTTATTTCACGACGAATGCCATTCTTGGTGTAAATTGTAATTCAGGTAACCGAGATTTCTCTCCAATTCTACATTCGAATTCAAAAACCTCCAACCATTCCACACTTTTCCGACGTTCGCTAACATGTACAGACAATACCACATTAATCACGAGAGAAAATGTGCTCTCAGTGTCAGTTCAGTCGCATATACACTTGATGCGTCCATCTAAATTACAAATTACACCGCCGTCGCTCCAGGGATACATGACGACAGCCGCCCAATCAGGTTGCCTCACACTGGAGGGACAACCAATCACATTCATTGTGTTTAGATTCCGTAAACAATAACATACCTTGACATTTCAACAACTTCAATCAAGGGGTAAGTGCATCTGAGTGAAAGAGATCCCAACGGGAGATGGTCACTGTAGCACTCGGAAGACCTAACTATGAAAAGTATAACGAACGGTTATCAGCTCATCCACCATGCTAGCTAATTTCCTATTTAGTAATTACAGAACAATGGCAGTAAAAAAAATGAAAAAAGTAAACATATGAAGTAAATAACTTTTTCCTGTGCTCAACGAGAATATTTACGAACACAGTGCACTAAATTCACGCTCATTTCGGGTCAAGGAAATGGTAACAAGAAGCAGTTCATAGAAGTTCGTACTATCAAGGGGCGCTCAAAGTGACGCCATAAACCTCCGACATAATCTCAAAAGCGTACATCAAAAGCTCCGCCAACAACTACGCTAAACATTGACCAAGATCTAGCGGTAGTACCATCCGTTATTAGAGGAAAACGTCAGGGAGAATGCCGTCGAACACTAATTAAAATATGCTGTTGAGCCATTTAACTAACCGACATAAATGTATTTTGGTAGGCTATCCACCTCGTCAGATATTCCATACATCAGATCAAGTGCTTAAGGCAGGTGGCTCAATGCACTTGTATCACCACTGGGACATAACTCTATAAAGCGATGGGACGAATAGGTCCCACCTCCCCCAGTCTCAGCACCTCCAGACTTCCGGCTCATAAAATTGAATGGTAATCTTCATAAGGGCATAATACATCGCAAGTGAAATGAAAAAAAAGGAAAAGATAATCAAAATTGGTAGTCGAATGGATAAAAAGATATCACGAAATGTCAACTGACATCGCACCAAATTAACGACAAAATGATTAAATATGTAAATTGTTGTGGAATCCCTACTACGTAACGGTCTCTCACCTCCACGATAGATATTTGAATACACAAGCTCTGACAGGGTCACTTTGGATACAGGGCCCACTATAGACGAAAAACCTAAAGGAAGGCATGCATTACACATCCAGAAAGCATGTAAAAAAGTAGTTACGTACATTGGAAAAATAAACCTTGAGAAAAAATAGAATCGAGAAAAATTTAGACGTGGCCAGCGTTTACCTGAATTCTAAACTCTCCTGCTAATCACTCAGAAATTCAGGACCAACTGCCCACTTTCTCTCACTTTTCCCTGCAACTCGCAATTTATGAACGGCAGCAGATTCGTTTTACGGCGCGGAGACGCCATTACACAGATCAATAAAGACTTTATTGCCCATCGGCGAGGACCAGGGAATAGCGGAGGCGCAAGTGCTGGTTCGCCAAAACTTTTTAGCACTCCACACCAGCCAGCGAACCCAACTCAGACTCACGTGGAGCAATCAAAGTATGATGATAATCACGCCAACGCATCGCAGAAAGAATTTTCAACGAATAAGTTCCACGACGAGATGGGCGCAAAACGAGAGCCAAAGACAATCTTGCTCGTGCAGAGCCGAATTTGAATTGAATGCATTACATAAGAAAGCATTTTTAAGTCGAGCTCAAAATGAGAAAATTTTGAAATATTATACGAGGGAAACTTGGCAAAAATACATATCAATTAAATTAGGAAATGATCTACTAAAAACAAACGTGTGTGTCCGTTGATCGGACCGCACCAAACCAATGAAGTACGTTCATTCATTTAGCACAGCCCAGATATCAGAAGACTGATCAATCAACTTCGTATGGTCACAAGCAAGCAAGTTCTTAGGAAAGGGGTCATCTACCCGGGCGGGTCTCGAATGCGAGACCTTCGGCTCGCCAAGCGTGGGATTCGACCCCACCATCAAGGCCGGCAACGAAAATAATATTAAATACTAGTCCCTTGATTAGAAATCATACGAGAGTTTCGGTCACAGATATCCTCTTTCCGAATTTTATAACTTTTCCCCGACCAATATGCAGTTAGTCAAAATAACCCAACACCCTTTTTGATTGGTAAAGAAACTAATATCTTCCATGATGTTGGACAATATATGGTGAAAGTTCTTTATGTTAAATGTTGTTTGTAACGACGAAACGTGTAGTGTAATAATAGAACTCAGTGGAAATATTGCAATGTCTTATTTTAATAATATTAATAATAAGGTAAAAACGGGCGAAAGCGACATTATTTCCATTAACGACGCATCGAGAGTACATTCTACCATCCCCTGTAGGTAGAATCACTTCATTTTCACTCAGTGTCAACGCTGAAAATGTCGCAAAAAAATCCCGACATCTTCGCGTAAAATATTTCTCGGGTGACGTCACCCTTGTGCCTAACAAAAGATGTAGTCAATTCGAATATCGTCGTAATGTGGCTTGCCATCCTCAACTATATTTGGAGAAATAACTAGAAAGAAACCCAGGAATGACCGGTAGGGATAGAGTTTTTGGAATTTCTATAATTATAGTCGACATCTATAAACTTCATCCTGAGATGGAACGTAGAAATGGGTCCGTTACCCTCGTGCCCCGACCATAGACAATAACTCTAATATGGGGAAGAAAAAGAGTGAGGAAGTCGCGTTTGGGATAGGAAGGATTTGGGAAGTGGGTCCCCCATGGGTGAGGGAGAGGGGAGGAGTGTAGTGTAGTGGGGGAGGAATCCAGCCAGAACAAAAGCAGACGCGAGGCTGTGTGAGACTTATCAATAGCGGACTTCCGGGGGCAACATTCACATCCAGAGGGGCAGAAAAACCTCTTTTACTGGAAATCCCGCCTCCTCCAAAAGACTCGACGGCTCCGCTACAAAGCCGAACGGACCGAACACTGACGAGGAGATTCATCCAATTTCCATACTCATAACTACTATAAACTGCCGCAAAAGTCGTTAAAAATGCCTCGCTTTCGAAGATTGAATCCAGCGCGATGTGCAAAAGAAAACTGACGCAAAACACGGCTAATTATCGCTAATATTTTGTAACAAGCGGATTTTTTTTTGCTTGATGAGACGTCCGTTGGACCACTTTCACGGATGAAAACGTGATTGGATCAATATTATTACATTCATGGGACAAAGTCGTAAAATGGAGATGACCCCCCAAGTTTTGCATAAATAACAAGATTTTTATGGTAACAAACATTTTAAAGTTGTTTTTCTTAGTCGTAACGGCATTTGTACTCTGGTTGTAAACACCTTTTAATAAACAATTGTTTCCTACACTTATAGCATCGTCAGCCCATAATTACGCTTTGTTTTTAAATTTACGGACACTTAAGTATGGGAAGCCACTTCTTCAAAGTCAGTTGCTGAAGCAAAATCTGGAGCATTTTCGGGTACGAAATATTTCAGGCTTTCCCGGCGAATGGCTCGGATGAATTATTCTTGCGTATTAGACATATTCTCCCGGGGAGGCCTACATGGACCACTTGAATGCCACGGGGTTGAGGAAGGTAAGGAAGAAGATTTGCATTCATATCAATCCAAGAAGTATGACCAATATCTGAGAATTTCACTGTAATGACATTCCCGTCGACATGCAAGATTGGAGCCGACATTAAATATCCCTTTCACCTAGATTCGAACCAAGTTCTCCAAATTGGCGCCGAATACTCTAACCATTAACTGAAGAGATTTTCTTTCAATAAATACTGTAGTTTTGGGCAAGCAGAAAAGATATGCTCAGAGACCTTAATTGAGAAGACGAATCAATTAGGTATTTGATAATTATGGTTACCATCTATTACTTATCACTTAATATCTTCAGTCGAAAGAAGCCAGAGACAAAAAATCTTTAAGTAGGAAATGCTACCGAGATAATCAATGACGTCACGACTGCACAGGCACAATTATCCGCCAATATCACATTTTTCATCAGGTATAAATTTTGGCATAAACATTACGAGGAAGTAAGTCTGCCATCATTTTAGGGCAGAACCAAGTTGAAAAAGTAACTTATCACCAGTACCACAAATATCTTCTGCAATTAAAAGACGGAAAAACAACCAAACATTACGACTTGCGATGATATAGGTTCTCGCGTGCACTTATGCCCATTTTCTTCGAAACAATATGTCTATCCTCGACTGTATTTAATTTTTGTCATCAATTTGAATTTAAGATGAAAATATGTTATTTTTTTATTTACATTAAACGTATCCTAATGGCCTGGTTGCAAGAACTTAGCAGCTAGTAAGGAAAGCAGTCACAAATATTACACGAAGTAACGAACCACACCCCCATACCGACCAACAAAGCAACCAAAAACACCACCGAAACAAAATACGGACAACACTGGCAAAATCTCTTCACATACTTATATCTTATATTTATTGTGCTTGTATGTATAGCTGTAAAAATGACACTACGCTCATTACGCACATAGCCTTTCTTCATATAATGTACAACCAATAATAAATAGACCGCTTTACTTTCATTATATCTCCGACTACGATGGCGACATAATACGGATTGAATTTTCACAGCACTGCCAGCTTAATATGCGCCCACTATGCAAAGCACCATCTGTTCGTAGCATACAGCTATCACAGATATGCTTACTGATAGCGATTTGGTATCCCTTCGACGCAATACACGCAGCACGTCATTCTGATATGAGTTGAAGTATTACCTAGGGGTATAAAAACGAAGGCAGCGTCGGGAAATGATAAGTATGAGATGACCTTCCTAGTCCAGTTGAAATTCAGGCAACGAGTAAGGGATTTCCAGCTCCAACATGACAAATGCGAGTAAAAAGAAGATCTTCCAGAAATTAGTTAATAAAAAACAATAGGCATTTTCTACGCCGAATTTGGCGCTTTAATCCGGAGCATTCAATGCATCTTCAGAATTGGCGACGGTAATTATGTCAACCATTTGCATAAAAAAGCATTGTTTCCCACCACAAAATCCAATTCAATTCCCAAAAAATGACGACTCATCGACCATGTCAACCGCACAACTATAACCAATACAGACATAAATATAATATACATAATTTCGCATTTTAAACGCTCTGACCTGGAATCTTGGTAAGAGAGACAGTCGAAAAACTACAATTTTTAAAGTAATAACTAAAATCAATTGAATGAACTTAAGATTTTATTTTGATAACATGGAACCAGCAGACTTTCCAAAATGGTATTTCAGGACCAAAACGAGTTCTGAACTTCAATTGCGTGACATTTTATTCTATGAAATCCCAAGATATTAATATTGCTCTTTGTATTCTTTCATGCTGAAAGAGTTCTCTTATTTTTAAACGTATAAAATAAAATTTATTATGGCTATCAATAAATACTGATAAGGGCGCATTTGCGTGACCTTTTCCATCGAATCGCTCCAGGTGGCGTAGTGTGTGCCATAATTAGAGTAATTATCCGCACTCGGAAGACTCAATCAATACTTGACCAAGATTCGGGTGCGGGTGTTCCTCCCTCGCATCCGACCACGGGGGATGACGGCGGCGACGAAGGGGTGGGAAAACCTCATAACCACCGCGACACAAATCGAGTTTTCCCCAACGACGCTGCGGCTCGACACCAACGCGATCCCAAACCAATCGAAGCCGACGGGACGCGAAAGATACATACAGGAAGATTCTTCTTCGACGGGCACGCAAAAACTGACAGGGAGTGGACTGAATTGGCGTTGCAAAGAAAGACACGGCCACCCCTGGCTCATGGCAAATACTAATACATCATATAATCACTACATAAAAATATTTTCCACAAATACTTCAATTTTCTTAGCAAGACTGGTTTCAATATTTTTTTAATATTCAAATCTTCAAATACAGTCCAACAGTATCACAGAATTTATACAAACCGGTCGTGTAGGGAAAATCAAATTGAAAATTAAGAAAAATTGCCCGTAAGTTTTAATTCACTAATATCAAGTAATATTTAATGATGGATACAGGTATTCTCCTCCACGATTCAAAACTCGCGTAAAACATAAATTAAAATAAAACGGCGAAAGCGTGCTCTTATTCCAACATTATCAATTATTCCACATAAGAATTTATCTTTGCGTCGCGGAAATATCATAAATCGCTAATCTAACTCAAAAATATAATAAATAAAACAAGGCTTATGAAACTATAAAAATTTTAGCAGAGGTAAATTGATTTTAATTTCAACTTGCAATTTGAAAACATACTATATCAAATAAAGGAGTTAATTAATATTCGATTAGAAATAAATTTCATTTAAAGAACGAAATGATTTCATGGAAAGAAATTTGATCTCTCCTGGTGTCTAACCATTAATTTAACTTCGCGCACCTGAGTGCCGAAAAGGTGGTCACCTCCCTTGACCCCCCGCCAACGCCGTAACGCTTCCCCGTTAACTCCATGGCACTCGCTTTGAGATTAATAGCTTCCTCTGCTGACAAAACATTAAGTCTTATTTTAAAAAATAAGTTACATCAACCGATGAAATAAAGGGAAAACATGTATTCCGGTCGCAAAATATCTTCCAACCATTTTATACCCTAGAAAAACTAAACTTTGTTACCACACGATCATGCAATATTTTACCTCACCCAGTCTTAAGTCAATACCCAGAAAACTCGAGCCACGATGGAACGCTCAAATGCTTAAAATGGGTTGCTATTATAATAATAGTGTAAAGAAGGCTAATATGTGTGAAATCGAGAATGAAGATATTGAAAAAGGGTGAATAGTTCGTATTGAAACAAATGCACACATACATTCCCGATATCTCTAAAATTTGTAATTATTGTTAATATTATTTCAAACCAAATCTAAGGGAATACACCTTAACCAGTAGTTAGCACATTCATGCCCCCCTAAACTCAAAGTCAACAAAGGTCATCTGCCGATGCTGAATCGGAGAAAGAGAAGAAGACAAGAGTAAAATAAGAGGTGGCATATATTGGATAGAAGTTTACTTAGCAGAATACGAGACCGGCGCAAGTCAGAGAGCTTAATTGTGAGTCTCGTATCAGAAAGCCTTCACCTCAAAAGGTCGACCCAGAGTAACAAAGCTTTTTATGATCGCATTGGTCTCGCGCAAAGCAACTCTGCCAACATCGAGAAGAATTCTCTTCTCAACGCATTCACCAAGTCCATCAAAGGTGCACCACTAGCATTTACCACAAACACCATTGCGATCGAGGTCACACTACGCTTAATAATAATTAATACCAATTTTACACGTAATCGGCTCGAGCATAATGTAAATTACTTCATTTTCAATTATGAAGAAAAGCTAAGTAGCGTAGGGTAGGCAAAATACAATTAAAATTGTCCAAAAGAGAAATTTATAAAATTATACTAATCGGCCATATCTAAATGATATATTAATTTAATTTTGGCGCATGTCACAGGCAAGTAGAAAGCAAATCATTTTTAAAAGGAGAAAAATATATAACATTTATTTCTTTAGCGGCTTCCACTGCATCGAGACTAAAACGAATGCAATTTTAATTACCAGTACTTATGCAACTTACAAGTTGATTGACGCTCTTCTGAACACATTAACATGGGGGGGGTCTCGGACACTCAGGACTAACACACTACCCACGCCATTAATAGAAATATACACTATCTGTACACGGATGTTCATTGCTTCATGACGTGGAGCGTTGTGCACAATGGAAACTAGCCAAACCACTGAAGCTTATTTGAATCTGAATAACGAGAATTACAATTACTCATTCGTAGATATCTCGGAAAACCCCAGCATATCAAAGAAAAGCTCGTATCCAACGCCTCCTAAACACTCGATCCAAACCACGAGATGCGAGAGATGATGTAGACTAAAACACTGCAATCATGATTTTGTACGTAAGAAACATTGTTAATAATTTTTTGCACAAGCTAAAAAATCTTTACATTTCCGCCATTTTCAACAGTGAAATTATCAGTCCAACTATGGCTGAAAGCCGTATTTGATTGATATGATTGTAAGTTAAAACCATGATTGTAAGTTAACACTATGATTGTAAGAAATCCGGAATAAAGAAATTAGCCCCGTCATTCACAAAAGTGCAGCAAAAAAACTTATTACATGTACATTAAAACGACACCATTCCCTTACCCGGATGAACTACGGATTGGATCACCAAGATCGGCCTTTCTTTCTGTTCACATACGCTATTTGAATGCACAGAGAGCGCTAAACTATTCTTTTCGAAACCCTTCGATTCAAAGGCTGAATTTCCACTTCCGATTGCATCCTATGTTTCGAGGGCTATTTTTCCACCGGCTCGCATCCGCTGCACATTCCCACACGATAAACAAGCAATGTGTACCCACCCAGGCAGAGAAGGCCGAGTATCAAAAGAAAAAGAGGTGGACGGGGAACTCAAATATGACCTAGAGGGCGTGCGTGGTCGGAAACTTAGGTCCCGAAAAGAGGATTAACGGCTGGGATTAGTGGACAATGAAATGCAGGCTCCTAAGATGGGGAAAAAAATAATTTTGCAGTTGAGCCGAGAAAGCGGCTAATGAGCAAATACAAAAAGAAATATTTATTTAATCAACTCAAACATTTTCCATTCATTTCAGAACAAACTTCGCATTCTTCTGCAGTATTGCAATTATTTCTCCACCTCTTTCCACCGCCTTTCAGCATAATGAGGGACTTGAGTATTTTTTTAAAGAATTGATAAATTTTATTGCCATTAAAAAATTATTTGCCTAAAATAAAAATCAGCGGATCCCACACCTCATCGTGCCACATAAAAAAATCCAATATTGTACATATTACAGCGCTTAGTGCCACCCACAGACTAACACTCGATTTTTCCAACATTTTAATCTAAATTTAACGAGAAAACTCCAGTTTCTGAATAAATGATCCGCTACAGCTCTGCGCTGCACATTAAGAGAATCGTTCAATAGCGTATGGTATTATTTACAGCGTTTTGGCACCTTAAAGTGCCAAAATAAAGTGAACAAAGTCAATGAACCAATTTTTAGAGAATCCCTTCCATTTAATCGTAGCATATATGCGGCACTGAACAGCTTACGACCGATAACGTAATGCGAAGCATCACAAGCTAAGAGTAATAAGTGTTTTGTGATTGAAGTGTTAAGTTTAATACACCAACTGGAAGTAATGGGCCAGACGTTGTCCGTCTCCGCAGATAGCGAAAGATAAAATCGCACTATCTGAGGACACTAAAAGCAAGAGAGACGCGAACAGAAATTCCACTTAAGACAACACCTGATGATGAATCATGATGAAACACCAATTCCGAAAACACGGCTGCACCCACCACAATGAAAGAGACTCGTTTCCTATCAAATTAGCTCCCAGTTTTCCTGAAGAGCAGAAGCACGTCATAAATGATACAGTCGTAATATTGGCTCCACTCAAGATTGTTTTTCAAGTGAACGTTTGCCTGTATGCATTTGAGGATATCAGACATTCTACAATGAAAACCACTATGTTGAAATTAGATCTTTTGAAGAGTTGATCATCATCAAAAAGTGTAAAACGATGGCTAATTTTAAGGGATAGAAAATAAATATCGAAATGAATCGTGTGTATAGCAACTTCCGCTTCATATGTATAAATTCATTTATCAGCAGAATTTGAAGAAAATTATGGTAAATTTCTACTTTTCAAAAGAGATTCTTTTATTACTTTAAAACCACGCATAAAAAAACCATCATACCTACTCCATATGCATTCAATACTTAACATACTTTTGGGAATAACGCAAACCTTAACGACATTTTCACCTTTCCATCCCGAAAATAATATACAGCTGTAATCAATTTAATTAACGATATTAACCCCGCGAAAAAAAAGAATGGATCACACCATTGGGAACATTTCATCTTATTGTTAGATGACTGGCGTAGGCCGCGTAAAAATTGAACGCATTTGTGGGCAAAAGTGTATGACTTCGAAGGAAAGAATAGAGCTCCTATTCGAAAGAAATCGCTTTTAAAGCTAAGCGGTTTTACAGGAGGCCTCGTGAGTTCGATAGCTCGCCGTTAAAGCTTTCATTTAGAATAAATGGAGAGCAAAGATGGCGATTAAGAACGATCATCCACGAGTGACCATCAGCGAATTTTACACGACCGAATCCAGAGGAGAAGAAAAATTGATGCCGAATTTAGTGTTAATAAACACGAGTGTTAATGAGCAAGCATGAAGAATGGTGGGGAGGAAACAGATATTACGCGCAACGAAGACAAAAACGGGTGGTTAAATCATATTATTATTATTATTTTAGCAATTAAAAATCAGTGAAGCAGTGAGGATGTGGACCACTTCGCAATAAAAGATCGAAAAAACGTCAACTCGGTTCTCTTATGTCCTCACTTCACGAAGTTGATAACATATTTTGAAGCAAAAGATAAGCAATTAAAACTTGCCGCGTCTGAAGCAAAGATAGATATCCAACTAGTATGGTTTGGTTCCAATGAAATAATTGTTTCCAAATTATTGGTATTCAAAGTTCGCAATACTCAGCTGAAACACCATTAAAACGGGTAATTAATTTAGTTCCGATCATGTCAACTGCCATTAAAATGAAAAAAGTAAATGTTAAATTTCAAACAACGAATTTCTGCACAAGGAAAATAATGACTTCATTGGCTTCTGTGTCCCGCGTCATTATTTCGTCACTAGTTTCCAAACTCGAGCGCAAATGATTCCCACGTCCAGTCCGCAGAATTTTAAAAGGAAATAATTGGGTCATGTAAAGGGGGAATACAGCCAGAGAAGCGGGAGGAGGCTCGATAAATACGGAAGGGAGAGAGAGAAAGGCAAAAACGAACGAGTTGAATGCCGAGAGGAGAAAAGGAAGGAAGTCAGGGGCAGAAGGCGAAGATTATATTCGAGAAATCTTACGAGTCGGGAAAATTAGTTCACACATGAGGTGGCGGATTAATGAGGAAGAGACGAACTACACTGAAACCTGCCTTAAACTGCCAAAGAACGGATTGATGAAACACGGGTCTTAACTTAAAGGGCTCACTGCCAAATACAGACAAGGAGAGTTTTCAGGAATGAGTAAGAATAACACTGAGCCATTCATTCTCAACCTAAAACTGGTTTGATTTTCAGTATGATTTTAAAATTTTAATTTCATGCTTAAATAAATGCCAATTGATAGCAGGGTGAATGCCCTGAATGAGTGAATTTACACGACTGTGGCAAGTCTGAGGTGAGCTCTACCACCACCTATCCCATCTAAACTACATTCGGGTTCAATCACTCAGTGAGGTTTCTTACAATCGTAATCTGAATTATGATTTTTTTTAAATTAATTCCCTGGTTTTTTGGCACTTGAGTAAATAACGTCCAGAATTCGATCGCGGTCACCTCAAGAGCGCTAACATATTAGTGACGTTACCTCACTCCACCGGGTGGCCAATCTTTAAGTTCTGATATTAAAGTGATTGTTTGAGGCGTAACTTTGTGAAAGCGATTCATCACTAAAATTGAAAAGAAGAACTTTGCACTATCACATGAATATTTATTAACACATTTACACGACCATGATGTCAACGTTCACCTGATGATGACGTCATCAAACGTTGAAACAACGGTCGTGTAAATGTGTGAATAAATATTCATGTGAAAGCAAACAGTTATTCGTTTTAATTTTCATTCTCATATTAAATTCGTTACAACATGTTGGCAAGCATGAATGTTAAATGTAAATGGAAGAGCTACAACAATAGTGGTATAAATCGAGTATTACTGGTTGAAGGAGCAGCTGTGATCTAAATATTCGAACTTTATAGAACGTTGAGTTTCTAGATTAAACAAGATCTCCTTCCAAATGATACTCCAAAGTACGAGTTCATTCGTATTTTGTGGAAGTGAATACCCTAGACAGTTGCCCTGGGATTACGGAGGCAGAAAAATACGGCTTGCATGGGAACGAGGGCTGGAGAGGGTGGCAGTTGCAAAGGGGTTGAATTTACACTGCTTCTATATAAAAGGTTCGATTAGAAGCAAGAGCTGCCACTGAATACAGGGATCCGTCGGAACAGGTTTCGCAATAAATATGCGCCCGTCAAAGTATATGCCACTGAAGGTATCAATCATCTTTATCCACTTTTTTAACAGATTGAGAAGGGTGAAGTTGACTCTGCAGTTGAAGTAATCGAGGTTTTTCTGAATCAACGGCGCAAGAGAGTCCCGACATATTTCCATGGTGACACTAATGAATCCCACATAACCCTCCACAACCTGTTGATTCTCATTTTTATGAAGGACAACTATAGCATAAGGGAAAATACTGAAAGCGGAAATACCTAGACGGCAGCAACTGAGACGGAGGGAATCATGCTTTTACTTTACAGTTTTACTTTGTCCTGCAAGGCTCTCTCTCTCTCTCTCTTTAACGAAATCCCATACAATAAAGAATAGCCGTCGCATCAAGCATGCATGCTAAAAGTTAACAATCTTTTGCTTTTAATGGAGATTAGTCCACAGATGCGGTTACATTTCCTTAAGTTTAATGAACATTAACAGTAAAATTCAACCAGTATCATTTCATTATCAAATCAAGGACCAGAATCATGGAGGGAATTAAGTGCTGGAGAAGTTCAGGGGAATCAAAACAATGGCAGTGACCAAACAGAAACATAAGCAGACATTAGCAAGGAACAGTCAGTCGTTTCACTATAATCGAAGAAAGAGAGAAAGTTTTTGTAAAAATACACGGATAAGTCTATGAGCTTGGTTACACATCCTTTGACACTCGTTTCACATACAGAATGAACCTGAAAACACGTCGGATTTGCAAGATACTAATAGGGATTAATATCGTACTCTTTAAATCTAATGGTATTGCATTTGAGGGAGGGGACCGACAGGGGGGATCATTTGCACCGAAGAGAAGGAAAGGAACGGAAGGAAGGGTGGAGAGAAACACGGTGTCGGCAGCAGCATGCTCTTAATGAAAGGCGCCAAGGGGACAACGGCTTAGCGACCCATGCGACGGACGGAACAATGAACTTAAAGTGTCTTCCACACAACACGCAAACACGGATAGGGGTGTTTCTGAAAAATCTCTACCGCCGACGGGATTTGAAGCCCGGCCCACAGGGAAGGACGCATAGTGATGATGACGAGGAAAAAGTCATAAACCAAGATGTAATTCAAGACTAAACACTAAATAACACCAATTTCTGAAATATCATTGGAGCAAATCACCTGAAAATCGCATACAAATTTATACTTACATTTATACTAATATACTTCAAAGTAATAAAGCCAAGGTCTCATAAAATAAATTGAAAATAAGCCGTCGGAATGAAAAAAAAAAGTTCTTCATAGGCAGCCACATGGAGTTCGTACTGCTTTGCATGAGTGCTAGATAAGACAGGTGACGACAGAGCGAAGAAAATGAGATCGGAAGACCTAGAAATGCAATGCAAGGGAGGAATAGAGAGAGAGAGAAAAAGAGTTGCACGGACGGACGGCGAGAGAAGTCAACAGAAAGACCCAAGTAATGGAGTGAGGGAAGGACACTCAAGAAAGTCAAAATCATTCGACGATGACACTTCCTCCATAATCATTTCGAGAGAGCAAACGAATGTATTTTGAGGGCCCTCGAGAATGTAGCAAGTAGAAGTCAAAATAATTGTATAAGAACGAATCGTAATCGTAAAATGGGTTTTGTTAAAAAAATATTAGGAAAGTGCGACGACGAAGTGAGAGAAATTAGCTGCTTTTCCCTCGTTAGACCACATTTAGAATACGCTGCCAGTGTTTGGGACCCTCATGAAAAAGGCTTAATAACAGAGTTAGAACGCGTGCAAACATCTGCCAGGTATGTGAAAGGTCGTTACGATAGTCTTCTTAGTGTAACTGACCTCTTAGATAAACTCGGATGGGAATCTCCGTCAGATCGTAGATTGAAAAATAGACTAAACCCTTGAGATAAATTCAATAGCAGTGTATTTTCTTATAAAGTTAGCTACATCTTACGGACGCCAAAATACTACGGATCATCAGATCATATAAATAAAATAAGAGAGATAGACTGTAGAACAGACAGATTCAGAATTCTTTTTTTTCTACGATCAATAAGAGATTATAACTGCAGCGATAGAACTCGTAAATAGATTAGATGACTTGTAGTGTAGCCCACTAGCGTATGTATAACTTAATGCATGTTTCTTAATTTTATTATTAATTCTAACAGCATATGGTAGTATAATTTGTTAGTATGCGTGACGTTTTTTGGACTGTGTGGTGTGCATGTGGGAGTCCAATTGCATGATGCATGCTGGTGATTGAGCACCTCCTGCCAAACACCCCAGAGGTGGCTCGCAGGGCATTAAGTACATGTAGATGAAAGAAAAATGATTCCGCCAATTCCAAATGGAGATGGTGGGTGGCAAGGATAAAATCGAAGCAATAAAAATACTCTACTCATTAAAACTTGAATTAAATTCTCGTGTTTCATTTGAATACGGGTTGACGAGCGTTCACTGGGGTAAGGAGATTTATGGAGAAGCTTAGGTAAACTACGCTATTAGGAAAGGAAGGGTGGAGAGAAACCGGGCGTCGGCATTAGTCTACTCTCAACAAATGTGAGAAAGAGGACCACGGCTTCACGACCCATAAGATCTGATTACGGGCCCAAAGGTTGGGAATCCAGCACTCTAGCAACCACAATAACTATGGGTATTCAATAGGGTTCTATTTAAATAACACTCCCAATGCTTAGCGGCCGTTAAGTTTTTCCTTACATCCAGGCAATTAACTGCTATTAGTCCACCATAAACCAGAGTAATTCATTACGATTAGACATTCTCATGAGACAATGAACTAAGATGAATTGTTCTAATTGGCAGAGAAAGGGAAGGCCTATACAAACAACTACATACAATCTACTTAGGAGGGGGTAATCCTTTCTAAGAGAGCGCTCATGTATTACGAATACACATCGTTGAACATCTTCAAACCCTTCCCAAAGTAAGCAAAAATTAGAATTTGCCGAACCCCAAAAGCATGTTGACTCGTTACCCTCTGAGAAAAGCTTACGTAATACTAATACGTTCCCTAATGTGCAAAAAAAGCGTAGATACTTCAACTTATTTTCAAATCAGAAACCAACCTTAACCTTACTATGAGTCGCATGAAGGTAAGCTTTCCCATTTTTCACATTCTTCACAAGGCTTTTCGTAAGTCTAGAAAATCGACGACTCTTTAAAATGTATAACGTTTTCCACTACATCGCACGGACGTGTTTCACCAAGATAACCACCTCCAATTCTCGGAATTACTTTCTCGAAAGTTCAACCTTTATTCGATTTACCACTGCAAAGACTAGGAACGAAATAAATGTGGGAAATATTGAGTTCAACTAAAAATAAGTAGGAGACAAAGCCTCACCAAGGTACAACAATGCAAGGCATAAACATTGATGAAGGACTGCTAAATTCGAAGGAAACTAATAACTAGTCAATAGTGGGCAAATATAAACCTAAAGGCAAAAGAGAGATGGCATATTGCTACACAGAAAAAACAATTTGGGTAAATAAATTACTGCAGCTAGTATTCCAACATCGGACAGGCAATAAGAGGTCACAACTAAAAATTCGACGTTTGTCGGATAAAAAACAATAAGCCCAATTTTGACTGGAATTACAAGATGAAATGATTTTGGCCCAACCGTGACAAACACTTATTTTTTTCGGTAAAAAATAATTTCCAGAAAACTTAAATATAACCTAATCCATGACTGGGGATTACCACTATTGCAAATGCAATTAATTTTATGGGATCGACGACCCAGGGCCGAAAATTGGTGTCTTCTCTCAGGAAAATACTAATCAAAAACCAGGTCATCAATTGAACATAACCAGAGAACTTGGCATTAGTCAATATTTCTAGCATGGAAAGGTTTCAAATAATAACCCTGAAACAATTCGCCTAGATCAATCATGACTGTTTCCTAGCACTGACAAAATCATCAGCTTTGCTAACAAACAATAACATGATCATACGAGTTTTAATAGGTCTTCAACATTTGCTTCCTCTGGAATATGTGCTGTACATGCCTACCCATTCATTTAATTAAACAAAATTAGAATTACGACAAACTTGCTACCGCAAGGAACACGTCAGACCGCGGCGCAAGCTGTAGTTTAATTTGTACCATGCGTGAATTTTATCAATTATTAGTAGGGAGATTATTTCCGCAGGATGTATAAGCGTGAATTTTGCTATACATTCGCAGAGCTTAAGAAATTTACTACGAAAAGCATAAAATACACGGGAGTGATAAATAATGACAATTCAGTTACTAAGGATTTCAAAACATCCGGCGGAATATCGCTTAATGCAGTTAAATATTCATAATTCGAAGAAATAAACTCATTTCAGGAGGTTTTGGTGCACTGAAATTTATGCGCACGTTTAGCCATTCAATAAACACGGTTAAGCATTCCCACAGTTCCTCTCATTCATAGCTCCTTCGACATCTTTCCCCTTACCAATTATTATTGTTATTACCATGTCCACAACACCCCCAAATATAAAATATTCCAGTTTTCGTCCAGTCCGGCAGGAAATAAATTAATAAAGAAAGGGCGGTTGATAGCTGCGACTTCTAGGCAACAGAAGAAATGGGAAAAATTGGTAATATATTTTTCATTCTAAAAAAATAAGCATTACCGCGTAATCACACAGTTAGAAAAAGCATCTCGATAGCTGAAGAACGCTAAAAACAAACCAAGGAACAATGCGGTAGCATAACAGAATAACAGCGACTTACACAAATTACGTCCACTACAATATTTGATATTAATCATCCAATTGCGACCCGCTAAAAAGTTAAAAGATGAAAAACTTCTGACAGTATTTGAAAGTACATCGATCTGACAATAGTGGCATCAATTCACATTAATGACACCACTCATCACCAGCATAATTAAACATTCACTAAACCATTGCCAGTAACATGGGCTCAACGGCCACTGAAAGTTCTAATACACATGCATAATTAGCATCTTTCATTTACGTATTTATTTAACACCAAAAACAGCACCTAGGCCTTTATATTGGGTTTTATAAACAAAATAAATTATGTAAATGCAATTAAAAACAAGTATAAAAATAATCTCATAAATAAAAATCATTTTTAACATATAAAATACCTATAAATGGTAGGTATCACAAAGAAAGTCTTCGCAATGGACGGTTGAAATTGGTGCGGGAGGCAAAGAGGTCAAGAGAAGAAGTATTTGAGATGAATTGAAAAGACAAGGTAAGCGGTTTTATTTGCAAATTGCGAAAAATACAGGATGTCGGCATAAATTAACGAAAAAGGTTTGAACCACGTTGCCACCAAAACCCTTTCTGGAAAAGTGAACATATAACGGCGCCGTTCCCACGTACGAGATTGTCGAAATTACGGAGAGAATTTCCGTGAGACGAGACTCGCCCCATTTCCGACTTGCTGACTTGGTAATTCTCGCGAGGGACGAAATGAAGCAAGACGTCAAAGGCAGCTGTATCTTACTGGCGCATATTGTGACACGTCGGCTCGACTGTTTTTATAACAGAAATGCTAAGCAGAGGCTTCGCCGAGCGAGCATTTAACCACGCGAAAATTGAGATGCATCAAAAAGTAATATGAGAGACGAACTCAACTGCATGTGAAACACATTTCATCTCTGAGACAACTTACAATAACGAAGGATGTAAATATGATGCGCAGGACGATGGTTAAAAAAAAGCAACAACAGTCCTTCAAGTTTTGAGAATACGGTTCGTGGACAGAAAAAATGACAAAGTGAAAACAAAAAAAAAGCTAATTGAGTTCAACCAAATAGTTACATGGATATAAATTTCACCTCCATTTTCCGCCACGGATGGGAATTGATGACTGCATTAAAATGTAAAGAATTATGACGTATGCTTATCACATGATTTGCGAACTTTTTCGTATACCATTACCGGCGGCGAAATTCATTTCAACTCCCGATTAATTTCACACTTTCGAAAGTTTTCTGAACCCTCCACGTAGGGGATGCTTTATTTTGTCCAAAAGGTTCCAATGGCCTCATTTAAAAAAGAAATAGGCTGAGGTAGTTAATCCGCATTGCTGTTGCAAATTTAGTACCTAGTTACTTTATATTTTGCAAAAACGGCAATTTTATTTAAAACTTATTATATAAAAACGAAATTATGAAGCATGAAAGCGCCAAAAGGCTGTATAAATTCAACCAAATTTGTCATGGCTTAATACAAATATAGTAACTGCAAGAGTACAAAATTTCTTCAAATTCACTTTAATAAGTTATCCAAAAACTTCTCCTTTCTGACACTTCTCACGAAAAAAAACATGCATTAATGTTAGAAAATGTGGATGGAATATGAATTAATCCCTCCGTCGTTGCTTACATCATAAAAAAAGAACTTCAAATGGAAAAAATAAATAAATCACATGATACTCCCCCCAGGACCTTTGCGTTTGTTTACACGTTTACATATTTTGATAGGATTTTTTCATGTGTCACACTAACGACGAAGGGGATGAATCAGTTTCCTAATTAAACCAATTTATGATTATTTATAATTAATATTTTTCCATTTATAGGGCAGTTTTGAAGATAGGCGATTCACTACTGGCCTTAACATTAGGCAGTCATCTTAAAAACCCTCGTATATACTTAATCTGAGTTTTTTTTGCCGGAAAAGCATAGAATAACAAGATATGAAGTTATAATGATAAATAAATGGTAAAGAGCACTAAAAATAAGAAATTAATTCTACGGTTGCATTAAAAGACTATTACTTTAACAATATATTTTATGTTAAAATATTACGAAGACTATCAAAAAAGAAAACTACAATTCCAGGAGAAAATAACTTCAGTAGTACTACGAGTTTCCAGAACAAACAATTTTCTACTACCGTTAATTATGTGAAATTCCGTTCGTATTTCGATGCGTCTGCACTAATAAGATTGAATTCGATGACTAATTAAAAATAATTATCCCACAGGATAGACTATTACCACGCGTTGCCACAGTTATGCCATCGTCAGGTACGTACACACATTAAATCATAACATATCACTCGTTACTTATCCTCAATGACAGCACAATTGAGCGAATTGAAGTTACCACACCACCTATATTAATAAAGATTCACAACGTATTCGTTTTATTTGCAAAATAGCGGTCTGCTCCGCATTCACGGACACGTTTCTTCGAACAATGAAACGAAAAATTTAACATTCCAAAAATGTAAAGAGAAATAACAAGATAAAAAATAACAAGAATAAGTTAGATTCAATAATGAGACAAAATAATTGAAGAATACAATACATTGCGAATAGTGACTTCACAATGACAGTTTTAATTTTATGCGATATTTGTAAAATCGAAAGATATGACAAACGAAACAAATGGTAATCCAGCAATTCTTGCACAATTGTCCGACAACACCAGACAAGACAACGCGAATACATGATCTGAAATACATAATTCCTCTTGACTACGCGTGGAGTTTTAAACGGGGTCAAGATCACGTATAGCCATTATCCCATTGGGCTTTTTCAATGGAAATTGCTGATTCGCACTTTCCAATCAGATTCGGGCGAGACCGACGTGGCCACTCTCACGCAGGGGTAAGAAGAAAACGGTCCACCGCGCACCGATTTCGCAATTGAAATCGCCAGACGGCAAGAGGACAGTGGCTTCTTAAAGAGATCACCTCCGACCAACGGAAGAAATAAAAAAACTCTTTTTCTTGGACGAAACTTTAAAATTTCCTTCTTCCATCCCATCCTCGTCATTAAACTAACGTTAAACATTCCGAAACCATGGTCGCATAATGAATCTTACTTTGGATGTTTAATAAGTATTTATTTCCTCATTTTCAACGCTTGCATCCAACAAAATATACACCAGGGATTACCTATGAAATGCTTTGGACACCGAAAGTACACATTTTTTAAAACTTCAACATACCACCCATGCCTAAACAACTTAACTTCAATAAATAATACATATAGACACAGCATTTGAGCACAAATTTAAAATAATGGAATGACTATAGCTTCAACGCAATACACAATATTGCGTATTTTGTAAAAAAAATTCAAAACAAATATCATTGACAAAAGTTTGACTTTAATTAGTCCATTAGGCCTCCCATACAAGAATTTACAAGCCCCATAAGCACGGTAAAATAAAAATTAAATAAATTCGCTCGAAAGCGAAGCTTATTCGCTAAGAAGTTCACAATGAGTTCTGACCCTTTGTAATTTCCCATCGCAGCCGACCAGATGATATATGCGAACGTGTTACATGTGACATGAAATTAACAAAATTAATTTCAAATTTTGGAAAGTACGACTTCAGGATGTCCAACAACACTCAAATCTGGCAGTTCACTCCTAGAGTAGGCAACTGTTAGTATCACTCAGAAAATTAGCCTGAAGTCTGTTATGGATTGGAAAAGGTAGAACTCAACCGCACCTAGCCTAAGATGTCATATCACACATTCATGGCAGTTCTACAGGGGACATTCAATATCTCAGATCCACGTAGCACTTCGAGCTTTTTTGTTTAGGATGTCCCAAAGTCCCGCACGGGACTTGAACGCGAGAATCTCCGGCGAAAATGCCAACGCTCCACCAAGTGGCCACTACACTACTTTCAAGTTTACGCAACACATACTATCACTTCAGAGATATAAAATGAAGTTTGCCCGGTAACAAGGATGTATTCCAGAGTTTTTCCCGCTTTATTCCCACTTTTTCCCGATGTGGGTGGTATCCTGTAACAAAGCAGCCAGAGTGTGACCCCGATTTTATCTTGGCAGGACTGGAAAAACATATGCGCGCTAACTGCAGGGATATTGTTCGCCCCAGCAGGCATAATGTCCGGGTTGTGTAAAAAAAAAGGAGAAGCTAAAAAAGATGATAACGTACAGAGAAAATGACAGTGAACAGACGAGATAGTAAGTCAGATGATTCAAGCAGACACGGCGGTGGTGGTAGTCCCATGTCAAACACACGATTAATTCCAGAGGGAATGGTGAAGAGCTGGCGGAAAGTGGGGATAAAACTCAATGAAGAGGATCAAGATCAAGACGACGACATGGCTAAGACTGCGAAGCCTCCTAATCGAAGAAGCGATCGCCAAATGAGAGAAACTGTATTCCTACGCCACTTTAGGCGGGAAGGGAGGGCGAGACACGCAATAAAATACTGAGATTAAAAATCCAACAATATAATTAATTGGCTATCAAAGAAAAAACAGCTTCCAAAATGCAATAAAATAAAATGATTGAACGGTAATAATACCCCGTCAGACCAGTCTTTTTCCGAAACGAATTAAATGTTCAAACTTCCGCATTCGTCTTGAACTTGGAGAAGAGAGAATTTCGTTGACAGCATTTTAGGATTTAAAATGTGCATACATCACCTCAGATTTTGCTCAGTTCTACTTATTTTATCTTTAAGAAACGTGGAACTGTTGACAAAATATATCCTGAAAATTTCAATTTCACGGCTATAAATTCAAAATCGGCCGAGCAAAAACACATAATTAGATCGGTAGGGAGTGAGTGATGCGTCATCTTAATCGCTAAGGCGGCAGCAAGAAAGTTTTACTACAATAAAAATACATTTTACTTGCCGTTTAATATTCCTTTTTTACTTTATTCCCTCAAAGTAGTTTTATCTATTTTATTTATATACCATGATAATAAACCGATTTTCATTACTGCCTATCTGTATTTCAACTAGCAAAAGATGATTGTGTATGTAATGTATTTCTTTGTGTTGAGTGGATGACGGGAGCTAACATCGCTCGCCTGCAAGTAAGTACACGTGTTACGATAAGTCCATTCCATAACCATAACGCCATATGCAGCGTGCTGCAGGTCAGTGATAACTCAACCGCAGCCTTACACCGTTGACGAGGCTCGCAGATGTGGATAACGCAGGACTAATAACAAGGAAAAGGAAAGAGGGAATGGCACTAACCAACTCACACTCATCCATTCCTTACAGAAGTAAATGCATGGCATCGCACTTCCAGATCATAGATTTCAAATGGTCGATATAAAACATAATTCACCCAGTGACTGCAAATGTCAGTCAGATCTGCTGGTCTAAATGACTCCAAAAACTCGAGCGAAGTCGACAACAGGACCTTGCAATTAAAAAATTCTATTCGTGATTGCGTGTACTACGTTGAGCAAATAGACTACACTTAGAGCTTAACATTAATTATCATCGTAACCATCGGATACATACAATATACATTGACTACGGTGGATGAAGCTTTATAGTTGTGAATTCTTAAAATTCCGACTAATCAAAATTCCACCCGAGTTTTCTCAACGGTGCAAGAGAAGCCCATGCGAAGCCCACGAGTAATACTTTTCCCGCGCGGCGTCGCTCGGTACAATGACTCATGAAATGGTACGTACGAGTGAAGCAAGTGCTTGTGCTGCACTACTTCATTCCCGCTATCTCCCCAACATTCGCTCGATCGAGAAAAATCCTCTTTCATAAGAAACGCCCCCAATGCATTGTCCACAATGGGTCCCAAATTGCGACAACGCCCACGCACCTGAATGGGTCATCCCCCTCTTCGATCACTGAACGAGCCGCAGTCACGGGAGAGAGAGAGAGAGACAGTTCGACCGACAATTTCATATTCCCTACACGGATACGTATTGTTTCAACTGCGCGATCAGAAAAGTGGTTGTATTAAGATGGATTATACTAATTGCATACCGAAAGATTTAAAATATGCCCGCACAACTATATCGTCTTTCCAAGAAGCACGGCTGCAATTAACAGAATCAACTGAATTAAGTTGTACTTACAATTAAAGAAAGCGTAAGTTCAGCTGAGTAGCCAATGAAGGGTAACTCAACTCCCATCAATATGTTTAACTCGCATCAGACAATCCCCGTCAGTATTACGACAGCGGTAGTTGCTAATGCCGTCGGCACAAGTAAATATAAACCTGGTCATCGGCTAACGTAGAGAAACGAGCGTGGTGGACATTGGAGAACGGTTTGAAAAAAATAGAAAGACCAATATTTGTCAATTTTTTTTACCTACAGCTGATATATCGAACTGTCGGCGAAACAAATTCAAAACGCACAGCATTCCTCAACAGTCCTATCCAAGCGAGAGCTGACGATTTCACGAATTTTGGAATCGTCAGCACCTTACCTTCCATTCGATGAGGGGGCTGATGTTCGCACAATTTTTCTTCCATCTGTAGTTCACCGACTATCCTACTTCCTGAATTAAATCGGGAGACGTGAACGATCCGAGGACGGACTACACGGGGCTACGGGGATACCGTCTATCCCTCTTCCGAGAAATTACAAATTGAATCATTGCGCATCGGCAGGAATTTAGCCACTATTTTTTAATTAATTAAAGTTTTCAAACACTTTTGCAATAATTATAAAAGTGGACGTTCAAAATCGTGAACGGCTTCAACAATTAAACTCTTTTTGGGTGCTATATGGAGGAACGCAGCAGCAAGGACATCAGGAAAAGGAGAGATTGTTCAAGAGTGGTCTTGATGAATAGAAAGAGTTGTTGAGAGGATCGATGCGTGTAGGTGTAAAGAACGGGCCATTATAGAGTCTGATCCGGAGCGTCACGCTCCGCGGGGCGGAAACGTGGATATCGACGGAGAAAGACGAGGAGACGCTGGAAGCGATTGAGATGTGGGTAAGGACGACGAGGAGAGGAAAGGAGACAGACAAATGAGGAAGTTGTAGACATGGTGGGGAGGAAAGATGATTTGAGGGGAGAGGAAATAAGTTGGAGGCAGAGGGTGTGGTTGAAGCTAAGGAGAGAAGGCAACTGAAAACAGTGGTAGAATATGATGGAAGGGAGATGGAATCACGAATAGTAGGTCTGAAGTCGCACTGAAGAATGTAATTCAATTCGGAGAAAGAACGGACTGGGGATATTCACAAAATGCAACGAGGCATCCCATCTTAACTGATATAAAATCTATAACATTAAGTGCAAAACAGCGAAAAATGACAACGTTTGAGGAATCTCCTTCGAAATTATCAGCGGAAGATGCCCTAACATTCTCAAAACAAAGTACATGCCCTCCGATTAGTTTAATCATTCGAGATCATCCACGATTTTCATTAATCCGTCCACCGTTCGCATCTGCGGTGTTTGATATAGCGCGGGCGATTCATGGGTAAGAGTAGGTTCGCGAAGGAGGGGGAGAAGGAAGAAGAGAATACAAGGGCGGCGGGGGAGGGAGGTAAGAAAGACCTGTTTCTGCAAACACCAGTTTCCCCCTCCCCCCACACTACGCACGCAAGAGGAGGGGGCGAAAGGCAGGCGAGGAACCCATGGGAGAGAGAGAGAGAGAGAGAGAGTCTGTCAGAGAGGGGAGTGAGTTCACACGAGGATAAGGGGAGGGAGGAGGGCAATGCAGAGGCTGGCGGGGAAGAAGTGGAGGAACACCACCACCCCCTCCTGAAATCACGGTCCGTCAAAAAACGTTCGGCTGGAGAAAGGGAGAGTGGGTGAGGAGAGGAGAAAGGCCCTTCGGCCGCAGAAGCAGTGTGGCAGAGTGAGGGGTGGATGGGGCGTGATGGTGCAAAAGAGACCACTCACAATTAAGAGAAAAATGAACGTCGGCGGGCGCATTTAATTAATCGCGGCGGCTCATTATACCACCACGAATATACGTAGACAGTAGATTGTGGATGCGACGAGTGTTCGATGAATTATCTATGCCCCTTCGAATTCTTCAATGCAATTAATTCACGCGTTTTCCCACAGCACCTACGATGCTGGCTGAAATTCAATCACGTTAGAAAAAGAACCATTAGAATTTAGAAAGAATCGATCAGGTAAAAAGCATACATATTTTTAATAAACCTTACACTTTTTCACCCATTATCATTTCCATCTCTTAGATCGGACCGAGGCGCCATTACTAATTAACGAACGTATGTCACTGAATCGTACCACTCATTTCCTTATAACTAAAAATATCAATGCAAAGGACGAGCGCTTTAGTTAACAATCATTAAAACAACAAAAATCAGTGCCTGGCGAAAAACAACTTACTATTTGTAATCTTCATTTTCATTAAGGATAAAACCCTGAGCCATAAGACCCCATGTAAAAATAATGATCTCAACACGAAAATAAAAAAAATTGAAAAAGCAATTAATTTAGATTGGTAGAGGGTATACCAAAATTTATAATAGCATATAAAATATTCTTGAAGAAATTCACTCTTTAACTTAACACTAGTAGATCTGTCATCCACGGCCATGAACCCAGAACGCCACGTAATTCTCAACGACATGGAGGTCCATGGCGTAGATTCCTTTACCTCCACATGACATTCCTCCAATGACACGAGGTTGCCACATATATGTCACTAGATGGACAAAATAGGTACGGAAACATTGGTCATGGGTAGCCTTCCAGAAGGAAGAAAATCATCGTAACCATCAAAATAACCTCTTTCAGCAACAGAATAGATTTTCGCCTTTACAAAAGACCGCAGAACCTCGTAAATATCAACAGGAGATGGAAGTTAGGGGATTAACAACGCAGAGTTCATACTCGTGGATGGAATGATGCAAAGAGGCTTAGTGAAACACTCTAAATTAGAGAAATGAGCGGCCGTACGAAGAGGAAAAAAATAAGCGTTGAGTGGAGCGTTTAATTTCGTGGAAGATAAGTTGAGCGTGGCGAGAAAAGAGGATGTGACGCGATGCACCCAAAATTCACTTTCGCTGATTCTCCCGCACAGCATTCCCCAACACAGCAGCAGCTCGTGACGTTCAGCGAGTGAATAAGCCAAGCGAGTTCATTTTTCTCACCAATGCCACGAGACCACGACAAAATCTGCGATTTCATACCGGGTCTGGCAAGTAAAAAAATAAAACTTGGCTAACAACTGGCTCATTCAAATATGTCCGAATACTAAATCCAAATACCGAATGAAGTCGGAAAAATATCTTAGGAACGGGTTAATCGATTACTTTGGCAATCATCTGCGGAGAGGAGCATAAGGTGAAACCTCCGAGGCAAAACGATCATCATCTGATAAAGTAGTTACGAAGTGCTGGACGCCCATGACAGAAGATACATGTAGTATTGTCCAAAAACAATCTGGTACAATGAATTATGCAAGCCATGCGAGGGTGACACACACACGCACACTTAATGGAGATCTAGCTTTAAACTGTTACTTGTTGCTCAGAGCGTCTACATAATACCCTGCGAACCACCTCTAGGGGGTTTGGCAGCACACGTTAGATAGATCTCCCGCCAAACACCTCAAGGTAGCTCACAGAAAATAATGTAATGTGTCAAATAAAGTAAACCAAAAGAAAGACAGAGATAATTTCGGATAATGGCAGATAATGCTGTAGGAGCAGTCACAATAAATGTAAATTCCCACAAAACGACAGCATCTTAATTTCCGTGTGATGTACGGAAAAAAATTAAGTACCCATTAGGTACCTCCTGCAATATCCATCTCTTATTATTAACGCTCATCTTGCTAAGCCAAACACTGCTGAAGTCGATCGCATGCAAATACCCGACCATTCGTTTTTTATCTTAAAGCCATCTATATCTGCAAGTTGAGGTTACTCAGGAAAAAGCATTTTCTACGGAGGAGGACGCTTAGACATTTTCGCTTTGCAGAGGAACGTAAAACAATACGACGATTAGAATAATTTTCGCTTGATGTTCTTGTTGAAGAGTCTTAATTCTGGCAAAAACCTAATAAGCAAGGTTGGCATTGCATGTGCGACAGGACGCGTCAAAGGTCAGCCATTGCGAAGGGTCAACGCCCATAATCGATAACCTATATTCGAATGAAGACCCACCAACTACATATCGAAGGTGCACGTCAAAGCGCAGCCAACGCATGGTCCATACACTTTAGAGATTCTGAACGAAGGAAAAGAACAAGAAATGCTAACGCAGGCAGAGATTAGAAACTATTGACAAATACATAGCGGTTTTTAAGGTATACCTACGATGATAATCATTCACATAGCCTTTATACCTGTGGCGAGGGAACCCTTATTGCGAACTAGCAGAATTGATTACCTCAAAATATTTATCGTAAATATGAATACTCGAACAAATTCGCCCTTTATGGGGACGACCGTACTTCACGGACACCTCTTATCCCATGTGTGAAAAGCAATGTAACGACACGGCCCTTTAAATTTACCTTAACTAAAGTATTTTAAGGATTCTGACCTAAGAAAATAAAATGCCCAGTTTTTCATCCGTAGAAAACCATTCACCCAATAAAAGAAGGCCAGAAAAGGTAACAAAAAATAGTCACCCACATAATATGAATTTTGACAATTCGTCAGGCTATCGATTTTAAACATCGCTGTCTTTCAATAGAAATACTGCAATGAAATAACAAGTGGGTCTTTCATGAAACGCTATATACCATATATCGCACACTACATCTACATAATACCCTGCGAGCCACCTCTAGGGTGTTTGGCAGGAGGTTTGGATTTCTCCACAAAAGTTAAATAACAAATCATAAAAGTTAGAATGCAGACGACAAAATGGGGCAAGAAAACATTTAGGAAAAAACGGGATCAACTTCTTTTTCGATGTATAAGATGCTGAATAAAGCATATAAATAGCATACAGTGGACGCACGATTAATAAAAGGCTATTTTCGCTATATATATTAGTGGTATTAATTCAAAAGGACGTTGACTATAACGTCTGGACGGTAAGCTACCGACATAAAATACTATTTTAAGCCCTTGATAAAATAACACCATTACATTTCAGCATATTTCATATTGCCATGGCACCATGGGAAGAGTAATGCAAGTTCAAGATGGAGATGGGAAAATAGCTTGTGGTAGGATCCAACATCGTCATGCGGAGGTCTACTGAAAATATGAATGGAATTAGAGCAATGCCGCCTCGTCGTTTAGATAATCGCTCAACCGCTTAAGATATCTATTCTAAAAAAATACATTGAGCACGAACTGCGCATTCCAAAACAAACACAGATTCCAAAATCACAGCAGAATTAAGAGGATCATATCACACGTGACATAATCGTGGTTCAATAAACACAGGCTGATATCAGATTAAAGTTGAATGGCTGGCTGAGTGACAAAATTTCACTGACGGTTGTCAATTTTTCAGTGACATGTTAAAGATTCATAAGAATGACGTTTGTCTAATTTCTCCACGTAAATTAGTTAAACGTAAATATCATAGTTTCCCTTGACAGTAAAAGACAAGACCCCCTCCCCACCATCACGAGGGCTGCCACCTGCCCTGGCTCGTGAGTCACATCCCAGGGTTCACTAACACTCGAAGCGAACGAAGCCTGCCTGCCCGCCGTGGAACTCGCGACTGTGACGACAGGACGTGATTGGTTCGGATGTCAGTCCGACTTCCCTGCTCTCCCGCGACCAATACGTCGACCTTCTGATCCGAATCATTTAAGGGTCACTCTCGAGAGCGACCGGAATGCTTAAAAGGAAAAGGTTATCCACCACCGCCGCCGCCAAGGATTCGCCATTCACCTTGAGGCTACATTCTCCGTCTATTCACGGCTATCGGCCACCGGACATTAACGACTCGGAAAAAGCTACCGCATCCAGCGGCGAGGAGGAAAAACATGAGAGAAAACAAGATTAAATACGCTTTGAAAATATTAAATAAAATGCCTTCCACTCCACCGTGTTGGTGCCTTTTTCGTGACGCGTAACTCATTCAAAATATATTCAATCGCTTTAAAATTTTCAGGGCACATATTGGGTCTGGTCTAAGTTTGCTTGTTTCTCAAACAAATTAAAAAAATTTAACAAAAAAATACAGTGAATGATAACTGCGAGCATGTTAATTATCTGAAATTAACCAATAGGGCACCAATATGAGCGCAAACGTAATCTAATAAGCATTTTTTTCTATTGTAAGAAATATGGAAAATACAGTTATAAGCAAAACATCCAATGAAATTTTAAAATAATATGAGAGGATGAGAGGACTGAAAAAACAAATAACCTTTTCCCAAACATGCTTCGCCACTAAACATAACGGTAAATAGAATTTTGAATAATCTCCACAGTATTGCGCTCCACCTTCAATTTGTAATTCAAATTAATAAGTTAAAATAGAGCCGGAGGGAATTCATAGAAGCCCAATACTGTGACGTCAATGAAATGCCTATACCGTTTTAAAAGGACGCTATACTGCCTTTCGATCGGTTGTTCGTGACAATGTTTTATGCGATCAAAAAGATATCTTCCTGAATAACTACATGTGTACATAGAGGTTAATCAATATTTACCTTAACTACAAATTTGATGATTTCAACTTAATGCATTAACTCCTATTTAAATGTTTCATACTTGATGTGACGGAAAATGTAGAAAAATATCTACTCCATACACATATGTCCTCTGGAATCTTCAAGAGGGTGGAGCAAAGTACAAATCAGTCACCAGAAACCTCGAAATAGGAGCGTGGTGGAAAATGGGATAGGTGTGCGTGTTCTTAAAGTCAATGAGAGCACGATGTGCAGTTGTATGAGGGGAGCATTTCGGACCTCCACCTTTAACACGTGAGCCACTCATGAAGACCATTTGAAAAGAAATAAACCGGACGAGGCTGCTATTATTCCCAGGCTAATAAAATTATGAGTCATTTCCAAGTCTGCCACTCGAGTAAACTGCAGCCCATCGACCGATGCGTCCAGGGGGAAGAAGCGGAGGTCATGACCTCCGAGAACATATTATGAATAAGAAATTAAGTGACACAGAGGCACGCGTAATAACAACCACCCCCTCGGCACGGGCGCGGTGCATGCTCGGTCCATAAAGACCGGCCCGAAACAATAGATAAATGGTCTCGCTTCCAAAATTTATCTTTGTCGCATCTGAAAGGATATCTTAAAAGAAACGGGCGTATATTTTTCTTGTTCCCATATCCGTCGGCAACTTCGCGATTTACATCGATCCTCTTAAACCCAACCTCGGAGAAGGAGGGAGGGGGCTGCGGGATTCATTCTTCACCCCGTGTAATTGGCAGCTAATCACACCAGTCCCCCCTCTCCTCTTCAAATAAACACCGCCTCCTTTCCAACCAGCGGGCGGGGTAGAAAAAAACCGCGCTCCCTCTTGGCTTCATATGAATTATAAAAGCGAGCTGCAACTTTTGCGAATTTTTATAAAAGTTGAAATTTGATTTACACAGGGAATTAAGGTTTTATAAATTTTCAAAAAAGTGCGTCACCATCGATCTAAATAATGGAAAAGGCAGTGATGGATGAACTGAGGTATAAGCAAACGAACCCACTCGTCAAAGATGTGTGAACGGTAAATGGAAGAAACTTTTTTCGGGGCGACAGCTAGGAGAGAAATTTCTGAAGCAGACGTAATTTGCTCAGCCATCATTATGCAATGTAACGTACAATTGGTATACCACACAAACAACAAAATAGATACAAATAAAAATAAATTCATTCATACCATATTAATTTATGTTTTAATTCGTTAATCATGACCTAAGTGAACTGCTTCGGACCATTACATAAATAGCCAGCCTAATACACGATGGCATAGCAACTCCATGAAACGTCAGTTTTGATTATTTTCACGCGCTCCTCATTCCGAAGGGATATCACCAGCCCCATCAGGGTATAGCGAAAAAAACTGTTTTGGTGAGATGAGTCAGGGCGTGCACGTCAAGCTCAACGCCGGGAAAAAAGCACGAGATCATCCTACATGACTCATACAATACTTCTGCCATCAAGATCGGATTTCCAACAATCCAACACCATGAAACATACCGACTCAATATGCGAAATGGACAAACTGCGGCTAACTTTGGGCTAACACACAATGAAATGAAAGGATAGACAGAGGAGAAACGAAAAATCAAGCGACGAAAGATTTTTCAAGAGAAGGAATTCCAAAAATTCCGAACGATTTCTTCGAGAATAGCTCCGGCGTTAGAAACGAAATGAAGCGTTTTTCACCTTCATAATTATCAAGAGACAAATTATCGCCGGGCGCACTCTTACAAAGTAGAGGATGATATAGCTGCTTCCTTCACAAAGGCCATGGTTAGTCCAAAATATAAAATAGAACCCCGCCCAGCGGGTCACACCGAGGAAGAGCACCAGAACTGCTATTACCCGAAACACATTATGTGAAGTTATGATAGAAAAAAATGCCCTTTGAAGGTGCCTGAGTAGGTACTGAATATATATTTTAAGAAATCGCATCGCATAATTTTCAGGGGCATTTTAAAAGCCCAAGTTCCCAGATGTATAGTTGTCTACTGAGAGCTTCTTTTTGGGATGGTTTCAGCTGTTAATTATTCGCGGTTATATAATGGCATGGTATCGAAGATTTTAAGAAATTGTCGTATGCTTTAGTCGGTACTCTAGATTTTTTGTTACATATATCGACTCTGGTTCCAATAAATCTATATTACTGGAGTTCTAAATCACTCAAATCGATTTTTTAAAATTTAGTAATACACACGGCGCTGGCGGACAAAATATTAGCGAATAATAAATACATCCGTAGGTACACAAAAGCAAAATAGGGACACCAAAATCCATCAAGGTCGCAGCCACAAAAATTTTCGAGGGGGGTTAATTTGGAGAGGGGGAACATTTAGGGAGTCAATAAGAGGGAGTGTACTCAAGTCAGTAACATTTCCCAAACATTTCGCCCTCTCCTCCCCCTCGCTTGCTGCGTCACCGAGAACTATTATCAAATCATTGATTACCAGTCAATACACTGCTCTCCATTCACACACACCAAACAAAATTCATGCGCGGGATAGTATTCTCTTCGCAGGGGCACAAAAATCGCACATCTCAATCGCAACGGGTACTTATGACAGTAAGTATCGATGAAAATACAGGCCATTTCAACGTTGTCTTTTCTCATTCCACATAGCCGGTGCCAATAAATTCAATGATAGAGGGCAATCTTTCATAGGACAACTTTGGCCAATTATACGCTAGTCTTCGATTCAAAGAATAACCATTAACCTGATGTACATTTCACTAAAATGAGAACCAAGCGAACAGAATAAGTTTTTTTTCTCCATGACAGTCTCAAACTACGACATCGGTCGCATTATCAAAATGAAAATCAACGATGGCAGAGCCGACCCTTTCAGGGGATGTGAAAAATGCCCCAAGCGCAGCGACAAAAACTGTGGAAGGGGTCATGGAATGGAGCTTAAAGAGATAGCAAGCAGAATGGAAAAATTTAAGATGATCTTCCATTGAACAGAAGGGGTTCATAACATTGACAATTTAAATACGTTGCTTACGCCAGTTGTAACATTGATTCTCACTATCCTTATAACATTACAGGTTTGATTTGGCATTACCTCTTCCCGGTATTTTGATATAGCTTTGCATGGAAGAACATATTGCCATTTAACCAGTCTTAAAAAATTAATTTCTTTCGTTTTAATATGCTGAACGGATCAGTGCATACTATGTTGGATTCGCACAACCCGCCTACATAATATGTGGGGCTTTACATCAAAACCACCAAAAGCACTTACATCTCAATGCTTGTGACTCACCCCCTGCTAAATACCTTTCGCAGGGTCTCATATAGGGGTACACAAAATCACGACGTGAGTTTCCTTTCGGCGCATAGAAAAACGAAGGGATTGGTAGCGAGGGAGGTGGTAATGAAAACAAATGAAGGCACTTTCCCCGTGCGTAGCCACGATTCATGACCCAGTGCCTCACTTGCCCCATCAACACACCATTAAGCATTCGCGGAAATGAAAGGTAGCATCCACCACGGCGCGTCGGGTAACGTCGCAACGCAATCTGATGACAGCCAATACAATTCGCAGTACGGGGCCGATAACACACGAGAGAAATTTTTAAATCTCATGGGCACGAATTTTTTCACCACTCATCAGTGAAGCAGCTATCCTCGTTTCAAAACAGAAGTTCTCTTGTGTCACTTTCAGTTCTCCCTCTATGGCTGCATAAAATTTGACAAATGGTAGTTTGACAAAGACCTTTTTAAGAATAACATCAGGAAACAAGTTTCTCCTTCCCTTGCATGCGCTTTTCGATAACTTAAAGAACAATGGGAGGGTTACCTGCGGCTTAAGAAAGGTCACTCGATAGGAAAGAATAGGGGGTCAATTTTTTGCCCAACTGTCAAAACATAGAAACAGACCAAGGTCCGATCCAACTCGAAAATTTCTACAATTATAACTCGACCTCACGCACAGAATACTACTTCCCATGTAAATGAATTTGGTTCGGCACGACAAAAAATTATGTCATAACATAACTTTATCAACAAAAAAAAAGTATAAAATCTCATCTTTCCCCGCGGCGAAATTTTATTACTCATTCATTGAAGACCGTTTAATAACGTGCTAGTCGAGTAAAATCGATGACAGGACCATAACATACCGCTTTTTTTCACACAGGCTTAAAACCTGCCTTAAGAAATGGGAGTGCGAGACACTTTTAAAGCACTAATTGAATTTACGATCGCAAGTGGCACATTTTCATAACTGTGCAGTTTTTTCTACGGTTAATGCGACTTTAACTTTCACTACTGCATTGCACTCCTTCATGGTCATATCATTGGAGTTAAGTCCGTGGCAAAAAATCAAATCGTCGTAATACCAAGCGGGAGAAAGTGGTACGTCAAATGAGAAAAGTGGACCAACGAGGCAGGGGTCAGCTGGGGAGACAATTTCTTCCATAGTGGCCCCAGAGCTAAGTCGCTCCACTCCGTGCAGAGGCACAAGTCGCGCGATCGATTCGACGAAATACTAAGGAGGGAATGGAAGGGAGGTGGCGGTTGTGGAACGGATGAATTACCGCTTGGGATGGGAAATCCGAGAGCTAGCAGGCAGCGAAAACGTCCTAACTCAGACCCATTTTTCTTCGCGAATGCCATTAAACATGTAAAGACCCAAAACGCCACGCCGTGTCGCCAAGAAGGGCATTAAACAGAATAAAAAATAAAAGATTAAAGGTATGGGCTAGTGCGCCTGAGCAAAGACACCCTTCGACCAACCTCAAAAAAATATAAACCCCGTACAGGCATATAAGTGCTTGCAAATCACGTCACGGTCTAGCGAGTGAGTCGATTATATGCTGTCGTGTTTTGACAAGGTTGACAAATTTTCGCGTGATATTATATATGCATGCACGTTAAAAAAAACCCCACTCCACGACATAGTTTCCCAGGAAATCAATGACCACCGACGACTGCTCACAAAAATCACCTCCATTTAAGGGGGTAACAAAGGAATACGTATATATTTAATCTTAGATCCAAAACAATAACCTATCGAACATGGTAAATTGGACAGTCAAACAGGGTCATGAGCGAAGAATGTAAATTTACCAAGTTCGTGAAGGTCACCGAACTCGGATGCATGACCAAAAAGAGGTTGAAAGAGAGCACACATTCGAATATACTTTTCCCGTGGACGATTGATCACGCTCTTAAAATTCGAAAAGAACTTTGACAATTCATTGATCTCCATTTGAATGTCATTTCATCATTTGATTTTCAAGAATCAGCTCCCGACATAAAGTACCAAATCACTGTAAAATATACTGCAGGCACGCTGGATATTATACGAGGAAACACAAAAAGACTACTATTTCGACGGAAAATACTACGACGAAATGATAAATTAGACAAGCCTCGAAGACGTGACGATATAAAGATCAAATGCATTCGACCGTAGGTAGGCGACATACCATCCACAGCACAATCGTCAGTCTTGACTTAATATAATGAATAACTAGGAATTCAAACGAACAATTAATACGATGTATGATTGATGTAGCGTTCGATGCTTCCTTCAATGATTTATGATAAAATACTTCACATAAAAATCGCGGAAATAGTACGCCGAAAGCCTAAATATCCAGGCTAACCTCTATTATTACATTAGCCACTTTCCATTCCAGTATCCGCTTGGACTTTTCATATAAGAGGGCGTTTGAATTAAAGTAGCATGAGCTAAAACTACATTATGTAAATAGAACAATCGAATCGCAAGAATGTCAATATAGAAATCCCGTCCATCAACATGAACACAACCATTAAACCACCTTTCAATACCTGGCTATGATATTTTGGTAGCAAATTATAATAACAACAGAACTTATGTGGCATACACTATGGCAAATTACCATTAAACGCTGCTACAAGAAATAACCACCTAATTCCAGCGATATTATTAAAATGAAAACCATTTCACAATGACATTTAACCAAGAAATGGCAAGTAGGCCAAAATTAACACACGACCAATGACAATAAAACTCCCTGAACATTACGAAATAACAATATAACTCTCAGCTAACCAACCATGGCATGATTTTCTATACCTTTAAATCTTAATTACAACGACAACTCCTCCGGACACCAAAAAATTACTTTCCCCTCGGACCATCACCGCCCCACCATACATTCCCAATGAAATAAACAAGTTCATCGCAATAATCACACAAGAAAGTGGGAGAAGTAATTACACGGAAATATAATTATAAATAATATTTAGTAAATCAGGAAGCCGACTTACAGTCAAGATGCTTCTTTTTAGGTCCAATCAATTCCTCCGTAGTCGCTTTGCATACCGATTTCGCCAACCCTTGGCCGGCAATGCTATGTCTGGCTGCCAATAGTCTATCGTTAATCGTTTGGCCAGCCATTTTAACACTCATAATAAATAAATAGACTTATATACAAGGAAGGGCTTAGAAAGCCCAAATCCTACGGCGACCACCAGCGAAATGACACTTTAGCCTGACAGGTCAGCTGTACAAAACGATACTCCAATTCTGTAAGATGGCGACTACGGCACAGGTGGTGACGTCAGAACAAAATTCTAGTCAATTACAACTCCATGATTTTGTGAACGGCGAATACTCACTTAATATGGCATTTGAAACCTTTTTAAAATAGGCAATCCTGTTTTTATTACTTATATAACATTAAATATCACTCTCATTTCTGATGAGTCAAAAGATGTTTCTTTTAACAAGAGACAAACGAAATGGACGTAGAGCGAAGTATGAGTTCTTGATATTTGTCGAGTAATTAATTTATATCATTACAAATGTTATTGACGCTAATATTTTTAGTGAAATGGCATCTAGTCTAAAGAAAACTGTTTTAAAGAAGGTTAGTAACATTTTATAACTGTCCAGTAATGTACCTTAAGGGCCGCATATTTCCCATGACTTACAGGTTTACTTATTTTAGATTTTCAATGCAGCACGGCGGAAAGGGGAGAATTTGTCTCCGAATATTCAGAATGTAATGCAAAGAATGTATATTCCTAAGGCCAAAAATGATCTACTACAATTAATTGTCCCCATTTATAAACTGAACTCCTTAAATCCCGAGAAATTATTGTCTTCATTAGAGTCAGATGATACAATTGAAAATGTGCGACTTATAAATACCAAAGAAGCGGTATTTTCTATCAATCGAAAAGAATTTATAAGTAGTGTCATTCATAAGTGCATTTTCAAGGAAGATATTCGTGGTGTAGAGGAGAATTTATGCCAGAAAAGTAAAGTTGTGATCGAGTTCAGGCAAGTAAAGAAGAGCTTACCGGTTGCTTGTTGCTAAATATTTTTATTATTATTTAGTACTGGTGATTGCAATGTAATATTAACTTTTACTTTCCACAGCTCACCTAATATAGCCAAGCCTTTTCACTTAGGTCACCTGAGGTCAACCATTCTTGGTAATTTCCTTGGCAATATTTATGAGTTCGTTGGCCATGATGTTACCAGAATCAACTACCTTGGAGACTGGGGAACCCAGTTCGGGCTATTAAGTCTAGGTCTCAAATTCGAAAATGTTTCAGATGAATATTTGGGAAAGGATCCTATTAATATATTGTACTCTGCTTATGTCAGTGCAAACAAAAGAGCTTCTCAGGTAACTACCATATTATCCTTCTATATACTTGTATACTAAATGCTCATTCCCCCCTATTGGTTCTCGTCTTTGATGGCTTAAAATCAATGCCATAGTATAGTTACCAATTATGTTTACTCATTAGGATTCATCTATAACAGATAAAGCTAGAGAAATATTCCACAATCTGGAAATAGGCGCCTCTGGAAGAAGTGACTCGCTTAGTTCAAATGAGTGCATGCATGAAATGAGACAGTGGGAAAAAATAAGGAATTACACAGTACAGGAGCTTAGTCTTGTGTACAACCGGCTGGGTGTTAAATTTGATGAATATGCATGGGAGTCCGACTACCGGTGTGCTAAAATCATGCCTTTGCTTCAACAAATGGAACAAGAAGGTCTATTATCTGTTGACAGTTCTGGAAAAAAGGTAAAACTATGTTGTCTGCACTCAATTTAATTCCTTGTTATTTCACTGGGATATTTGCATGAAATTGAATCATATCCTATACGAAATTTAGGTTATGGAGGTAGATGGATACGAAAACCCTGTAACATTGGTGAAAAGTGATGGCACAACATTATACTTGACGAGGGATGTAGCTTGTGCTCTTGAGCGGTACAGGAGGTTAAACTTCAAACAAATGCTGTACGTGGTTGACAACAGTCAAAGCAATCATTTTACGGCCTTATTTTACATCTTGGGAAAGCTTGGAGTCGCACCATCCGAGGAGGAACAAAGCCTTGCGACACTGAAGCATGTAAAGTTTGGGAGAGTCCGAGGAATGAGTACTAGGAAAGGGACATCTGTATTTCTGCAAGATATTTTAGACGAAGCTCAAGCAATTATGAAAGAGAAGATTTTGAATTCTCCAAGTAAGTCGCACCTTTTCAAGTATCACATTTTGCAGCATCCAAACTTCTGTAGAAGAAAAAGTATCCAGTTTGAGGTGGCTACTATTGGTCTGCGAGAAAGTCTGTTTCCTTACTGATGGTAAATAATTCTTAGGACATAAATATACATTTTTTGATGAAGGAAATGCAAAAATGTACTAATATCTCCTTCCTTTTGCCATGCAATTCAGAGACTCCCAATGAATCATTGAACCTAGCCCAAAAGAGTAATTGCTAGGTATGCAGGAATGTAAGGGGAGCACAATTCCACATTAAATCAATAATTTAATATTTTACTCCACTATTTTCGATTTTGCTAACATGTCTTATGCTCAACGTGGGCTTAAGAAAAATGCCAATGAATTTATTTTATCTTCAGCCGTTTCTGAAATATGACTTGGTAAAACTGACAAAAAAATTGGTAAAAATTCATGAGAAGGGAACATTTTCAAATTGCACTTTGAGCTGTCCTAATTGAGCCAAAGCGCTGGAAAAGGTGTCATTTTTCAGAATTTGAAATGCTCTTTGTATTGGTATTCAACGAAATATAGGCTGTAATAAGAAAATGTTTCCAAAAATAAAAGTTTAAACTTGATTAGTTTTCCAAATAAGTAACTTACTGCAAAGTGTAAATCTGGGAAGAGGAAACAACGAGGGAAATATTGGCAATGGAGATAAAGAGAACATTTCGAAGGTGTTGAATAAAGATCATGTGATACACCAGCATTCAGGTGAGCGTCGTGAATCAGGGAAAGCAAATTGGCTATTCTGTCTCTGACTTGACGGTGAAAAGAGGTAGATGATGCAATGTTTATGAATTTCCCTGCCAAAATTTGGACTGAGGATAATATGGCATCTGAAAGGAAACGATTTTCATGTGTGCCAATGGAGGCAGCATGAATGTCTGAATAATTTTATTCCTCCACTGAACCAATTTCACAAGTGCAAGAGTTAAATTGATGAATCTATGTATTTTCAAATATTTTAATTTTCAATGTCCTTCTTTTCATGGTACTATTAGACACTAAGATTTCCAAGGAGATGATTAACGAGACGGCAGACGTATTGGGGACATCGGCTGTAATAGTGAATGACCTCAAACAAAGACGTCAGAGGGAGTACGACTTTGAATGGAGCCATATTCTTCAGGTGATTTTAATATTATCCTACAGTTGTGATGATAGCAAACTAATGAGGGTAACTTTGCAGTTTAATTATTATCTCCAAAATAATGAAGTTGTTAGAGAACTCCCATCGCTGTGTTTGACACCAGATTATGCTCTGCATTTGTGCCTCTCTGTACACTATTCACTTTTTGCAGGCTTAAGAGAGAATCTCACTTGCCAATCATTAAAATTGTCTCAGGAAGTGTTTAAGTGGACTGTATTCTAATTATTGAAGTCAGTTGTCCTCCACCTGTTGTGTCAACTCTTTTAGCGGAACCTAATGCAAGAGCCCATGTGTCTTATGCTCTGGTCTGGAAGCCAGGTATGACCAAGAATTAATCAAAGCCCATTGCAGGCCACGCATGGATTCTATTTGGAAGAGAATCTTTGTATATATGTATTCTGGTATGGAAGAAGTATTTTGGCAGTTTAGGCTCTGTTGCTCACCCTGATTTCATCCAATCTTTTCAAAATTTTCTTCTTCCTCCAATTCATCTTTCCTGAATCCGTCCTTCAATATCCCCTCAACTCTCTCTCTACCTCCTACTCTGTATTACCTATACTTTTTCCAAAAGCTTACGATCATTATCAGCTACTTCAGTAGTCTAACTTTCTATACATATCTATTTTTCCACTTCTTGGAATATCAAACCAGAGGAGACCCTTCCATACTGAATACTCACCCAGAAAGAAATAAGCTTCCTTCTATGGAACAATGAGTAGTGAAAATGACCCTGTGGTCGACACACCCCTGAAACGTTTTTTTTTTTTTTGAACTAATACTATTTTTCCAATCTCTATTATCTGAGCATCATGAATGCCTATTGCTAGCTCTCATCCCCCTTTTGCATAGTTCACATTTGTGCACCGCACAACTGTGTGAAATTCTGGTCATGGTCAAATTCATTCTTTGTGCCCATATCATCCTCTTTTTGGACAATAATGAAGAGAGCTTTTTAACATTGAAAAGTGAAGCATGGTGGATTTGGATTAAATGAGTAACAGGGAAGCTGACACCCTCACCCCCATTCCTACCTACCCCCTCCCCCTCCATAAATATACATATGTATGTATGTACTATGTACTCATTTTATGTTCCTCAGCAGCAACAAGGACGTCATATTCCTCGAGAGAGGTGACATGCTGAGATCACAAAACATACAGGCAACATACCTGATCATCACCAGGCACACCAAAATAACATGCATATTACTCCATAAAAATTTGCTTTTCCTTTCTGGATAATGCATTTTTATGATGATAATTATCTATCGTCTATTATTATTTCCCCTTAAACTGTTGCCTCTTCAAAATTTATAAGAATAATTACATGTTCAAAAGACTGCAACACATATGTATTTCTGTTTATTATCCACAGCATCATGCTTTCAAGTTGATAACTTTCTTAAATATTTTTTTTTCATGATTGCAATTCTGGCGTGATCCAGGTTGAAGGGGATTCTGGAATAAGACTGCAGTACACCCACAGTCGGCTGTGTAATTTGGAGAAGAACTGTGGAGTTGAAATTCCATTGCAATGTGATCCGTTGCTTTTGCCGGAACCAGAAGTGACCAATCTTGTGCGAGAAATGGCTAGGTAAGTTCTCAATTTTATCCTATTTAAAATCCATTGTTTTGCTGCTTTATCTGTTCATAGATTTTCTTTTTAATCTGTGTAGTATATATACTTGTAATTTCCATGCAATTTCAAACCAATGTCTTCTTTTTATTTTAGATTTGAAGAGGTCATGTTTAAGTCATATAATGAGCTCGAGGCATGTCACCTAGTAGTGTACCTATTCCAGTTGTGGTAAGTTTCTTAAGAATCTAATTAAATGGTCCTTATTTATTTTGCACTGGAATGGTTACTAACTTAATTAATCATGGTGTTGGATATTAAATTCTCAACATGAAATCAGTAGCGGAGACTGAAAAAACTTGGGGGGGGGGGGGCACAAAATATATCTTGAGTTAACTTTACTTTTATCGTAATAAAAAATAATCAAGGCACATGCAGAGATTAAGAAAATTGTAATTAAATTTATTACACACACATACAAGACAATGCCATCTTATGATATAAAAAAGTTATAATTGTGGTTCTGCAATATTTGGCAAAACAGGTGGGCCTGCAAGGGGGGATGCGCGCCCCCTATCTGTATCTGACACTGCATGAAATGCTTGCAATTGTGTCTGCCATGCTATGGATGGATTGATAGTGCAATATTTTGAAACAAGGATGAGTACATATTTAAAGGGTTACAAGCTGTTTTAAAGTTAGAAAGATATGTTTTCGTGATTATTATTCTGCTAGCTAATTTTTTCATCATTTATTTTTCAGTAATCATATCAACAAGGCTTTTAAAGTGTTGCAAGTGAAAGACCAAGTGGATAAGACTGGAGGCCAACGCCTTCTACTTTTCCATGCATCTCGATTAATCCTTAATCAAGGGATGAAGACATTAGGGCTCAAGCCTTTAGAAAGTATGTGATCTAGTCTTCAATGTAGAATAATTTTATAATGAAAAAGTAAATCATGTTGCAGAATATTTATTTTTTTATTGCTGTCCCAAGTCTATGTAAGTCAAGTATGATTATTTGCCATGGATTTAAGCACTGGCTTCCTATCACTGTATCCATAAATTAATGTCAGCAGTAATTGAAGTTTGTTTTTACTATAATGTTATAATTTCTGTTGTGCTGTTATGTGGAGAGCAATTCAATAGAATTTAGTAATATATGTATAACAAACTTAACCCTTTGGCTCCTAATGCTTTTTCAAAATTGATGCCCATATATACCATGGATATCTCATAGTAGCCAATATATACCCACCACTGACCACTGGGGATTTTTTTTGTCGAAATAGCCGTGGCAAGTAGCATTGTAAGGATTAATCATAAACTCTGGATGTCAAAATGCTCAGTCACCAAAACATTCCCTACCAGAAGAAAGAAGTTTTGCTATGCCATCAACATGGTAGGTACTGAACAACGTCAACCATGGGTAACTGTTTACTTTGAAGATGGTTATAAACTTCAGTGCTACCAACATTAGTTCATCTTCAGATTATGTTGTTCATTCCCTGAATGAAGTCTCCTTTCACCCTACTAAATTAGACTGGTAACCTGAGGGTTAATGGCTTCACGCACCCCCTTCCCCAGTGAAATTCTTTTCCCTTGTAGCACTATCCACGATACATATTTTGAGGAGACCACTAGCCCAAGGGCCCCTATCATCTGAAACTCCATTTTTTTCAATCTATGTAGTTACGTTACATAACATCTGCCAATAACCAAAGATGACTTTAACTTTTCAGCGCTATGCAAACAAGCTGATTGAAAGAAATGCATGGTTTTCCTATGCATGAGAATTGACATCAAAATATCAGTTTAGACAACCAGCCTTTCACCCTGACAGGTGGGCTTTTGTAGCCTACCCCCACCCTCTTAGAAGAAAAGTTCTTGCCACATGTTTGTGGCTAACAAAGGTTATTTTAAAAATGGTGTGACGACTTCCTTTAGGGCATTTACGGTGAGGTGGATTGAGAAAAGGCTATTTTCTCCATCAATTTCTGAATTCTTGGAGAAATAGTGATACAAAAAAGGTCAGGAAAATTAAAAGAAAGACAAGTAATAAAACAATGAATTCTGGTGAGTAATTGCATCAACTCATGCTTCATATTTTATGACTAAACTTGCAACTACATATTGTTTTCAATAGTAAGTAGGTTTCATTACAAGAATAACTTGTCTGTCCTTTATTAGTAAAAATACCAGTATAATTCAGTGATCAAGTTTGGTGGTGGCAAGAATGTTGGCTTCCCAACCCATTGGCACAGGTTAAAACCCCTTAGCCATGTACATTTTTTCAGGTCACCAGGTTCCCTGATTTTCAGTCTTGTTTTTTTTACATATTCCTGACTGTACGTATCTGAGGCAGAAAGGTTGCATAGAGGGATATTATAGAAAATATCAGTAAGTTATATTGTGAAATGAAGTCTATTGTTAGTGTTATATAGTTGCAGAAATAAAGTCAAGTAGTGTCAAGTCACTGCCCTACCCTGTGCTGCCCAGCCAACAAAATGCCCACCTCGCCACTTCAATGCACCAGCACACTGTACATTCAACTGCAATTACAATCTTTTTGCTACCCCTCTTCAGTTTTTCCCTGATCTTAGCCTAAATTTTCCTGACCTCCAGTCCTGGTTAATATTTCCCTGATCACTAGAAACTCTTTTACTGCTCAATGATTTGCAGAAGGCATTTGAAGCAGGGTGACCAAATGCAAAGAGAGAACAGCACCCCATGGAACAGGGGGAAAGGAGGACACTTGAAAAATAATGACAATTTCACAATTAACCTTTTCCCTACTAAAGATGTAAATATGCGTCTGGACGTTTCTTGACCCTGGAGACGAAAGCCGTATATTTTCGTCTGAGATTTTCCTTTGCTGGTGAATGAATGCCGTATATATACGTTTCCTAGCTCTCCCCCTTTTATGATGGTCGTGGGTGTGTGATGTCTTTGTTTTGGGACCCAACACTGTGGGGCTTAGGTCATACCCTTGAAATCCAGGAGCAGGTACCCGGACCCCTCGTCTTATATTACCCCTAATAGCGGTAAGGGACTGCGGTCATACAATTGTTTATCCAGTCATTTTGTGAAAAAATATGTTCCTTTCTAAAAAAAATATAAACTAAGAATTTAATTATTTGTCTTTCGAGCAGCATTTACAATTTTTAAATGAAATTCTTCGATAAATATTAACTTATATCTCGATATCAGTATAAACATCATCGTGGAAATTGTTGCTGCATTAAATGCGTTAATATTGACGGTAGAGCTTCGTTCAAAATTTGACAATTCTCAGAATAAAATGAGGAATTCAATTTGAAGTCTGCAATTTACATTCAAGCAACAATTGTCCATATAGCTAATTCACATAAACAAAGCATGAGTTGACAGGGAACCAATGTGGCTGGTAGGGTTATAAACCACGAAAGGAGGGAGCCCAACTACCCCCATTTGGAGAAGTCCTGGATAGCTATTAACAGATTTACCATAAATGTATATAATCCCTACGATTAAAAAGGAGGACATTTTCTGATGCTTAAAAATAGCTGCCCAGACAGCAGACAAACATCTAAAACAGAGGACACGTGTTGATCAATCCAGGCATCTGATCACCCTAATTTCGAGGGCAGCACTGCATTGGATGGAGCATTAAGGCATTGTCTCCTTGGTGCCTTTCACTTAAGAGCATGCCAGCGCTAGGTTTCTTTCCACCCTTACTTCCCAATGGTTCAAATGACATGGGCTGTGGATCACCTCCCTCAAATACCTACCAACCAATGAATAATTCTATGCTGTATTTTCAACTAAAACCTTGGTAATGGGCTAATTGATCACCCCGCTATCCTTACTCTATTCCATTGGTCTTATGAGGAGTATGAATTCACAATGAAATGCCCAGTCAGGTTATTGAACAAGTTCCAAGTGAAACAATTACATTAATTTAGGTCATCATTCATGATGACTATTGGATGTAGAGTACTCTGGCCTGTGTGTGCTTACATCGCGCCATCGACTCTGATGTGCGCCATGATATTATGTATGTGCAGTCAAGTAGAAGGTATTACTGTGCAGGTAAAAAACTTCCACAGCCATAAAATTGGCAAGAGCTCAATGCTACTTTTTGACCAACAAGGTGTTCCTATTGTATAGAATGAGATGTGAGTCAACAACTTTCATGTCATTAACAGGAACACTCTACAGGTGCAGTCACTGGATTGCACACAAAAATAAGGATTTCCTTAATTTACTCGTGGAGTACTCTCTTCCATAGCCATGAGGAATGGATGAGAGAAATCGAGGGTGGAGGCATTCGAAATGTGTTGTAATAGAAGATTGATAAAAATCAATGTGATTGATGGAGAGACCAGTGCAGAAGTCGGAGGAAGATTAGGAAAAAAGAGAAGCCTTATGAGAACCTTCAAAAAAAAGGAGGAACAACTTCATTGGCAGTCTCTTGAGGCGAGATTGTCTGACAAAGAAAACTGTCAAGGGGCAAGAATGGCAAATTAAGAACAACTCCACTAAAACAAATGAACCAGCTAATGAAGGATATGAAAGAATATGTTGGTATGAAAAGGTATAGCAGTAGGAAAATTTAGTATAATTTTGAATTCACTTTGGCAACAATTTTTACTTCCTAAAGGTCGATTGTGTGGCACAATGCTGCGTGTTCAGCCACCGTGGACTTCGTTGAGTGCCCTGGTCGAATTGCTCTCTCCTGCTCCTCTAGGTGTTTTTACTGATCTGCCTGTTTCGCCAATGTAGTTCTTCCTACAGGTCTTAGGAATTCAGTAGACCCCTTCGACTTGTAGAGGAGTTCAATCCTTGACAGTTTTATGAGGTGTTTCATCTGCATGTGAGGAGAGAAGAGTGTACCATTCTGAAATTTTCGTTGGATATTTCCTATTTTGTCAGTTGTCCCCTTTATCTATGGCAAGAAGGATTTCTTCTAGTCACTGAGGTCATTTGTAGAGGAGTTCACAGCTTCCGCGGTGTTGTCTGTCGTTGAATCCATTTCCCAGTAGAATGGCCTCTATTTTCTGCCTTTCTTTGGCAAAGTTGTTTTTGTCACTTATCCTGCAGGAGCAGTGAATCAAGGAGCTGACTACTCCATTTATTTGGGCAGGGTGATGATGAGATAGTGAGTGCAGGTACAGATTTGTTGGTGTAGGTTTTCAATACACTGCATGCCCTAATGCTCAATCCTTCTTCTTTTCCACAAAAACGTCCACGAATGGAAGTTTTCCGCCTTCCTCCACCTCCATTGTAAACTTTATGTCGTCCTATATACCGTTCAAATAAGTATAAAATTCTTGAAGCTTCTCCTTGCCTTGCATCCAAATTATAAAGGTGCCGTCAATGTATCTCACCCAAATCTTAGGTTTGTGGGCGGCGTTCTGGATTGCTGTTTCTTCAGTGTGTTCCATAAATATATGAGTTTGCAATTGCTGGCGAGAAAGGGGAACACATTGCTGCTCCATACGTCTGTTGATAAAAATTATTCCTCTACCGGAAAGAGACATCTCTGCTGCTTAGGGATATTTCCTCCAGATCTGTCTTTTATGAAATTTACTGCCTCGTCACAAGGTATAGTTGTGAAGAGCGATGTTACGTCAAAGCTGACTAGGATGTCTTAGGGTCACTCCTTCCTAATGAATTTTTGGCAGGCCTTGGATACAAGGAGCATTCGGATCCTGTGGGTTGATTCTTCTTCTTTCGGCTGGATCTGGTATATAAGTCTGAACTATTTCTGTCAATATCCTCTTGCATTGGGAGATTGGGTCTTTGTCGATCTTTTTATAAGGTCCTTCCGCAAGTAGTTCTTCCACCTTCTTACCATAGTCTTCTTTCTCTAGGACAACCATTGTGTTGCTTTTGTCAGCTGGTAAAATCACGATACTGTCATTTTCTTTCAATTTTCGGAGGTCTTCTATCTCTACCATAGTGGTATTATGCTTCTGGCTTTTGTTATTCATTCTGAGTATTCAGCAGGTATCTTGACGAACTATCTCAGCCTTGCTGAGGGGCAAATGGCCAATGGCACACTCTACCCCACTAATGATTTCTTCCACTGGACTTTTCTTTGGCGTCAGCATGTAATTGAATCCTTTTTGGAGGATCGACTGGGCGGCAGGGTCCAGGGGGTGTTTTGAGAGGTTGACAATAACCTGTGCCTTGCATTGTGGATTGTAGGGTCTGTGAATTTTGTAGCCTGGTGAATTTCCTCTTCTGCTCCTCTGCTATTGTGGTCATGTGTGATGCCGTGATCCTGTCGACCCTCTCAAAATCTTCCTTCTCCATGGCATTGGCAAGAATGATGGGTATGTTGAAAAGTTCCTTGCCAACGTGGTCCAATTCTCAGCAGGTCTCTTTAATAGCTGCTCACAGTAATTGTTTGCTGTCATTGTGAAGAATCCATGGTGTGAGTTGAGATGGCTCAGGAAATTTGGCAGGATCTGCTGGTCTCGGCAAGGTAGTAGAAAGGATATGGGCTATGTCGCTGCATCAATTTTTTATGTATTTGTTAGAGAGGAAGAGTTGGCCAAAGTCACTCAACACAGTACACAATGTGGGTTTGAGATTGTCTGCTGGAGCATTTTGAACAAGCGGAGTTCTAATAATTTACTGTGATACATACTGACGAATTTCTGTAAAAAGCCTGGAGAAAGATTTTGGTGTGAAATTACAATAGTAAGATTTCAGTATTATGGAAGTATCCATGAATTGATGTAATATTTAACACCCATTTTCCTAGCAGTACATTTTGAAGTATTTATGTCCAACTTGAACGAAATTCCAAAAATTTACCACTTGACAAATAATAATGGGCTCATTCAACATTTTTTTAATATTTTCAAGTTTAAAAATTAAAAGACCTGTATTTCTCAGTTATTTTGATCGGTCACCTACTTCTTGCAACCTGATGAAAATTCGACCTGCTTAATCCTTTGGCAAAAAAGTTAATGATGTGAGTAACTCATGCCAAACGGCTCACCACTACTACTTCTCAGCCTCATGCATCCATCTCACGAGGTTCGTTGTCATCAACACTCTAATGAGCTATTCTTTCTGTCAAGAATCGCATCTTTCAGAGCGACTCAATGAATCAGAACTTTAATGATGTCACCAACTCATGAAGGGTGACGAGGAAATTGCTGAATAAGGATGTCTTTTTTTGTCGTCATTTATTTTCACTACTCATCTTCTCTTATTAAATTGATTTTTCAGGTCAAAGTGAATGATCCTGTTACCCCCATGGGACGTTGCCGAGGTTTATTGCCAAATGAACTAAGTACTTCGGATATAAATATTAGATCATGGCTGACATTCAGAGAATGTAAGCTGTGGAGGCATAGGAATGTTATCACGATCATATCGACATTCTTACTGATGGCTACACAACTAAAACCACGTATGGCTGTGCTTATTCCGGTATAAGCTCAGCTTTAGGCTGCACTCAATGGGAACCACATATGTACATTAGGGCAGATCGGAAAAATCGATTTTTTTCAAATCCATTCGGCCCAATGATAAAAAGTTGTGGGACCGATCAAAAATAAGGCCTGAAAATTTTGAGACCTCTAGGTGAACCCCTGACCCTCGCTCAAATGCAATTTAGGGGGGGAGGGTCGAAATTCGAAAAATATAGTATTTTATGGTCTTTCCCTATAGATTTTGCCGAGTTACTGCCCTTTAGGGCGAAAATTTCGTGCATTATGACGTATCTGCCACCGTTTAGCCACAAAATGCCTAATTTGAGTCCGCGTCCGCGAAGAAAATATTCCAACGCCCACACAGCGTCGCGGATAGAAGAGCCGCAGGCCGATCCCCTCCCCTCCACGCTCACTTCTCCCCCTCCCACGCCTCCAGTACAGCAAAATTCATCCCGCGCATGCTGCTAGGAGGTCGTTTATCTTTGATAATATAAATCGGAAGATGGTAGAAGGTAATAAAGGAAGCGTAGTGAGACGACTTGTCCCTTATTAGGCACCTCGTCGGCGTTAAACAAATCGATGTTACCAACTTTTAGAGAAGTGATAAAATATTTTTAGATCCGAGAACGCAGGTAAGGAGCCTACGGTCTATGAAAAGTCCTCTCGAGTGGCTATAAATGTGTGCGAACTTTGGATATGCGCTTCAATTTCGGCATTGTCCGACAGATGTGACTAAATGGATTTAGCGATACCACAGGAAGTACTAAAACTTACGGAAAATGCGAATAGGCCAAAAGTAGGGTTTTTGTAGAAGTACAAAGCTCAAGGACTTACGAAGGAACATTTTAAATTATGCGATATATTTGCGTGTAAGTGCAAGAAGGAGCATAAGGTTCCCCCTAATGAAGAAGTATATTGAGATACCAGCGGACGAAACTAAAGATGATGGCTGCTGGATAAAGTCCTAAAGAAACTCGACAACTGTGGGAAAAAAAGGGAATCGTCGGAGAGCGTTGAGTCGACATCGTCAATTCTTGTATGGGAAAATAGTATCAAAAATTTTCTTCATCAATTCATCCGAAGAAAATTAAACTGAAGAGAAATCATCCGATTTTTATCTCTACGTTCCTGATGAAATAAACATTCAGGACTAAACTCAAACTGGAACTTCTGCGGGGAAAATGCGTCTGCCAAATGTGATAGAGGTATATGCAAGAACCAAGAAACAGCAATGATCGTCCCCGCAACTTTAGCTGACGCAAAAATAATAACTTTGTAAGATACATCCAAGGTAGTGTACCAGAATTACTTACGTAGACAGAAAAAGATACTAATCATTGTGAATACGAAAAGAGAGTTATCAAAGGGTGTCATCAAAGGGCTACATTTTGATGGAATGAAAGACTATACATTTGTCTGATGAAAAAAGGCAAGAGGACTTATCAATCCAAGTTTAGAGGGGAATGTGTGGTGTTAGTTGAAGAACCAGGGTCCCACTTTTGGGGTTTGCCTCCCCCGTCGGAGGATTAGCAAAAGTTATAAAATCTGCAATTCTCGATTCCTTTCCTAGTGAAAATTAGATACACAAAATTAAAAAGGATTTGAATGCGATGGTACAAAGTGAATACCGCCCAAAAAGGAGGCATCATCCCTCTGCTACAAGCATAATTCCAGCATCCCTTGCTGTGTGAGTAAACTCTTCTCGGGATTCCCATCGGGTTAGCTTTTCCATAATGGAATACCTTTCAAGCTCCAACTCGGGGCTCAACATCAGGGATAAATTTTGTTGAATCCCAAGAAGAATTTACCCACATCATTCGCCGAGAAAGCATCAAATCATATTTCATCCTTTACAGAGGTCTATTGGCTAATTTCACTAAGTTGACTTAGATTTGCGACATAAACATTGGGAGGGAAATCTAGGGACCGAATTTGCGTTGTTGCAAAGATGCGTTTGGCGGCCAATCCGAGATTTTGTTAACTGCTGGATTTTAATATCGACTTTAAGGACTATCCGCATATAACATATTAAAGAGAGACCACAGTACCTGCGGCTATATCTGACCTTAGTGCTGTGGATTTTCAAAAATCTACTGATGAACGTTCAAATTTGAAGTTAAATATTTCTTTTTATTATGCATACGGACGAGGGATTCGTGAATAAATTTTCCAAAACTTTGTTGACAACAGCGACAGACGAGGAATGACACTGACATAAGAAATACAGATTGGAAAGCAGATAATTGAGTAATTATTTCGCGATTGTTCCTCCACAGACGATACTGAAACATTAAATATTAGTTAGACTAACGAAGAAAGACGCACTTGGTGTGAATTTTGGTGGATTTGGGGCGTGAGAGAGGCGTGCGGGGAGGGGACGCGAGCGTTCTTCGCCAAAAATCCATTTAGTCACATCTATCGGACAATGCCGAAATTGAAGCGCATATCCAAAGTTCGCACACATTTATAGCCACTCGAGAGGACTTTTCATAGACCGTAGGCTCCTTACCTGCGTTCTCGGATCTAAAAATATTTTATCACTTCTCTAAAAGTTGGTAACATCGATTTGTTTAACGCCGACGAGGCGCCTAATAAGGGACAAGTCGTCTCACTACGCTTCCTTTATTACCTTCTACCATCTTCCGATTTATATTATCAAAGATAAACGACCTCCTAGCAGCATGCGCGGGATGAATTATGCTGTGTTAGAGGCGTGGGAGGGGGAGAAGTGAGCGTGGAGGGGAGGGGATTGGCCTGCGGCTCTTCTATCCGCGACGCTGCGTGGGCGTTGGAATATTTTCTTCGCGGACGCGGACTCAAATTAGGCATTTTGTGGCTAAACGGTGGCAGATACGTCATAATGCACGAAATTTTCGCCCTAAAGGGCAGTAACTCGGCAAAATCTATAGGGAAAGACCATAAAATACTATATTTTTCGAATTTCGACCCTCCCCCCCTAAATTGCATTTGAGCGAGGGTCAGGGGTTCACCTAGAGGTCTCAAATTTTTCAGGCCTTATTTTTGATCGGTCCCACAACTTTTTATCATTGGGCCGAATGGATTTGAAAAAAATCGATTTTTCCGATCCGCCCTAATGTACATGGCTGAGCTTTTCACCTTAAAGAAGCCTTGAATGCAATAGTCACCCAAGCAAGTGGACATGAAAATTTAAGCAAGCAATTCTTAAATGGCCTCGATTCAAAAAGTGCATAGCAGGCCTTATACTGTTTCTCTCCTTTGCATCTGAATACCCAATAAGCAATTTATGTACTTCCACTTATACTTAATGATAGTATTTCTAATTATCACTCTAGTAGTATAAGGTAACCGACTACAATTTCTACTGATCCCTAGACATAATGGCATCTCACTCGTGAATGTCTATAAAAATCCTCATAGTGATTTAAAACATTTTCAAGAACTCATTGATCAAATTTTGGTGGTTAGCTTGCGGAGAGCATCAGGAAGCAAACTCAATCAAATTTTAAAAATATACCAATGCTTGTAAATCCTCCATTAGATGCAACCAGCAGTGGGAGAGGGGTAATCATCATAATCATAATCAAGTGCCATATATGTGAAAGAATACCATGTGATTGTTGTGTGTTTATATAGATCCCCAAATGGTGATTTTGTAATTTTCTGCCAACAGCTAGAGCAAATTTTAGTTACTCTCTATAAGTTTGGTAAGGTTATAATTGTATGTGGTGACCTAAATGTCGATATTCGATTTGACACAAGAGAGACAAACTCCCTCATTGCTCTGCTCATGTCCTTCAATTTGCACTGTGTAAACAGAGAGCCCACAAGAGCCAGCTCTTGCCTTGACAATATTATCACAAGCTTACCTGCCTCTTCTTATAATGTCAACGTGACTGACTTAGGGTTGTCAGATCACCTAGCTTTGGACTTCAGATTTACCACTGAAAGAAGAGTTTCTGAACCCGTATGTAAGACCCATCTTCCTACATTTACTCGGTATATTTCTCATATTGGTGGTGAAAATTTAAAATCTCTATTGTCCAATGTCACCTGGTTTTTGCTCCTTCAATATCAAAATGGCAACGATAACTTCACTTGTTTTTTTGAGAATTTCATATTGCTCTTTGAACACTGTTTCCCCAAAAGACTTATGTCCAAAACTAAAGGTAAAAAGCCCAGTAATAAGTGGTTTACTAAGGAATTATCTCATTTACGATCTGTAGTAATCCAACTTCACTCCAAATATAGTCACTCTCGCAATATTGAGGACAAGAAGGCCTGGCTTCTTCATAAGAAGGAGTACATAAATAAAATAAATCAGTCAAAAATTATGGCAAATGGTACTCTAATTAATAAGGCTGACAATAAAGTAAAGGCAGCCTGGAAAGTTATTAATTCTGAAACTGGCTCTATACATCTCAATTCAGAACTCCCTTTCTGTTCTGAAAGCCTGAACAAGCATTTCATTGACTCAATCAATCTCATCATCTCCTCTTTAAAGAGCCCATCTGCTGATGCCACTGATCTTCTTAGAGAACTCCCTGTAACCGCACCTGCTTTCAAATGGCAGTGGGTTACTCCCACTGACATTTTTAAAACTATCAAAAGCTTCAGAAAATCAAACTGCACCGACATTTATGGATTATCTGCCAACCTTATCATACAATTAGCAGATGTACTCAGTGAACCCCTTGCAATAATCTGCAATACCTGCTTTCAGTCAGGCTCATTCCCAAAAAAACTCAAGATATCGAAAATAGTCCCTATTCATAAAAAAGGTGATAGAACCTCACCAGCAAATTACCGCCCAATTTCTATCATTCCTGTTTTTGGTAAGATAATTGAAAAAGTCATTAAAATTCAGCTCTACAATCATTTTCACGATAATAATCTATTTACACCCTCTCAATATGGCTTTCGTCAAGGTCGTTCTACATCTTCTGCCATCAAATATGTGGTCGATAACTTACTGGAGGCTTTTGAAAATAGATCCTCTCTTGTTTTAACAGCTTGTGACCTTTCTAAAGCTTTTGATTGTGTTTCCCATCCACTACTCCTGAGAAAATTACAATATTATGGTATCAATAATTCTGAATTAAAACTCATGGAGTCCTACTTAACAAACCGCTCGCAATGTGTTCAAGTGAATAATTCACTGTCTGCCCCTATTAACGTAACACATGGTGTACCACAAGGATCAGTCCTCGGTCCTCTTTTATTTTTAATTTTGATTAATGATCTCCCACACCATCTTCCTTGCACGTCAGTCTTATATGCTGACGACACTACTCTCATACATGATCTAAATGACCCCACCTATCCTTCGGATGTTATCCTTTCAGTGGCCGAAGAATGGTTCTCAGCAAACAGGCTTGCCCTTAACACAAATAAAACCCAACAAATGGTGTTCTCCTTAAGCCCTACTCTGTACCACACTAGAAATTTAAAGCTACTGGGCTTTGACCTTGATTGCAGACTAACATGGGATTGTCATACATCCTCTACAACTGCTAAGTTATCAAAAGCCATATTCCTCCTTAGAAAACTGAAAACACTCACTCCTGCCGAACATCTTCGAGCAGTTTACTTTGCCATTTTTCACTGCCACCTCTCCTATGGCATTGAGGTTTGGGGCCATTCTTCCTCATCTAAAGAGTTATTCATTCTACAGAAAAGAGCCATTAGGATTATTACCAATTCTAACGTAAGGGAACACTGCAAACCACTATTCAGGCAGCAAGGGATTATGACATTGTACGGTCTATATATATTTAAATGTTTAATAAATGTGAAAGTGAATATTGACAGCCATAAAACTGGTGCTGATGTCCACCATTACAACACAAGGCTCAAACATAATCTGTTACAGCCCCACTGTAGGCTGTCAACTACAAAAAATTCTTTTGACCATGTTAAACTTTGCATGTTCAACCACTTACCTCAAGAGGCAAGAAATTGTACTTTAAGAAAGTTTAAAGGTGTTCTTCACTCGTGGATAGTGACTCAAGCTTTTTATTCACTCAATGAATTTCTGGAGAGCAATACTCTAAATTGTATATTCTAGATTTAGTTTTTCTTTGACGAAGACTATTACATTGTATTATGTTTAATGTTGAATAAATTATGATTATGATGATTATCCCTCTCCCACTGCTGGTTGCATCTAATGGAGGATTTATAATCATTATGTAGAATGCAAATTGGCCTTATCATAATTACTCAGTTGTACCTCTCTGCACCAGAGAAAGAACCACAGCAATGCAAGTTCATTCTGACCAGAGAGCATATATATACTCATTGATAGTACGAGATACATTGGCTTCCTAATATCCAATGAGCCAAGAGAAATCCTGCATCATAGCCCCAAAAAAATAAAGTGTAATTATGTCCCTCCATGAAGCAGGCCTGTTTCCTAAAACATGTAGATTAGCTTGGTTAATGTATATGCAACAAAATGCAAATAACTTTGACACTATTCAGATTTATAAATAAAAAATTTCAATATTAATAATGAATCGAAGGTTCCCCAGGAACTAAGCCTTAAGTCTAAGAACTAACCTTGAAATAACTACATCTCTGTCCTCTGAAGTACAGAAAAAGAAGTAATTAATATATTTGAGGTTGAAGTGAACTCAAATATATATCTTGACTCCAAATATCCCAAGTTAACCTCCAAAGATACATAGGCATCCTCATCCCCAGCGAATTCATGGTGGCTAAGACAACTCGGCCAGATACCAAAAGTCCAGAAGGGAGAAGGACCCCATGTTTGCTTACACATCAAAATACTTTATATGAATTTGTGCGATCCTGGAATCCCACGTCAAGGAAAGTGATTTCCCTTCCCGGAACAAAAAATTCACACTGATTGGAATTATTCCTATTACCGTATATCTGTGAATATAGTCCCCCCCCCCCCCCCTTCATTTCAATGCTTCAGCTTCGGGAAAATTTTAAGAAATGCATTTGAATATAATGCCCCCTTTACTTTTACCATGGGTATTTTTGGAAAAAAAAAAGGGGGGACTATATTCAGACAAATACGGTACGTTTTATTCTGAACCGTTGATTGCGATTGGTATGGTACAGTTTGGTATTTAGAGGAGGCGACCAACAGCTGAGATCATTTGCGCCGTGATGGAAGGGTGGAGAGAAACCTGGCATCGGCATTAGCCTGCTCTTAACGAAAGGCACCAAGGGGTCCACAGCTATCCAACGGATGGAGTGTTGCACTTGAAATGTCCTCCACACAACATTCAATCAAGTCTCCGAAAAATCTCTGCCTCCGCCAGCATTTGCACCCAAGTCCACCGGGTGGGAAGCGCGATCAGTTAGTGCTGCCATCTGAACTTGTTGTATTTGAAAATATTCATTCATGGGATCTCGTAATGAGTCGCCAGATTGAAAAAAAATTAAACAAAGTCTGATCCAGTCACTGCCAATCAGAATTAACCATTCCGAATGAAAACTGATCGCAATAGTTCCAAGGCAATTCAGATGAGTGAGCTCAGAACTGGATAGAGCAGCAGTTGCCTATCGAGCAATTTCTATGCAACACAACTGCAATAAATAGTGTCTGGCATTGTAATTTCCCGCTTCACTCAGTAGTTTCGACACTTTCTTGAAACCACATCTTTCGATCTGTGATCACACCACTGCAAATTGTGCATCATGTAGCTACAGATGCATGGTTCTATGAAACCAGGGCTAAAAGGGCCACCATTTGCAAGTCAAACCATAAACACAATGGACCACCGGTAAAATGTGCCTCAAATTTGATCACACATTTTATGGTTTCATCAACATAACTATCACTTTGTTGACTAAGGTTCCACTTGGACAACAATGGACTGCTTTGTAAAGAATGATGGAGCCATGGTGGTGAATGTCTTAACGTTTCTGCCTTTCGGAATGAGTACAAGAAACTAGTTATGGGAAGTGGTTCCACTTTAATCTGCAGAGCTCCGTAGCAATCATTAGCTGATTTTCAAAGGATAGCTAGAGCTAGCAGCCTAATGGCTTGATAATCGTCTTATCTCTATGTCCATGGAAAAAAAAACTATCCATTCTGTAACATTTCCAAATGTATACCATCTGCCAAGGGGCAAGGTAATGCAGAGAAGTGACAACTTCCAACCAATAATTTGTTTTACTAACAACAAAAGGGTATTTTATTTAATTATAAATTACAATAGCATATCACCCTAAACGGTTTATCTCTTCTTCCATGTATATTTCCTTCGGGCACCCTCTTGCCCTGGCTTTTTCCTCTCCTTTCTGCGCAAGTCCTTCGTCAATAGACCAGCTGGAAAGGCAATGAAGGACACGTTTGAGTGGGAAAATCATCTGAGTTGCAATGGAATCAAAATTAATCCTTACAATTTGAATGGTGTTTCAAAGTGTATTTTTTGAAGAGCTATGTACTTTGTTTTTAATTCACTAATCTTGGGCAAACATTACAATGGTGGTATTTTGAGCCTTGCTAGAACTGTACTGACTCTTCCACAACAGTGGAATAGATTTCATGCATGTATCACATTCCTCATTCCAGCCGTAACAGTGTTGTGGTTAGCTGGATTTAGGAAGCTTCCACCTCTCACTATAAAAGCTGTAAACATTAGACAAGAATAACTAGAATTTCAAAAGCAGGACTGTCACAAGAAAAAAGTGGCTGACAATACTTGTTTCGGAAAAGAAATGAATCACCACACCAATGGGGAACATGCACAATTTTTTATAACCAGATGAATCGGAAGACAACTATCTAAAATGGATTTGGTAAAAATTTCACAGGTGACCTGCGGTTTTTTACTGAGATATCACTCTTTAAAAATAATTCTTTTTCGGCAGCCTGAAAACACTGCATCATGGGGCAATGGACGCGCAACGTCACAGAACGATATCGCTAGAGACCATTGTTTATACTTAGACAAGAAAGTAAGTGGATGAATCATGGAACGGCATTTCGAGTAAATTATTGCTTTTGCTTCTTAATTAGTGATTTTCACTAATCTTAATTGATTATTTCATTCAAGCATAACAAGCATAATGGATGTAAACGAGAAAAAAGAAAGTTTTACAAATCTTGCGTCGTGCCCTGTTGCTCAAATACCTCAAATTCCACGCCGAAGAAGGTTTTCATTTATGTCCCGAAATATTCGAAGAAGGGATTAAAATGGTTGAGAGCCTGCAGAAGAGACGTAAATTCTATATCGAAGTTATCAACAGCTTTCTATTGTGAGGATCATTTCAGCGTACGTGCCAGTAAGGTTGCAAATCTTATTTTTGTGAGCTAAAAAAGATTGAATTGAGCCAAAGGATGTTATTGCCACGTAATATAAATTGAAAAGTAACAAACAATCACATCAAAGGAAAAACTTAATTATGAACGGAAAAAGTGTTATTATATTTCAAGAAAAGTCTATTATTTCATTACTTATATTTTAACGACTATGGAGCTGATATAAGAGAATCGCATGATAAGTTTGGTATTAAAATTATAGGCAACTAATAAACCGCTGATGAAGGATTGTTTATTTGATTTCAAAAATAAGTATTTATAAACAGAAAACAATGTTAAAACTTAAAATTTTTCCTATGCATTAAATAGCTTGCTTACCTGCTTGCTTTCACTCCATGCATCTCGGCGGCGACGAAAGAATCACTGTTTTTAAGGAAGGCGGCCACCATAAAGGAGTCAACCATAGGTAAATTGTCTGACTGCGCCTTCTTAAATCCCACTTCAGTCATTTTGTCAATCAGTTTTCTTTTTACCTCATTCCTCCAACAATCCCCCTCTTTTTCCATCAACAACTCCCTAACGACATTAAAGATCTGTATTCATTGAAAAACAGCAGTATTTAGACATCAAATTTTACGGAGAACTGAGGCCACTGAGACTGAATATTGTTCGGTGATGTCAAGCCAATGAGAAAGCGTTCCGGGTCACGTGACTTTCGTCGATTTTTTTAAGAATTTCATTAGCATTTTACAGCATTTGTGATTGACGTAGACAACTTTGGCTTATATATTCGGATTGGTGAGAAAATTCTCTATAAGATAGGCTACAATAACGGGATAAACAAAGTTCATGCATGTTCCCCATTGCCACATCAATACTTTACTGTGAATGATGTTGTTCAGTATTCAAAAATCAACCTAAAATAGCAATCTAAGTTAACATGGCTTCTTTAGCATCCAATGCTTATAAGTTACAGATAATTACCGAGCCGCATTTTCTCCACGGTGTCAGAACTAACAAAGCTCCGCAGTCCCCATGCAATTGCCCATCTTACAGCGCCAGCTTGAGAAGTGACTCCACCACCCCTGACGGTGGCATCCACATCAATCTGGTCAACCAAGCCAGTGAATATCAGGGGAAATAATACCTAAAGAAAGAGGAGAACAATTTTAGAGATAGAAAATTTTAAAAGATACGAAATGGAAAGCACACCCAGTAGAGATCATGGCCCCATGACCTGTTGCATGGAACAGCCAGTTTTCACATAAAAGCAAACGGAAAAACCAGAGTTCATGCCAAAATTTTCATCTTCAGTATTTTCACCTTTTCCCTGATTTCCACTCAGAATTCAAAAAAAATTTTGCTGGCTTTACATTAATCGAAAAGCAGTCGCAAGAAGGGATTTTATAATCAGGGTAAGGTATATTGTGCCATGAAGTTAAGTGGCACCAAGTTGGCACTACCCAGTGACACCAAGCCTTCATTCAAATACAATTTTCATCTTTTTGCTGCTCCTGTGGGGTTTTTCTGCGATCAAACTGATCTCGCAGACTAGTATGAAGCCTGTCAACAAGCACTCAGATTGTTGGTAGACCATAAACATTCAGCCACACCTTTTCATATTCACTTAGTACCTAAGTTTTTGAAGCTTTTCACAAATGATTGCCTTTCCAGCATTTCAATTCATTTTTAAATCTTCTTCAAGGCATAGACGTTTACTTGACAATGGTGTCTTATTTAAATTTACATGACAGCTAAATGACAATTGTCATTAAAATTGTATTTTTTGTCAAGTAATTGCATTAAAGCTGTCCCTATTCCCCAACGATGCCTTGTAACCAAAGCAAAATCCTGGACCGACAAGTTTGTTAAAAATTTCACCAAACCCTCAATAACTTTACAAACTGATTATGAAAGAAGAAATTTTCAATAACAATACAGCAATTTTTTATTTTGGTCATGTCCAAGGAACCAATTTTGCTTCAAGAAACAACACACAATGCGATGCCCAGGACTTCACACCAACTTGACCAAATCTCAATAGATACATACTTGAATGGTCACAATCACATGATATATGATGACAATTAATCGTGGATGCACACAGGTGCGTGCCTGCTATATTAACTCCAAGGGACTGTCTGAAGGGTATTGAGGGACTTAACCAGGATTATGAGAACCTAAAATTTTAAGTTAAGCAACTTAAAGTGTAGAATGCCCCTTGAACTTCTCCCGGCAGCAGAGAACGTTCATTGAGATGCCGAATCACTCTCGTTGTGAATTGGTTTTGAGAGAATGAATGATCGAAAGTCAAAATCAGATGATACTCGCTGCTCTCTAAAACCCAATTTTAAAGCCATTGACGCAAAGCACGCAGCCAGAAATTCGCTTCAGGGGTGCTTGGGTAGTGATCAGGTTGCCTGTATTAGAATTTTTAAAATAAATTTTCACACAGGAAAAATCAAACATTTCAATAAATAAGCTATACATTTTGGTGCATTATGCTGCAATATATAGTCAACATTGGTTTTTACCAAAACAGCCACAGTTATTATAGCTTGGTTTCCGAAATCTGCCTCACTTTTTGGAAAAAAATTTAAACTTTAGGGTGCTGGTGGCAGTAGTTAATTATGTATTATCTAATTTTGAGAAAATTTTGGTTCTGAGACCCTGATCTTAGTCCACAACTTTAAGTGGCTAAGAGAGAGTCAGAGGATAAGTGTTCCTGACCTAGTTGTCTCCTAAGAGGATGAGCAGTCAGTAGAAGGGAAAACAAGGTCACACACGGGAAGGGCTGAAGCCCAAAAAGCCACCCTATGTGTCCTCACTATGTGCCTCCACTGATGACGACAAATTGTATTACAAAGTCATGCACCACCTCAAAACAGCAGACCAAGTACTCAGGCCTGAAAATTGTATTTCCCTTCAGTTATATACAAAATTCTCTGCACGATTCTTAGAACCAATGGCAATACTGAATTTTGGAAAACCATATAATTAGCTGTAGAGCCTTATGGAGGGTCAAGCAACAAAGGAAGCTTACACCAATGAAAAAATCATTTGGCTTAGCTGGGATTTGATCTGGAATCTCCGGACTGCAGGTCAGGTATGCTACCTTTTACACCATGATCTTCCTGCAAAGCAAATCTCAGACTCGGTTCACAGAACAAGTTGCTATCGTCTCAAGGACACATTGCGGCACAGGAGATGTTGGTTGTGCTTAGCAAAAGCCATTATAAGAAAGAAAACCCTACATAGTCACACATCCACCATGGACTATTTCAAAGCAACGCATACATGATTCTGGCCTTGGTGGCAATGGTGCAATTTTCACCGAGGATTTATGCAGTGGTTTGAAAAACATCCACCAGAGAATAGCAGCTAAAGAGGGCTTTCTCTCCTAGGGTGGCTTGGTAAGCACGACCTCTTGCTTTGCAAAAGACTGTCTCAGGAACCCCCTCTCCAGCAGCCACCATTAGGAAGGGTAGGGATCCTCGGATGATGGGATAAAGCTCTTCCCATCATTCCCTGCTCCAATTCCTTATTTTGACTTCCCACTTTCAAGAGCCATTGGAGAGTGTTCACCACAGCACAGCAAGTGAACAAAGGCAACGGTCGTTTGGCAACACAGCTAATCTACTCACGGAGCATGACTATGGAGGCCTGAAAGCGAATGAATTTGCCGGAGGCCTGGCTCCACCCATTGCGTTTTGGTTCATTTTATGGGAATCAGGTGCCCTCTGGCCTCACCCTCCAAAACAACTTAGGCCTTCCTCACAGTCGCTAAGATATTCGACATAGATTCTAGTTCAGTAAACCCAGTTTAAGATTAACTTTGGAAAAAGATGGCTTGGTGGTGTAATTGGTAGCATATCTGACCGTCAGGCAATCAGGAGATCCAGGTTTGAATACTGGCTAAACCAAATGATTTTTTCATGGCAAATTACAACCTTACTGTTAATTTCATCAGTGCACGTTACTACATACAAAATTGCCTATAACAAGATACCTAATGGGCCTTCATTGACAACAATCATTAGGCCATATCTCCTTAATGGGTTGCAATGTTTCGAGCCCCCTTCATGGAGGAAAGCCTCTAACATTGCACCATTGCAGTACTAAAAACTAGCTGTACTAAGCAAACACAAATCATCGGCTAGGTTGAATAAAGCATGCATTTTACATGGGAGTACGTCTAAAAAGGATTAAAGATCACATCTTAATTTTTGTATCATTTATTAGTATCATGTATGGTACATTTTGTATTAAAAATATATGACTTTAACTCTTAGTGAAATAAAAATTCGGAGAGAAAAATTTTTCACAAAAAACATTTTTCATAACACAAGTAACATAATATAATTATTTAAACAATACCAGGGATAAAAATAAGAGTTTCATTGAAGATTATAAACACTTTGTACAGAAATAGCACTTTAAAAAATAATAAACAGGCCACTGTCATTCCTTGAAGGCTGATCAATAATCATCAATGGCTGAAATCTCAACTGACACAAAACACATGGTGTGATGCAGTACACCACATATGCCCAAATGCGATAGTCATTATTCATATTATATTCAATGGATTTGAAAATGAAGCAAAACAATTTGTTTTTTGGCAACATTTCAGGAGTGCGTGTGATGATAAACTGCTAGATTGGTTTATATTTGGACAGGGAAGCAACCTAACAAGTCACTTAATGCGGCATTTTAGACAAGTAGGCTAATTGGTATGGAGGAGGTAAAGCTGTTCATACCAACAGCATACTTTGCACGAAAGATATGAAAGCAATATGTTTGAGACCCTGAATATGGAACTATTCTGTAATCATCTCCAGATTTTCAAAATAGCAGTTATGCAGATACCATAAGAAGAGGAATGTAATAATTGTTCCCAATCTGAGACTAAAATTCTTACTATGTTAAGATAAAGAAAGTTAGGCAAGTTATTCATGTTACTTTTATTTTCAAAATGAAAAATCCCTTTTTATCCACAATTAGTTTTAGTCTGCCGACTAAGCAGTTAAATGTTGGTCAAATCATTGACAAAGTGAAAATTCTCTACATTCCCTTTATTGTATTGAAGATAGTTGAGGATTTACTGATTTTTATGTTCATGCATAGTGATTATTGAAATTTTTAACAGATTTAAAGCTGGATAGCCCTAAATAATGAACTATTCTCAGGTTTCCAGCGGGGCCAGTATCTCCATTGCTTCCAACTCCGCCACTGTCTTCAGGGAAATAAGTGTCAAAAGTCGAACCATGTAGACAGTGCGAGATTTGGAAGCCCAAATGTTAGAGGCCACGGAGATATTGACCCAGCTGGAAACCCAAGAACAGACACTGAAAACACCAAGCCATAATGAAGCCAGAAAAACTTGACCCACAAAATTACAGACACTTAACTCAATTTTAATAAGCTAGCGATTTTTATTATTTCCGGGACACATGAATTAGTAACCAAGACTATTAACCCAGTGACTTTCATTAAAAAACCAAACCCTGTTTTTAGACAAGAGTACATACAATCACTTCACTCTCAACTGGTGGCACCTGTGTGGACAAAGAAAGTCTCTTTATCAGCCACAATTGGCATACGAACCCAAATCCTTATGATCTCCTCAAATCTTCACATGCTCAAAAACGCATCTTATAGAATACAATAACGATGCTCATTCAACCATGAGATCTAGGTCACACCACATTGTACGAAAGAAGATCAGATAAATCCAGAAAATATAATGTCATAACTTCTTTATAAAGGCTAATTATCACAGACAGACACATGCGGAGAGAAGATATGCATCCCTTCCATGTTTATACAACTCTGTATTAACAACATTATTGAGTTCATTAAATCAGAATAATAATAAATCCTTGGAATAGATTTTCAGGTACAGATTATCAAATATCTCTTTACTGGCAAAAATGTCCCGTTATTCTTGCAATTCTTATAATGATTCCTCACTGATCTTTCTATGAGGCTTATGTGAATTGATACTAGTGTTCACTAATGTTTCTAAAGCCACGCTGATCTTATCTAATGACTTTTTGATGTCCCCAACTTCCTTACTTAGCCGAGACAACTCAGTTTTCATTAATTTTCCCTCCCAATCCCTCTTCCCACTGCCCTCCAATGATGACCGAGTGTTACAGTGGTGGCAAAACCGCGAGAGAGTGGACTGAGTAGAAAAAGCATCGGCAGAACCATTGGGACCCTCTGATGCCATGCGGCGTAACTTATTTCTGCTTCGGGCAACTTCCAGTGCGTCTGCAGTCACACTCGGAGGTAAGCGACGATCCCTGGGATCACATGGTCGTACACTCAGAACGACACGATACGCAGAGGGAGAAACGAGAGCGGATCTCCTAAGCAACCTGAGTAAACGAAACCTGAGACCACAGCACACTTTCCCAGCACCCGCAAAGAGTGCAGACTCAACATATGCCACCAACTCCGTCTGCTGAATCAGTCCAGTCAGACCTGCCGTCCTTTGAAGTCCCTGAATGTCATGCACAGCGATACCAACAAGTAAATTCATCAGCGCAACAGTCACAAGCAAAATGAACATCACAAACACCAACAAGGGTATGATATGGTCATCCTTCAGCAACTCATCACTCAACTCGCCCGTCGCAAACATTAAAACTTTCACAAATGAAACGGGTGAAGTAGGGAACTTATCATTTCCAGGATAAAGTATCATGAATGCCATCATAAAACCAATCAGGAGACAGGCATAGGCAAAAAGTAAACGGTAAAACTCCTTCAAAACAGTGGAGTACATGTGAACATAGGCAGCAAAGGTTGGCAAGTGGCCAATGACGGTCAAAAGATCAATCCATGCACACAGCAAAGATATCGATACAATGGGTCTCACAAAACTTTCATGAGTACCGCTAATGCCTCTTAAAGCACACAATATCACAGCACCAATGAGCATGGCCCACTCAAGAAGATTTTGCCCCTGGAAGACATAATGGCGCACCGAAGTGGCGCTGCTCCCCAATATTCCCAGCCCCTTTCGTAAAACTTCGATTACAATCAGGACGCACAGACAATAAAACGAGATTTCAGTCAAAACAACAGGAATAGATTTGCAATTATCCGCCGCACTCACATTTTCCTTGCCTTCGCCATTGGTGCAATCATCACCCGAGCATCCACCGGCATTCCCCACCTCGCTTTCGTTGGTCCCGGCACCACTGCCACTTTCTGGACCGCCAAGAACGCAACCGTTCGTGATGATCGCGTAGAATGAAAACACGAGGACGAATATGGTGCACAGGAGTATCCTGGCCAGGTAGAATTTGCGCACGCGCCCCCACTTGAGGTGGAGGAAGGCGCGGCAGAGCGGGTGTTCCAGCAGCGACTCCGCTTGCCCCTCGTCCACCATGGTCTTCATGAAGCGCGACTCCCTCCCGCCGCCGTGGCGAATCAGGGCGCGGAAGTCCAGCCGCACCTCCACCTCCCTCCGGGGCGGAGACTCGGGGTCGTCGTGGTCCGAGAGGGAGATGGCCGAGTCGAGCATTTCGACGACCGTGGAGAGGCACGCGGGCGTCCGCCGCGCCACCAGCCCCAGCGTCGTGGGCCCGTCTATCCCGTCGTCTCCGTCCGCGTTCCAGCACAGCAAATTCCACCAGCCGCAGCTCGCCTTCTCGTGCGGGGGCGAGCTGCGGGCCGTCAGATCCGCCCCGGCGCGGATGAGCGCGTCCACGCACCCGGGCAGCTCGTTGATGGCGGCGAGGTGCAGGGGGGCGCGCCCGTACGCGTCGGACACGGACGGGTCCGCATTGGCGTTCAGCAGCGCTGTGACCGTCTCCACCGCCGGCACCGAGAATGCCGGCCGGCGCCTCCCGGACACGGCCACGTGCAGCGGCGTCCTGCCTTCCGAGTCGGCCAGGTTGGGGTCGGCACCGGCCCTCAGCAGCTCGCCGACCGCGTCTGCGGCCTGGGCCCTGGCGCTCAGGTGGAGGGGAGATTGGCCGCGGGCGTCGACGGCGGCGGGGCTGGCGCCGGCCTTGAGGAGCACCTTCACGCCTTCGGCCTCCCCGTCGCTCGCCAGGATGTGCAGCGGCGTGAAGCCGTTGTGATCCTGCGTCTTCTCGTGGAGGTCCGCGCCCGCCGTCAGCAGAATGGGGATGCAATCCATGTGACTCAACTCGGCCGCCACGTGGAGGGGGGCGTATCCTCGGGCTCCGAAGGCGTTGACGGAAGCGCCCGCGGCCACCAAAGCGTCCAGGCACTCGGTGGCGTTGGCCCTGACGGCGTAGCCGAGGGCGGTCTCGTCTTCGTTCTCGACCGAGAGCTCCGCTCCGGAAGACAGGAGCAGCTTGAGGACGTCGGGGGAGTTGCCGAGGGCCGCGCAGTGCAGCGGCGTCAGCAGCAGTTGCAGTCGCCCCAAAGAGACGGAGTTCACGTCCGCGTTTCGGGATATCAGCGCCCGGGCGACGGTTGGATCGCCGGACAAGGCACAGAGGTGCACCGGCCCCAAACCTGTTTCCTCGTCCCTCGTGTCCACCCCAACGCCTTCCTTGAGCATGCGGTTCACGATGTCCGCGCGCCCCACGAAGGTGGCCCACAGAAATATCACTTTCTTCGACGACATGGTGTACGGGTCGATCGCATCGGGCTCTTCATTGCTCGCTTCGATGGATTCCAACAGCTTCACGCCCGACGAGCCCACCAGACGTCTCATGCGGTCCATCAAACTGTGGCGCACTCTATCTTTGCATATTCTGACGCTCAGCACATCATCCATGGAGTGGTGGATTTCGACCGCTTTCTCAACCAAATCGCCGAGATACACTTCGTCGCCCGACGACACGGCATCGTTGCTTATGCCTTCCACACTCTTGCGATCGTCGGCCGGCATCAATTCCCTTTGTTTCCTGGATTTCAGTCGCTTCAAGAGGGACGGGGTCACGGATTTGTATCGAAAAGACGTCTCCTTGGATGGCTTCCTCTCCACGACCGTCATGCTGGTGGCACGGTCCATTCTCACCCTCTTCTTCTCCATTTTTCCGGAGAGCAGGCCTGAAAATTTAATTTTTTTACTCTTCAATGAGCGAATAGGATAGTGAATGTTAAAATATAAATGGAAATGCGATGAGATGAGAACATTTAGATTGTCAACGACAAAAGTAGAGCACCTTCTGCACAATAAAAAAAATAGATGCGAATCGAGGGATTCCAACGACGCAAAAACAAACTTTGATAGATATGGGAGGCGCGTATTACACAGGGGAAGCGCCGAAGAGGATTTCCTTAGAAAATGTCAGATTGGAATTCGACCTTCGAAACGCTACGATGCATGACAAAGATATCCTTGGGATAACTACAGTTAGTCATTAAAATCAAGACAGACTTCGTCCTCATGCCTTCCATTGTGAGGGAATTGTTTCAGCTTCGATGGTAAAACAATTGTATTGAAAAATCACTTAACATTAGCATTTACATGACTTGGAAGTGAGCATGTTAATTTTTAATTTTAAAAAAATCTTATATAAATCCCCATAAGTTGTCAATTAAGTACTTTAAGGTATTATTTTTCCACGACTAGGTTTGGTCGCGAAAATTTAATCAAGTAACCTTTAAGCTACGTTCCGCAGCGGTCAATTACGTCATTCATGAATAGCAGAGGAGAGCATATACGCGTTTGAAGGACGAATACGGTTTACGACTAAAAATAAGCAACATAAAGAGACACTTGCAAAGACCACCGCGGCAAATCCTTTCCGCAAAATAAAGAGAAATGAGAGAAAATCTCCCAAGGCGATTAGGCGAAGTTTCTACGGGAATTTCAACGCCCGTGAATCATTGACCCTCCCCTCCCAAAAGCCACCAACACAAGGAATACGCCGTAGCAGATGGAAATCTCACGAGGACAATAATGGGCAAAGCACGACGCACGAGTTGTCACGGATGGCTGTGAATTAACTTGAACGTCTCTAATAAGGTAACGGTAACGTGGAAATACAGCTAGCTCAATTAATTACGACTAGATGTGGTGCAATGGGATTTTCAAGAGGGAATTCTACTCACCTAGAAGAGTTCGAAGATCCCAAATCGATGTGTTCACCACGGGCCGAATGGTAACATGGCTGAGTGCTGCCCACGGCCTTCCTATCCCTCAGTGTGCCACTTCCCACGGCATCACACTGTGTCTTCGGCCGGAGTCCGGAGTGGCTCCGAGAGGAAGGCGAAGCACTTGCCGTCAAGCGCCTACGTTGGCGCTTTGAGGAACTATCAGGAGAAATGCGCGGTTCATAAGACAGCTCATCGATGACCTAAATAAGTTTTCGGTGGACGTTGTGCACAGGCTGTCACCTTCTGTTAACATGCACGCTCTACTCGCTCTGAAATAGATCACCAGATAAATCACCAACGCCCAATTAACGTTTCGCGGCAATTAAAGATCTAAGACGAACATTGAAGAGCGGTCCTCTTGGCCAAGCAGGCATCGAGCAAACATTTTCGCAAAATATGGTCGATGACATGACCGATTGAAATCTCTGGCTAATTATTAGCAACAAGCCATGGTGTACGACCGGTGCGGAATACAGAGCGTAAATGTTTTTTGCCCAGGGGTCAGTAACCCGCGGTCCGCGAGCGGCATGTTAAAGGATTATCTGTAAATCATTTTCACGCTTGAAATAGTGAAAGTGATACCGAATAGTGTTTTGCTCAATTTCCGAATACCCGGCAATCATTTACTGAAGTATCCTGAGATATTTCAAATCTTCCTTCAGATGACGAATCAGTGAACGTTTGGGGCCCTCGGTCATAAGGTTACCGGCACTTGCGCCGCTATCACGACGAATCCAGCGAACGCGATAATATATAAATAAAATAGTGGGCCACGCGCACTTCTCGAAAACAGTACTGCCATAATCCTATGAAGTTATGGGCCCCAAGTACCCGAAGTTTGGATTGGAAAGTTGAAGGTATGCGGTTAGGTTCTCACTCTAAGGAAACCTCAACATTTACGAGAGAACGGTCGGGAGCATAGAAAGTGTTTTAATGCCAATCACTCATGTTGGCTGGGAACAGGGGAGGGGATCCACGGATTCAGCACGAAAATTGAGACACAGGTGGTGGCCGAATTCAGATGCGTAAAGGGCAGCCTTCGCTGACGGGGGTAGTAGGAGATTTCAAGGGTCGGAATTACTTAAGTCATCGTCATAACGATACGAGGCGCATTTGCAGGAAGCGTAACATTAGAAATATTCTGTTAACCCGAGAATTTTCTCCATTCTCCCGATATTCATGGTGGAAACCCAAAAATCATCACTGTCAATCCTTCTTGAAAACATTTTAAACTGTACTATCGAATTCATCTGCCAATATTCCCATCCTACCTACTTCTATATTTACGGCTTCCTTGCCGGCGTGATAAAGCCCTTGCCTGCTTATCAAGGAGTTGAAGATTAGAGTCCCGAATGGTATTTCTCAGAATGTCCATTAAGTGTAATTAGGATGCCTAAAAAGTCCCAAAAAAAATTCAAGCATTGTTTTACATTTTTAAGTTTTACATAAATTTCCACATTGATTCATTGGTGTTCATTATCAAGTGGGGTGATAAAAGTCAAAGTATGACATAGATACTGTATAATCAAAACAGAAAGAAATTCAGGCCTTACTTTTAATTCTTGATGTACTAAAAGACAATGCCCTTTCATTAATTTCATATTCTTTCATTGCAATCGGAATGCACGGTGCTTCATCAAGAACCTCAGGCTAGTTCTGGTCCAAATTTTCCAGGGAAAAAATTGAACCAAAACGTTAAAGCAATATTTCTTACCTAATACCAGAAATATTATACTAATTAGCCTGATCTGCTTTGTGATGGAGGAAAGTACTCCATCATAAGAAATTCCAAGCAAGAAGACCTGGGGACAAGGGCGTAGCCAGGATCATAACTAAAGGGGGGGGGGGGGCAAACCAAGTTTTGACATTAGTTTATGAGATTATTTCCTTGAAAAAATAGTTTATTTTAGTCACATATCTTAAACTAATACATATAATTTTTCGTGGGTTTAAAGAAAATTTGTTGAATGCTCAATTTGTATCGATTCAGTCCTGATTTTGCTTAAAGACTTTTCCGATTTTTGCTTCCAAGGGGGGTGGGGGGGGGGCAGCTGCCCCCCTCCCTGTCCCTCACTGGGTGCACCCATGCCTGGAGAGAGCACTGCTTTGTACGCTGGTGTTCTAGTAAGAGCATCAAGCTTGCATTGAGAAGATAGCTTATGATTACCACTCGAGGGGGTTTGAGGGCAATGTCATCTGTGTCATCGCATTTATGCTGCTTTGAAAATCTTTGCAGAATTTTGAGTATTCATTTAAGTTGTGCGCAAGTTGACGGTGCAATGCAAAGAAGCAAAGCCTGGGACTTCAAGCATCAATGTGTAAAAACAATTTCAATAAAAATAAAGCAGGCTTAAACTGATCTCGATAATTTCATGGAGACCATTTGAAACTGCACACTACCCACGGCAATAAATTTTATGGAAATACCTTGCACACACACACACAAATACTCTACTGTGGAATATGGATATTCCAAGTTATACACATGAAATAAACACACCTCCTCCCACAACTTTGATAAGGCGTAGAGAGCAGAAAAATATTCCCCTTCATCACCCCTGACAACTTGGAGCAAAGACTGAGGTCAGAGACAATATACCGTAACATTAAGTGTTATTCCTGGCAGCAAAGGAGAGAGTCAAGGATGGCCAAAATAAAAACATTTGTTTCGGACGGCACACGTTTGACCAACAAGATGAATTTTTTATTTCGGCTGTCTTTGTCAATTTGCTGTAAAGTTAAATGGCCACATGCATTGGGTCATGAAATAACACATGCCTGAAAGCCTGTGGCTTTTGCTTACAATAAGAACAGGGTAATGCTCAGCCAAGTTATGGCTCTTACCCTTCTTTCCTTCAGAGCCAAGGATGTATGCTCATGATCACATCAAACATTTCTTGCACTAAATATACCTCTTCTTCAATTTTTTCAAGCAAAAGTGATTCTTTCATATTGAAATTCATCATATGAGAGCCTTCATATTAAATTGATTTCAATTACAACTAGCTAAACACACTCAGTGTCAGTACATACTTATGTAATGTTTGACTTTCACAATAAGGTGGCAACTACCCAAGAAGAATAGAATAAGGTATGCTCTACAAGAATGGATTACTTCAGTTTATAATTTTGCATTCTTCCTCTACTTCTTACACAAATTCATTGTTTGAGATTATTCTTCTTCATCCCATCCTCGTGATTAACACATTCAGGAGCACGTCAACTGACGTGGTCCCGTCTAAGCCCAGATACGGAGCACGTCAATTGACATGCTCTGCTGGTCGGACGGGAGACCTTTCTCTGCCTCCGTACATGACTAATATCCACTTCCGCGTCTTCCGATGATCGTGTGCATGGCCTTCAGCAAGCTTTCCTCTTTCAACCCAAGTGCACCCTTTGTAAACAGTAGTATTTGAACGGAAGTTATGGTGCGGAAACCTCTATTTTTCTTTCTTATTTTAACTGCCGATTTTGACGCCTTTCATGAAAATCAGGCCCGATTGAATGTGTGAATACATTTATCAAGGTTGCAAAAAATACCAACAATTTGAGGAAATTCAGTGCATGATCACAATAGAATGACGCCTTAGCAATGATATTTTACAAGACAGGAAGTGTTGAGAACAATTAAGCCCTGTTTCCCAAAAGCCTTACATCCCTGGCTGCATGATCACACGCCAGCTGCCTTTGTGGGAGCTCCATCCTGTTGGTTTCCAAGTATCGCAGATGGTCACCATCTGCCCGTATGATAACAGAACCTCTACATTTGCCTCGTGGGCAATTTCTGCAGCACGCAACAGTGAGTCTGACATTATACTTCCTGACATTGCCAAGAAGTCAGATGCATCCCCACATACCATTTTCCTGGATCCATGATCACAACAACAAACACTGTGCAGCCACACATGCATGGTACCTGCAACCCAAAGCTTTCATCCACTGTGGGTCATAAGAAATATTAAGCTCCAGTCTTTCAACAGGTTCTGCAACCTCTTTGGCCATTAATACCAAAGTAAAGTGGTTCTCTCATGTTGCACTGTTCATTGAGACCACAAAATGGATCAAAACTTCCACAGTTTACAGCATGATATTGGTCACCACAGTGACGCCACTGTAAAGTTTGACCAGCATCGCAAGTACATACTGGCAAATCATCAATGACAAAATGGCAGGGAATTGGCGGATAAATCATAGCTGTTCATTAACTAAGAGCTCTGTGGTATATCATGATTGCCAGAGCAAAATAGCACTATTATCATTGGTTGGCATGTCTACAGTAAATTCACTTTTGGTGCAGTTCCATGACTACTGTGGTAAACTTTCATTAAAAAAAAGTGTCCTTAAAATTTCTACCGGAGAAATAACTTCCTAAGCTCCATGCTGTAATGAAAATCTAAAATACAATGATAGCAGTAAGAAAATAAATGAAGGACGAGAGAGGAGTGCTTTTAAGGTTTCATTTTCCTTGATGAAATAATTCCAAAAGAACTCCATTACAATAGTGGCTTCCCTGTCTGCCCTTCAATCAGTGGATATGACCTTTTGCTCATTATATCAACCCTTCGACTCTTCAAATATAGAAGGAAAGACTTTCAACCTATAATATCACGGACAACCAGCCAACTTCTATTTCAAATTCTTCAGAATGATAAATTGTGTTAAGAGGGTTTCCAAAAGCATAGAAGTATCAAATTATTGCAACAATTAATATGACTTGGTGATAAAATGCAATTTCTAAGCCATATGGTTTGACATAGCAAACATCTCTTACCTGTTCCCGTGACTGGATATTATCAAAATAAAGAATGTCCTTCCCATTGATTCTTATTGTACCAGATCCAGGATATGTGAGAGTTGCCTCAGCTACAGCTGTTTTCCTGATGGCACCTGAAATTTAACAACAGTTGAAAATTAAAATGGAATTTCGTAAGAATAAAATTAACCATAAAAGTAGAGAAACGTGCGTATACCTACCTGTGACATTAACGACAGACTTCCCATCCTCACGAATTTCCGGCTGAAATGAAAATGCGGTTTTTTAAAGCTTGGGATTCTAACCATAAAAAATATTAACCAATCGTAAAAGAAGGTGTAGTTATAAACGAGCGTGGTAGCATGGTGGGTAGATTGCTTGATTGCTGATTGAGGGGTCTGGGTTCAAATCCCAGATGATGCCTCTTGAAACCCCAAACAAAAAAAATCCTCAACATGCAAGGTGGCCCAGGGAAAGGAAATGCCCCCCCCCCCAATGTGTGACACTCCTGAGGCTTAGCTTGAGGTGAGCTCTACCCTTGCTTATCCAAACCACATTTAGTTCAAAAAGGCTGAATTGAATTTTGCTAAACAAATTTTTCTACGCTTGTAGTGTGATGACCATATAATAAAAATATGCATTTCTATCATGAGTAAATATATTTTTCTCTTTCAAAAACATAGACATAATTTTATTGCTTTAACGATCTCATAATCAATTTAAAAAATTCAGAGCTGACAATAAATCCAGCAGTGACAGCTGAACCTTGAGCATTCAAATTCTTTTCAGCTAACACATTTCAAACTATGTTTTTAAAAACTTACCTTAGGAATATCTTCCACTTTAGTTTGATTCATTAGTAGTTTCCGGAATTTGAACACATGGTCCTTTACTCTATAAGAATAAGGATGACGTACCAGTCGTTCCATAGCTTTGATAAAATTTGCATACTGTAAAAAAGCGAGAGAAGAAAATAATAAGCAGAGTTATATTGCACAACATAAACTACAAATGGTATGATGATAAAAAGAGCAAATGGTAATTAGTTAAATAATATACAGTAGAACCCCGTATTTGCGTTATCGGAATTTACGTTTTCCCGCAAATTGCAAGTTTTTTTCTGGGTCCCGTCATATTTCCTATCTCTCCAATGTAAATAGAACCCTGTATTTACGCCGTGTTTTTTTCGTTTTCCCGCCATGTGCATCACGACGTGCCGGCTAAAAAAAATTATTTGCCTACTAAAACAATAAATCGTGCATATCAGCCCTTGAAAACTATCTTTTGGCTTCCTTTCGCGCATTTTTATTTAAAAATCCAAGAGAAAGAGACGCAATGAGAACTATTTTCGGGAAGAATTTGAATGTGGCGGGACAGAACGCCACTAACGTCGGAAAGTTGAACTACGTCATCTCGTTTTCTGTCAGCGGCGGAAAGATTCACGATATGAAAGTAGGTGTTTTGAGCAATCGAGCTATGTAATAATTATAATGCAAGAACTCCTGAAGCAATGTTGACAATAATCATGTAGCCTATAATTTGATACGAGGGTTTGAAAGAAAACCAGACGTGCTGAAACGTGATAAATGCCGGAACTATAAAACTTGTCATCATTTGCGCTGACTTCATTCAACAGTTGCGTAGCGTAGATGGGTTAATTAAATCTTTAAAAAAAACTTATTTAAACTTGAATTATCCCATTCACATAGCAGCGTATCGCAAACAACTGTAACTTTAAAAAATTATGAAGTCGCACGACCGTTTGTACTACGCACTTGATCGCCGAGGAGTAGTTCAGACACTCGTGTGTTGGCAAGTTATCCTCAATTAGTACGGGAAATAGAATTTATCCTGCTTGAAAATGGAAATTCAAGGTAAAAAACGGACATTTTTAATTGACGAGATAATGAAAATTTTAGAGCTAGTTGATTCCCACACCGGAACCCGCATCTATTCAAACAAATTCGTGGTGAAAAATCGCGATGCCATTGTAAAATATGCAAACCATGAGTGCGGACATTTATCAAAAAAGAGAATATATGTGAAGAATTCTAGGTAAGAATAAATAGAACGAATTCTAAAAGAGTAGTTTTTAGGTGCAAGATCATCAAATGTTCCTGCAAATGGTGTCATCTAAAGGCCTGTTTACTTAGTAAATTAACCAGTACAAGTTATAATGTCTAAATTATGAACATGAAAATGCACCGTGTATTCACCCAACTTGTGCGTATGCATGAACAGAAAATAGAACCTGTTCAAATTTGGTTCATGCATTCATAATCGTATTTAGGGGATGTGCCCCACCCAGATGCTTAAAAAATAGACAAAATTTGAATATGGTTATCACAGGAGGATCTATAAGGGGGCATGTGCCCCCCCAAACACTTAAAAAATATGCAAGATTTTTAATACGGTCCAGTTATCACTGCGTTCGTTTTGTATAACGTGGTATCATTGTGCCCCCCTCCAGAACAAAATCCTGGATATGGCCTTGCTTGTGCCCCCCAGAAAGAAATCCTGGATTCGTCCCTGATGGTCATCATTACGTTCGCTTTATTTTGAGTTTTACTCAAGGAGGCTCAATCATTTAATTCAATAAGAATAACTTTGATATAAAAATAAAGAGAATTTAGTAAAGTCATTGTTATGTGTTATATCTTGTTTTTAATCTCAATTAAGACAAGATCTTCGGTGGCGGCGGGGTATCGTTCTCGCCTGCCAAACAAGAGGTCGCGGGTTCGAGTCCCGCCTGGGTAGGTTTCCCCGGCCCAGGGCATGGTTGTTTGTGTACGTTCACTTGTTACATTTGTTGAACACCTCGGTGTAAAATGGCCAATAAGAGCTGTATCCGGTGGTTGGAGAATAAAATAAAAATAAAATAAAATCTTTTGCCTGTCAGACCCTCTGTGCCCCTCCCAGAAAGAAAAATCCTGGATCTGCCCCTGCCTACATTCGTAAATTTCCTGTCCCATTCCGGTCCACAAAAATCATTCATGCAAGCAGACATTAATGTATCGTGTAAACAGGCCCAAAGGCCCTTGAGAAAAAGTATTTCCCCAGAAGATTGGGAATCGAAGATTCCACGGCATCTATAATGGTTGGTTGGATAGATTCAAAAATAGGTACAGTCTTGTATACAAGATGGTGAGTGGTGAAAGCAAAGATGTTAACTTAGAGACAGCAACTCAGTGGAAAGAATCTGAATATATTAGACTTCTGGAAGGTTAGGGCCCAAAAGATGTTTTTAATGCTGACAAAACAGGATTATTTTTTAATTTTTGTTGCCAGCTGTGCTTCAGAGGGAAGCAATGTTATGGAATAATGCTTAGTGAACAATTAAAAAATTAACATTTCCAAAGCCAGTATGTGAATAAAAGTGAAAATTCTCTATTTCCCACAATTTGCATTTTCCCGCAATTTACACTTTTTTTCTTGGGTCCCTAGAAAAGTGTAAATAAGGGGTTTTACTGTAATTGATTAATTAACTTAAGCACATGATTAAAGCAAGAATTTTCTTGGCGAAAATATTCCAGCAGTTTGTAGATAAAATAATTCTCATACCTCACGATCATTGATGGTCTCAAGAAGTAACTTCTCCAAGTTCTCCTTTGGTAACCACTCTGACCCTGATAGATCCCTGGAAAACAATTAGTGAAAGACTGTAATGGCATTACTGTAATAAGTTGGTTTTAACTTAACCAATACAACATCATAATTTGATGAGCAGACTACGAATCATCATAGTAAAGTCCATTAATCTCATATGTACACTCTTTCACATCAACTTGAATGCTGACCACATGGAGTAATAGATGGTAAAATCATTCTTCAGGATAATTTTTTCTTAGGTTTACTAACTTTTTGAAATATCTTTAGTTCTTATTTGGTTATTTAAGTGAAAATTTTTATTATAATAATCATTTTTATTTAACTTCGAAATTTTCCTTTTTCGATGCGTTGAAGTACTACAAATTGTAAATAATGTTTAACTTATATTTATTGAGTAATCTTACTAGAGGTAATGTTTTCTCTTCATTCCAAGTTTCTTCATTCATCATGTTTATTTTTGTCATGAACTTTCATCATTACTGGCATTAATCCATTTCTGCCCAACGTTGCGAAAACGCAACATTAATTTTGATGGAGAACAGTTAGAATCTTAAATTTTTTTAGGCAGCTCAATATTTTTTTCTATGTAGTTTTACACTTACTTTACGTAATAATTGGTCATTTGTGGTTCTAAGATTTTTTTATTTTTGTTATGATTTTTCAAATATGGCTACTCCGAGCACTTTTTTTGAGACGAAAATTTAAAAAAATTTTTTAAGCCCTATCCAACATTGTTTTTATTCACAGCTTTGATAATAACAGTTCAATCTTTGTAAATGATCATGAGAACAATTTTCGATGATAAAATTAGTTACAAAGTATCAATTTTCAGAGTTGAAAATAATGTTGCGTTTTCGCAACGTTGGGCAGAAGGACTGCTACATTGTTCCACAAGCTTATCTGCGTGAGGAACTTCGAGCGAGACACCGTCTGTTTCTTTCTGCCGCGCCTGCCTTTTGTCTCTCTCTAGAGTTTGCCTGCATATGTGTTACCATTTTCCAGTTATTTGGCATTGGTTATCCACGTGTTTTATCCTTGCATTTTCCCTTATCTTATTCCCGGGTTGCATATCGATACCTCCTGTGAACATAATTACTTTCCGAATGTGTTCAAGGTACGTACATAAGTTGATTTTCTTGGATTATTATGATTGTTTTTCGTATTTTAGCATTTGCATTATTTAAAGTATATTGGAAGTATTCACTTGTCACAGACCAGCCTTTCGGTTGACATACTCTGTTCATACACATTCCTGTTACTTTTCTACAGATGAGTTTTTCTAAGACATTCACTACTGTGGAAGAAATCGTGTCAGTTTTAGAGGAAATTGAGGCAACTGACGAAACTGACGAGACGAACGATGAATCTCCAACTGACGTTGTGGTCCTACCTCCAGAGGCTGATCCTTTGTCTGACGAGGAAGACTCAACGACGATGTCATGCTTTTGAACGACACCGACCAGACAACACCGAGAGACATCGTAGGTAAACTGGAAATTCATACTTCAAAAACCATCCCCGGAATGGAAGAACCAACTCAGCCTCTACTGAACACGAACAAAGGGAAAAAGCGCAGAAAAAACACGGAGGAAATAAAATGGGTAAAAAATTCTTCTCCCATCTATCAGACGAAACCTCAAAACACCGAGCACATCTTACAAGAGCGTTTGAAAAACTCTTTTGGTAATATCACGCCATTTGAAACATTTCAATTGTTTTTGGATACCGATTTGTTGGATTTGATATTAGACTTTTCAATCACATACACGAGATCAAAGAACAAACATAGTTTTACCATATCAAGATCGGAAATCATAAAGTTCTTTGGAATTTTATTTCAGACAGGATATAATACACGACCTAACATGCGTTCTTACTGAATGAATGCCCGTTGGTTAGAAATGTTATGTCTAAAAACAGATTTGAGGAAATAAAAAGGTGGTTGCACCTTGCGGACAATAGTCATCTCGGGGTAAACGATAAATTTGCTAAGCTTAGGCCATTTTTCGATAAACTTAATGAGAGATTTGCCAAATTTGGAATATTTTCACATGAACTTTCCATTGATGAACAGATGGTGCCTTACTTTGGACGGCATTCCAGTAAAATGTATATAAAGGGGAAACCCGTTAGATTTGGTTTCAAGGTTTGGTGCCTAGCATCAGCTCAAGGTTACGTATTCCACTTCAAACCATATGCTGGGTCTGGTGACAAATACAAAACCAATATAAACAATGGAGAAGATCTAGGGTTGGGAGAAAAAGTTGTACATGATTTACTCTCAGTCGTTCAGTTTCCTGGAGAGCATAAGTTGTTTTTTGAGAATTTCTTTACAAGCCACAGCCTCTTGTGCATATTAGGTGAGAGGGGATATTTTGGTACAGGAACTGTTCGAGAAAGTAGAATTGCTAAATGCCCTTTGCCTGCTTCTAAAGAAATTTCCAAAAAAAGGAAAAAAGGGTATTACTTCTCAGCCTTTGACCGAAAAAACCAAATATTTGTGGTTCGTTGGTTTGATAACGCTGTGGTTACAGTCGCTTCTAACTGTGGATTTTTGGTTCCATTGAACCAAGCCAAACGATGGGATCGTACGGCAAGGAAGGCCGTTTTCATCACTCAACCAAATTTAATTCGTGAGTATAACCAGGGTATGGGAAGAGTTGATCTCCATGGCAATGGTGTAGCGAACTACAGAATAAGAACGAGGGGAAAGAAATGGTGGTGGCCATTATTTATAAATTCTCTAGATATGGCGGCTGTCAATGCCTGGAAGTTTTTCCAATTGGCCACCGGTGATAGAGCTTTGCAACTGGACTTCAAGAGTTGCATAGTTTTATCGTTGCTTCAATCGGGAGTTATGGAAGAAACCATACCAAACCAAGTGGGCAACAGAAATCAAGAAGAAGTGCAAGATCCTGACGTGACGAATAATCAAGGACTGGGTCGCCCACCTAAAGGGGGCCATTTGTAATTTATAAACAAATGAGTATTATATATGTATATTTATTTTATTTTCAATATCATTCATTCATTTGTGATCTTAATATATTATAAGCGTTTTGTTCTTGACCCTTGGGTTTGATTTCGATGTTGGCCTAGGCAACCCCACAAACGCCCAACGTTGCGAAAACGCAACATTTTTTTTCTACTAAATTACTTGACTTATGAACAAAAAAACATCACAATCGTATAGATTACAACGAAATGACAACATTTGCGTGAAAAAAGTTTAAAAAAAACAATTAATTCTGTGCTTGGGCAGAAATGGGTTAATATGGTTGTTGTCAATAATGTTGCGTTCATGCAACAATGGGAATAGGGTGGTTTCTTATTATTTTTTTATTGCCTAAATCGAAAGGTTATTACTCCTGGATTACATATTTCACGCTTTTCGATTTTTAAATGATGATATCTATTTTTCGCGATTAAATGAAGCGAAAATTTTCAAGCACGTGAAAACGCGACGGCTAAGTATGTATGATGGGAAAACTCCGTGTGACGTCGTTCTGATTCCTGCTGCCCCAAGTGAGGTGACCTTGGGGCGAGGCTTTGAGCGCTGATACAACGCGGAATGCTAGCAGGTAGCAGAGTACCCTGCTAGCTGGTAGCGCTTGGCTTAAATAATGATTATTAATAACTTATCAAACGAAGAAAACTTTCCAACCATAGGCAGTTTTAATAGGTGATTATTAACACATGTTTCCCTGAGCTCTGTGTCTCATGCACGCATTGGTAATCTCAGACGATGTGGAACTCCTATCTACTCGTATAGAAACTAGGCCCCTGTTACGTCACGTGGAGTGGCATCGCATGGGCGCCAATCTGGGCTTTTTCAAATGAGGATAAAATTGACCATTGCCATTCGTCTAAACCGGTACATATTTCTAAAACCAAATAATTTGTATATTATGAATACACTAATGGTGGGTAACAAATCGCAGAAAACGAAAGGCATTGATTAACCAACTGTCCTTCCCAGACCGTCCTGCCTCCCTATGCCTGCTCGGCCGCCTATTCGCCAGCGACCGGGTGGGTATATAGGCAGGATGACGCCTGGTTAGGACAGTTGGTCGGATGAATGGCAAGGGGAAGTGCCGCCGGATCTCTCAGCTAAAAAGCATTATTCAGCCGTGAAATTTTTGGCTAGCACCTTTGAGGCAGGGACCTTCTTATTCTAGTGCTTTGAATAAATTGTGCATGTTCCCCATTGTCAACTCTCACTTCGGAGGCCAAGGTTCAGGGCTCCCTCACAGCAGTTTATTTTTAGTCTTCATTATCATCATACGGGGACAAGTTAACAATTAATCTTAATTCAACAAGCAAAGGCACGAGAAAAATTTTTTAAAATCATAATGGCAATTAGGCATTAAAGCAGTGTCATTTTGAACTTGGAGATATGACAACTACACTAGCAAGGGTTGGTGTGCGCTAAAATTTTAAATTTTTGTATTGCTTATAGTGATCAACTTCCAATTCAAAAATGAAAACCACTTCTAGTGAGAGCACATAGCATTAAGGCGAGCAGCAATTGGCCGTGCAAATGTAACAAAGAAGAACACAAAACAAATATAAATTGCCATATCATAAAAATGCTATTTTGAATTACCTACGGCCTGTTAAAAATGCCACATGAATATTAAGAAATGCAGCCAAACTAAGGCCCATTTAATGGAACCACTACCAGTTCAAAGATGTGTTCGCCATTCTCAATGCCATAAAAAATACTGCATTGAAAAAGGCGGAGCAAGGTACGCAGTCTCCCCATGTTAGTAGGCATTACATTCAGCTTTCGATGCATGAAATATTTTAGATGATAGAATGAGAGGCTGACAAATGTATTAGTTGAAGCAGGGTTATGAAAGAAGGTGTTATGTTTTGGTGGAGAGTTGCCCTACTCAGTCCTTGGAATTTGCTCAGTGTAATCGTGAGTGCTTTTGATAAAACAATTCATCCAGGGGTTTCATCCGCATTTAAAAGTGTGGAAAATTTTACCTCTTTTTCCTACGTCTCAGAAGTATACTTTTTAAGAAACATCAAGAGGGTAACTGAAGAATATAAATTAACAAGAGAAGCTGCGTATAATATTTTATAAACTATGGAACTGCAATGGAGATTACATCTTCTCAGTACATATTTCAGATATGGATGATTGCAGGAGGTGCTGCTAGGCAAATCAGTTTACACCAGTTGTATCTAAAGAAAAATCATCCAATAAATGTGCACACCCAGGGAAAAGATGCACAGAGCAAACGGGTTCATCTAAATGTGAAAAAATAGAGTCTACTTCCATGCGAGCCCCAAATTTCTGTGGGGAAAAAAAGCAATAGAAACATTTACATAGTACTAATCCCCCAAAAACCCCCCTTTCTGTGCCACTGCACTAAATAACAAGTCCGCTCGAGGCCGCTGGGCAGAACTTTCTAGAGTGGTGCTACAAGTGGTTCAGTTTTGTTTGGCCAGAACCGTAACAGGATTACTCAAAAGGAGGCTAGCATACCCACCGAGATTCATTTAGCTATGCCACTGCCTCCAATATGGGAAAAATTTTAAAATTTAATAGTAACATACAACCAATATATTTATTACACACTAATTTGCAAGAAAAACAAGCTTGCAATTCCTCAAAAATTCTACAACTTGATGGGTTCTGGAACAACATATTACCTACATTCAATGCTATAAGGTGAAAACACAAATCGTGAATGAAGTTATTGATTCTTAAAGGAAATGCAAAGTTAAAGCAAAAATTTATCATGATGTATGTACAATGAATTCCACATAATGAAGCAAAGCACTAAATTTATAACACTTAGCAAAAATCACCGATGAGGAGCATCACTATAGTACAAATAATTATTTCTGTGTTTTAAGATGAATACTTACATTTGTGACTCTTTCGAAGGATACTGTTTTTTCAATATCTGTTCATCCTCATGCTTATTCAGGCTTTCCATCATGGAGGCTATATCCTAAAAATATAATAACCATATCAATGATATTATTGAAATATTAAGAAAGATTTAAATTACTCATTAAAAAAACCAAAAACATAAATAATTATTATAAATAATAAATAGCAGATACATATTTACTCATAAGTAAACCATTAGAAACTACAAGGTGTACTTAAGGGGCAAAATTTGGTCAAAACAATAAATTATTTTATAACAAAATGTAATTGAGAGAATAAACTCAATTTTATTAACAACAGATTTTCCGAAAAATGTATGGTAAAAGCCAATGGCGTGCAATTACGGCAGCTTTTACTCAGCATCTAGCACTAGTGCAAGCAGTCTATAAGTACTGGATGACCAATTTAAAGTGTGTTTCATACTGATGAGCAGATTTCTGAAGCTTCAGAAAAGGTAAAACTCAATTAAGAAGTTAAAAAACTTACATGCAGAATGAAAAGACAACGGTGATTGAAACGTAAGAGCAAGTAAAGGTGTGTTTAATAATTTACAGGATATGGGTAACGCAGACAAAAAAAGCCAGGTGAGGCAGATAGTCGTGATGTAGAGGCATCAACTAAGCACTCTTCAATAGAAGCAGATATACATATACACAGATCTGTCTCATGAACATTTCCCATAACCCATACTGTCTATTATGTGGAGACCGTTCCTGTTGAGAATTTTTTAATGACCTAATTGAAAATATATCGTAGAACTAAGGTGTAATAGATGCTTAAGTCAGACAAGAAAATATAAATATTATTTAAACTACATTTGTCATAAAATAAAGGATATTTAACTTACAAAAAGTTGTTGGTAGTAATTTGGATTGCCAGTGTAAAACAGAGAATGGTGAGGACGACCACTTTCATCAAATTCTGCAGCCTTTTTTTCTGGATAGACTTCCTCAGGAGGTTTCATGATGGGTCTAGCCCTGGGCTCAAACAGTCCTGATGGAAATAAGTACTCTATGGCATTCTGAAAAATAAGAAGAGAACATATAACATGTAATTATGCACTCAAAGGAATAGAAAAAAAAGCCAATTTGAGGAGAATTTTGCGTAAAATCTATAATAATTAGTACTTGACTACAATAACTAGGATGGTGACTGGCCCTGAGTTGAAACAAGTCTTCATTAAAATAGTTTAAAACTGGCTCGGTTATTTATATTATACGGAAACCTTCCACTACTTATTTCAACCCTCAATCCATTGATAGTAATCAATAAAAATAAATTTGAAGATCTCAAACACAGCTCAGCAATCTCTGCATGAAATTCGAACAATAAGAATGAAAGAAAGCATATCCCACATTATAAAAAATCATTATGTAACATGCTATGCATCGGGATCATTATGAAGAGCCATATATTTGCTCTCATAATGTTCCAGCATCATAATGAACAGCTAAATTTGCACTCAATATAACACACAAAAAAATGCCTATGTGGATAAGGGTGTGGAGTTACTATGGTCCTTTTCAGATCAAGGAGAAATTTAGCTCTACGGCCTCTAAGCAATACAAAACAAAAAGGAAAGTCTCCAATGGCCGTAAAATTTGGCACCACTCGTCAAATCAAACAACTATTCTATACCTGAATAACCCTCCTGTGGCAGTTTATGGGATTGTTGCTTCCTCACCACGGACTGTCACAGACACAGCACCTGAATGAAACCTTTGCAAGGCTGTAGAGACCTAACTAAGGTAACCTTGGGTTGTAATCTGGGAGCCTTTGTGGGGCTGATGGGAGCCCACCAAGGATGCCGGGTTATTACCACAATCACACTCCCTGTGATACTTTGCAGAGCTACTGGGACCCCGCTAAGGATGGCAAGTATTCACACGATCACATTCACAAGCACTAAAAACAGTCACTCATTCACACAGTAGGGGACAAATTCCAGGAGAACCGCTCAAAAAAGAGAGCAGTCACATAAGAACAAAAACAAAGGAGCAAGAGTGATCGTCTGATTCGTGTATTTTGAGCACGAAGTTCCCTAATCAGCAAGCTGAAGGGAAATAATCACTTGCAAAACAAGGATTAAGTATCCTTTTCAGATGACATCATGAAGAGGAAGCTCCATTGCTAAATACCAGCAGCAGAACCTGGAAGTCTGGAAGATGGTCTAGCTTTATTGATGCACTGGTTCCTGCAATCAACTAATCTAAACCAAGTTGGACTGAAACTAAGCTTGGATAGGTTACCATTTATACCTAGACTCTCTATCACTGGTTGAATCTGCCAGTGGATACAGGTTAAACACAGAGGCATAGCAATGGGGGGACGGGGCAAGTGTGGTACTGCCCCGTCTTTCCCCCACAAGATTTTGGAGGGGGGCAGCCCGACCCCCCCAAGATATCACATGCTGTGGCTCAATTTCCACTCAACACTGACAGATTGGCAAAGCAATTTGCCAGCCATTCCTGTTGAATCCACTATGATTTGGAACACTCGTGCGGAGAAGCTGAATCATGCCCCACCTCCCTCATCTCAGCTAGCGTTTATGTACAGATTTTTCAACCTGTGGCCAGGGCATTCATCAAAGTCCACAAAATCATTGTACAGATTTTTCAACCTGTGGCCAGGGCATTCATCAAAGTCCACAAAATCATAAAATTTACCATTAATATCAAAGCCTGCAAAGACCCTCGAGTGGCTTACTCACATTTATATCTTCTTGAGTGAAGGTTTCCGGATCTTCCCCCATCATGTTTGCCAAATGACGTTTACCAACACTAAAATTTATTTTCTCCTTCTTCATGAATTCATCTGAAAGCGAAATGGCACGTACAATATAATTATTGAAAAAATACTTTGAATAAATGGCCAAAACATGTTTGAAGAATAAAAAATTAAACCATCTGAAATTCGCTCAAGAGAGTAGGCATTGGACAAAACGTTGTGAAAGACAATTGCTTCAACTTTCTACAATAACGCCAACACTATTAGGCAATATCATACAAATAGGGGGGTCAAAAATACTTATTCACACACTGACGAGCGGCTTAAATATGGCCTTAGATCCACAAGGCTTCAAATTTCCACATGAACATCTACCGTACGTGAATCCAATAGTGTTGCATAACAGCACAAAACAAAAAAGTTTAATTGGACCACAATACCAATAAAATTGATATTATTTATAAATTTATCAATTAAATCACTACCTTGGCACACTGAATTAGTATCAAGGCTGTGTTTCTGGAGGAAGCTTTTGACCTACTCCGTCACAAAGTAAAAAGTAGTTATGATGAATTTATGTGGATATACAGGAATCTGCGAAAGCAGTAGCAGAATATGTGTGTTACCAAAGACCATGCAGCAACCCGAATTCATTTCGTAGGCGAAGAACGCCTGCCTCTGACTTGTATTCGTCGTAAGTCAATTTCATACATTAAAATTCAGTCGTTGAAAAAATTCCTCCGTAATGTAACCTAAATTAGGACACAATAAAATATTTCAAATTCAACGCATCTTACCATACTCCCGGGACCTTTCCAAATACAACCGCATTGCTTTACTAATTGTTTTGCGTCCTTCATGTGGTTCTGATGAAGCATCATTAGAAAAAGGGCAATGAGCAGGACAGGCCACCTAAAACAACATAATCATTACAACATTTGATTTAATTTAGCACCTGTAAGATGACTATCATAATTCATTCATCGATTATATCAGAACTCGGAAATAAAAGATCACATGCGTACCGGGCGAATGAGTTTTCCCACTTGTTTTTCGGCACGTGACAGCCTTAAAATACGAAGCCCAAGGGCTGCAGTCATTTTAAAAAGTATTAATGGTTCTAAATCGCATTAAGAAGCGCGTCTTACTTTGAAGTTACTTATTCACAAAGTCACTTTAAACCCGAAACACCGTACGAAACCGACTTCAAATCAAAATAAGAAACAAGAGAGGTAGGAAATTGTCCTCCCAACAATCGCAAGACGCCACTGCGGTACGAGCGGGAAAGTTAAAATAAGATTTAGGGTACTTTTTCTGATTTTTCCTATGATTTCTCTTTGTAGCCATGGTATGAAGAAAATGCAGGACATTTCTGACGTCAATCAGATTATTAAAAACCTAGAAAACAGACGGTTGTTGCTCAAGATCTTTTCAGAAGACACATGCAACCCAAGAGGGTCCTATCCAACTCAAAACTCCATACTAAGGGAATGCAAAAACATTATATTGGTATTTTCAAATGATGTATCATTTTCCGACTTGAAGCCGCAATAAAAAAAGAGTTTAAATACGCGTTTTATGTATATTGCATCCGGGTAAGTACGAAAGAGACGGACTATGAGTAATCTGGCTCTTATGAGCACATGATATAAATCGAGCCAATACCCACATATTTGAGGTAATACATAAAAATCATTAATTTTCAATAACCAATGGAAAGGGCAGGAGACGCAGGTTATATTTATAAGAATAATAATAATAATGAAAATATAACGACACAATTAAGTTGGAAGCTTTAATTGTATACTAAAAGGCATTTCTCAAACTTCTTCCAATCGAGGTCGCATGTACTTAACACAGTTACATCACGTAACCTTACAAATACGCCGTGCATGGTACCTGAGTTGAACTTAATACTGAATAAGTTCAATAATCCGGATTGCTTGGGACCATACCGACGAATGCATTCCAGATTGACAATATTTTCCGGTGAAAAGACCTGTTACCTGTACGTGGGCAACACTGCCACACGGGAAATATTTTTTTGTAGAAACGTGCGTTGGCGTCTGTGGAAATCCATTTGAAAAAGTTCTTCGTTCGTAAATCGCGAAGGCAAGTAGATAAGTCGTGATAGTGATCTTGATGAAACCTGCTATAAATGTAAGGAAAATGGCTTACCGTTTTTACAATCCGACTACAAAATCAATTTTACGCCCCTCTATATTTGTTTACGTGCATCTGTGGAAAATTTCATGCCATTTTTCACGACTGCCAACTCAATCTTATCGGTAATTAACAAATCCTCCAATCGGAGGATAATCCCACTTCGAATACGTTACCGTAAATAATAACCAATTGTGAATGTTTACTCTTAAATGTCAACAGTCGCAGGGCAAATAACACGAATGTTTCGAGAAAAAAAACTACTTGGCATCTTCGACTACTTCTTATGACTCATATGGACTTCATCCATCAGACTGTGGGTTTCGCTGCGGGGGTCGCCTGCCTAACGACCACCTAGAGAACGTAGCTTTTCACGCTTCTCATAGAACTGCTTATCTCAATCCCAGGTTTCGGAAAGGGTTCAAAATGTTCTGAGAACGTCTATTGGTGAAAATGGACTGCCAAATCCGGTAAAAAAGTGCAACAAAGTAATGAGTACTCTTCTTACATGGATGCTACGATCCCAGATCATAAAGATTTTTTGGGCAAAGGTGACTGCAGGTTTTCTTCTCTCCTACATGGAATAAATACTTGATGTTCTTGAAGATCTGCTTCCAAAACACTTCCTGCGAATTTTACACTGGGACGTCTTTAAATGATACAACTTGATGTGCAAGGTATTCGTATACTTGACAGTGCAAGATATTCTACACATTTCACGCACGTAAACGGATTTTCAGATTTTGAGGGCACTAAAAAAGGTGCATGTAAGCCAGCGCGCATCTCTTCTTGAGTCGAACCCATTCAAGCAGAGGCCAAAAACATACGATTATTTTGCAACATGCTCACCCATTATGTGCTCCTTCTGTTGCCTCTTGAACTAAAAACTTTCCTTACAAACAGCGCAATGAAAGTTCGTAACTTTGCGATGCAAATGAGAGTGTCCTTCTAACTCGTCACTGCTGGTGAGCAAACAAAGGCGAACTGTGCACTTCCGTGGATTCAGAGGCAGGCGGCACTTGACTACGTGATTCCTCAAGTCTGATTTGATGTTGTAGGACATAGGAAAGTGATCACCACCACAATCAGGATAGGAACAAGAGGAGCTCTCCTCTCCTGAATACATTCGGCAACCAAGGATCCAGGATTTTTTCTGGGAGATGACACAAGGGTCTGATAAGCAAGGGTTCGTCTCATATTTGGGATTAGAAACAGCATGCAACAATAGGGTGGTTTCCTATTATTTTTTATTGCCTAAATTGAAAGATTATTACTCCTGGAGTACGAATTTCACGGTTTTAGATTCTTAAATGATGATATCTATTTTTCGCGATAAAATGAAAAGTGAAAAATTTCAAGCGCGCGAAAACGCGACGGCTAAGTATGAATGCTGGGAAAAGCCCGCGTGACGTCATTCTGGTTCCCGCTGTCACCGTGCGAGGTGACCTTGGGGCGAGGGTATGTGCTTCGCTGCGATGCAGGCTGCTAGCAGGTAGCAGAGTACCATGCTAGCAGGTAGCACTTGGCTTAAATAAGGATTTTTAATAACTTATCAAACGAAGGAAACTTTCCGCCCAAGTTAGTTTTCATAGGTGATTATTAAGAGATGTTTCCCTGAAGTCTGTGCCTCATGCATGCATTGGTAATCTCATACGATGTAAAACTCCTATCTACTCGTGCAGAAACTAGGTCCCTATGACGTCACGTGGAGTGGCATCGCATGGGCGCCAATCTGGCCTTTTTCAAATGAGGATAAAATTGACCATTGCCATTCGTCTGAACTGGGATTTCTAAAACCAAATAATTTGTATATTATGAATACAATAATGGCCATCAATTCCTTTCGTTTTCTTTGATGAAGGAAACTACCCTATTACTGTACGAAATATTCTCTTTATTTTAATATGAAATTAAATGATTGAGGCTCCATTATACATAAAACAAAACGAACGTAATAATAACCGTATTAAAAATCGCGTCTATTTATTTTTAAGGGTCTGGGGAGCACGTGCCCCTCCCCTAATCCACCTATGTCGGCCACCGAACAAAACTACCACTTTAATCTAGAGTAAATTGAATAGCCCATGGGAGGGGGCCCATGGGATGGGCCAGCCCCTCCCAGGATCCCCCACTGATCACGACTGAAAAATACAATCTCTTTATCGTCGTTATTGCACTCTATAAAAATACATGATACCTCTAGCAGGAGACCATTTGATACACTCTCTCTGGGATACAATTATCTAAAACGAATAATGATATATTCCCGGTCATAGACTCATATTCTTGATTGCCAGATAGCACTGTGATGGGACATTTAACTTCTTTTTTGAAAGATTTCTTCCTATTTTGAGGCAGGAATTTTCATGAATAATGGCTGAAATGCTGTTAGGTTTTTTTCCTTTTGGGAGATAATTACTTTCAAACCCTATTCCAATCTTTGGGAAACACGTATCTGCGCTTATCTAAGGAATGCTCAGCGTTTATCTGAGTTGTTTAAATTTTGGGAAAATGATACGATTTGGAGAACTAAGACAGAATCGGCCGCAGTTTCAGCCGTAATTAGTAAATTCCGAGGTTTTTTCGGCTTGGACTCGAAGTGATGTTTACCTATGTGCTTTATGAGACAATAATCGGTCTGGAATACCTTTCTATACTTACCACAGACGGATGTGGATCAAACAAAAACTGCTCAAGATTATTTGAAAATTCAACGGTAACCCTTCCCCAGATTGGCTGCTATTCATTAAGTGGTTCCGATTTGACATTTTTCTAGCACTGCTCCGTATGATACATGCTTCAACTCTCAGTGGCTCAAGAATTCACCTCCACACCCGGAACACCAACAGAACTCCACCATCTAGTAGATTCCATCATTTTCAGTCTTTTGGCACGAAATGGGAGCAGAAGGAGATGGTATACACCATCAGATTCATAAGAATTATTGGATTTTGAAAAATACACATTTGATTAGCACCAAATTATTGTAATTGTTTGCCATTCACGGAAGGTTGCGGTAAGATACATAGTACATTAGGATGGTCCTTATTTTTGAAGTTTTCGAATAAATTTTGGGACGCCCCCAGTTTTGTTTCATTTGGTAAGAAAATAAATGGTGAAAATTATTTTTGTAATCGGATACCGGGAAAACGTGCCGTACCGTTTTGGAATTTTGGAATTTTTGGGTGTTTTTCGGACTTAAGTGAAGATGATGTCACTCTCGGATTATCCTATCACCTTTTTGTCCTCTACAATGGCTCGTTATAGGCATTTGCAGAGTATCTCCTCAAATTTCTTTCATTTCTCTCTGTTGGCTCCCGGGATATCGAGAGTGAGCGCGCGCCACCCCAGTCAATTTGGGTGGCACGCGGGTCTCGCGGGAACTCTCAATTATTGTTGTTTGGTTGGTCGCGTCCACCTCCGTCCTCATCTCTCTTTTGTTTTCACTCGTATGCCACCAAGAGCCGATGAGGGCGGAGGTGGACGCGACTTAGCCACCGAAGCTGGAGTCAAACTCCAGGAGCGTGAGCCCAAACGGATTTCAGATTACCGAATGGAATGTACTGAGGTAACTCACGTCCACGCTCACGTTGGGCCGTCGGAGTGTTCTCTCGTGGCGAGGTTTTTCCGATCTTAAGATTCATGTTTGGACTCACCGTTTATCTCCTACTAATACATCGCTCCGTGGCCGAGTAGATCTATACTGTGCGCGGTAGTATAAGTAATTTTTTTTGGGGGGGGGGTTCGAATCCGAAATTATAATTCTGTTTTCACTTTTTAAGGAATATCTCCTGAACATCAACATAATCTATGCAGACGACTCAAGAAGAAGTTAGTGCTGCATATGTAAACAACTGAAGTTATCTAACTAAAACTACCCTCCGAGATAATAGGGTGGTTTCCTATTATTTTTTTATAGCCTATATCGGAATATTATTACTCCTGGAGTACGTATTTCACGCTTTTAGATTTTTAAATGACGATATCTATTTTTCGCAATTAAATGAAAAGTGAAAATTTTCAAGCGCGCGAAAACGCGACGGGTAAGGAAATCCTCCGTGTGACGTATTTCTGGTTCCCCCTCCCGTCTTTTGAGGTGACCTTGATCGAGGCTCTGAGCGCTGATACGACGCAGGCTGCTAGAGGGTAGTTGAGTGCCTTGCTGGCTGGTAGCGCTTGGCTTAAAAAAGGTTTATTAATACCTTATTAAACGAAGAAAACTTTCCGAGCATAGGCAGTTTTAATAGGTGATTATTAAGACATGTTTCCCTGAGCTCTGCGCCTCATGCATGCATTGGTAATCTCAGACGATGTATAACTCCTATCTTCTCCTATAGAAACTAGGTCCCTATGACGTCACGTGGAGTGGCATCGCATGGGCGCCAAATTGGCCCTTTTCAAATGAGGATAAAAATGGACCATTGCCATTCGACTAAACCGGTATTTCTAAAACGAAATAATTTGTATATTATGAATACACTAATGGTGAGTAACAAATCGCAATCAAAGCCTTTCGTTTTCTTTGATGAAGGAAACTACCCTATCCGCATTAAAAAACTGTTAACAACAAATTAACTATTTAAGGGCGGTAGTTCAGGAAAACAAAACGAAAATTCCAAAACGCGTACTCCAGCGAAAGCATTAAATCAATGTAAAAGACACTATTAGTGTAATTCGCCCAGCTAGGGTATATGCATGGAAAAGAATCAACCGAAAGTCAGTCCACAAAACATGACATCAAGTTCACACAAGCTTAACACACTTATCTAATACACTAAACTATTAATCCACTTGGTACAAACGCACGAATGTGTGAATGATGAAGAGTTGTAAGTATTATCGTAGCTGTGATGTAGCTACTCCTACTCTTTTGCTTCATGAAGACTCGGGTACTAAACTCGATCGATTATGTTGCATACAATCTAACTTACTTTCAACTCTTCATCATTCACACATTCGCGCTTTTCTCCTATGTTTTTCTTTTCGTTCTGAATCCCTTAAGACTTCTATCTTTTAGACAACTGCTTTTATGGTGACCTTTTGAAATAGAAACCCACTTTGTTCCAAATGATTGTGGCTCCTTCATTCTAGGGCTATCCATGAATTTATTTGCGCACGTACCTTTACTATTCGAACCAAAATTAAAAATGAACGCGAGAAAAAAAAAACAAGAAAAGTAATGCTACCAAAATCATATAAAAATATTAAAGGGTGCGGTTTTTATAAGCGTTCAAACTGGAGTCTCTATACTTTTGGTACGGAGAGAAAGAAGTTCGCCCCAGCATTATTTCCATCGTTTCATAACCGCTAACATCTCCCACCATATGAAAGTATTTTCACTCTCATTCATCAAGGCCTTTTTAAAAGAATCACGGGGCTTTTGAACCAAGAGGGTAATGGTTTCTGAAGCACTGTGTGACACAGTTCGAGAAAAGAATATTTCATAAATTGACAGTTGAGACATACCGAAGAAGAAAAAAATATCATTTCAGTGAAGCATTTCCCACTACCTCTGACATGAATGTATTTGAATAAATTTATTCAGTGCCGCAGTCAGGAATTTGGTTTACCGGGGGGTGGGGGGGGGGGGATGGTGGGAATCCAAAACCAGGGGGGTCCGGAGGATGATTTTTCAAGAACAGGGTACCGATTGAAGGGTTTTAACTAATTTTAACACTTTTCATAATCGAAAAAATTAATTTGTCAAAGAAATATTTTCTAAATTCATGATTTTTAAATATTGTATCCTTTATTATTTGATTTGTCTAGTTTTAATGATTAAACAAAAGGGCAATACTTTTTTATAATGGTATAATAATTTATCGCTTGCGACTTTCCCATGCTCCATGGTTAATTAATTTTTTTGTCTCAATATTTAGGGGGAAAGGGGGGGGGGGGGCGTCCGGCCCACCTGAATCAACCTCTCTACGCCACTGAATTTAATAGTTTCCAACATATCTTCCGGTAAGAAGTGGATTTTGATAAAAAAAATTCTGTAAGCGCCGTTCATGCATCTTTTTCCGCGATAAACTAAACGACTGACCTGAAGATTTTTGCGGGATTTTCGACTACACCGTCGTCATCAGACATAAAAAAACGCGGTGGTATCCCACATGATAACATGAAAACATGATAGTATCAACTATTCATCCTGGAATTATCGCGGAAGCCTTCTCAAGAAAACCGGCATATTATAAAAAAAATAAATACATGTGGCTTTTGGCGAATCAGCTAAAAACTTTAGACTGAACATTAATACACGGTGAGTGAAAATGTTGTTTTTATTATTAGTATTGATATCAAGAGCGATTTTTCGCCGACTAGTAGTGATAGAAAATCATTTTAGTTCATTCATTCCCCCATCATCAAAATAAAAACAACATTGAACATTACGCAACATGCTTCAAAATCAGTACCGGTAAAACGGGGTGAATAGAAACAATTTTCAACTTTGGTTTGAAATTTTGCATATTTGTAGTTGTTCCATATAAACAATTTTTTGCCCAAACACAGGTCTCTGTTAGTCCTTTTTTTTATAGTATTTAATTTTTTAAATTTTTTTAAAAGATTTAAAAAGATTTTAAAGAAAAAAATTAAAACATGGTGTTTCTATTCACCCCGCAAATGGGGGTGAATAGAAACAGTACTTCAATTTCATGTCTTTTTCTATTGAAACGAATCGGGGGTGAACAGAAACAATTTTTAACTTTGGTTTGAAATTTTGCATATTTGTAGTTGTTCCATATAAACAATTTTTTGCCCAAACACAGGTCTCTGCTAGTCCTTTTTGTCTCTAGTATTTAATTTTTTAAATTTTATTTGATTTTAAAGAAAGAAAATTAAAACATGGTGTTTCTATTCACCCTGCAAATGGGGGTGAATAGAAACAGTACTTCAATTTCATGTCTTTTTCTATTGAAACGAATCGGGGGTGAATGGAAACAGTTAAGTATGGTATTTTTAATTTGTAATGGATAAATACAAATTTATTTGTCAACATAATGATTTAATTCAGTACATAAACAAAAGGAGTTACATAACTGTAACTAAAAAAATTGAATTGGTAAACAATTACCGTATTTAACTAGATTAAATTATGATAAATAAATTGTGAGATCGGACCGGTCATCTTTGAAAATTTTTTCTTGCGGGGTGAATAAAACACTAAAAATGATTTGTTTCTATTCACCCCATAAATTCTGAAAACCTAACCTAAAAAATATGAATAATTTTTGAAATAATATTGTTAAAGTTAAAGCTTAAAATAAGCCTGAATATTTTACATGAATAATTAAACTATGTTTTTTACAGCTATTTACTTTTAAGAACACTACGTTTTCTGACTTACCTGGAAAGTTCAAAGTGGATTAAAAAAAACAAGAATCACGCGGTAAAATTCAACATGACAAACAATCAGGAACCAGTGCTGCCAACCAAAGAAACCATTATTTCACTTTCGCCAAAAGTGTACCAACCTAAAAAAAAATAAAAGTTGCCGCTATTTACCCATAGTTATGTAGGAAATAGATTGTACATTAAAAAAAAAGAAGTTTCGTTTCTATTCACCCCAATGTTTCTTTTCACCCCGTTCTACGGTATCCGGCGTAAAAGGATGGAGGATGCGAATGGTTTTTACCACTCAGAGAACATTATAATCCTTAAAACGCATATTTTTTCCATCCAACCTATCTACATTGAACTAAGTTCAACTCAAAACAATAGCATTTAGCATAGGGCGAAAGGCCATACTACCGATACTACCGCGGGCCGGCAGAGGGCATATCTGGCGCTGCAACAATACTTTTGTTCACCTTGGAAACCGGTAAAACGTAGCCGTACGGTGACATTTTACACGCTTTTTTATCAATTGGATTTTCCAAGCGATAGAGAGCGGATGCGGTAGCATATTGTGGTGTTATAAACGAAGTTTAAACGCACTGGTTCCAGCAAAAAACAGCTACAGTGAATAATACATCAATCACTTGAGTAGCAGAGGAAGAAAATAGTCATCTCGCAGGGATTTGCAGTGAGCTACAGCCGGCGGAGTCCCAACTTCGACCAGCAGAGTTCGAAAATAACTCCTGCAAATAAGATATTGCATTTATTTCTTGCTATTGAATCTCATAATCGATTCCATTCAGTGGATTTGGAGTTGATACCAAAGAGCAGATCTCGCCATCTATATTTTCCGCCACGTACATCATGGAACGGATTTTAAAGAGAGTTGCATCGAGCATCCCTGAAAGTGTGCTGGGCAACAGCCTGGAGGAGAGGCTGGATTATGAGTATACTGTCCACCTGGAGCACATTCAACCGAACTTGAATGGAATGCCCAGCGAGCTTCGCAATCAGGCAGAAAAATGGTTGATTTACCTGGTCGGAGTGACTACCAAAAGCCTGGAAGAAAAGGAGAGGCGAAACATCCACCAGTTCGTTCTCCTCAATAACATGGCATCCGGAACTCTAACGGGTATACACAAGAACACGAATCCCCCAAAGTCAGGGGAACCAATACCTCCGCGTCCGAGAATGCACTTCGACGACACCGAGGAGGAATCGCTGGTCGCGGAGGTCATCGGAGAAGATCTGAGCGACGCTTTGTGCTCAGAACTCAACGGAGAGGAAGGTGATGGTGCAAATTCGGCCAAAAGAGGGCGTGTTCAAGAGCATCCAGTGACACAAACTCCTATCATCGCTAGTGACATCTCGCCTGGAGACACAAACCGTCTTCCATGCCGTCTGAAAAGAAAAGAGAAGGACGCGACCATGGAAAGGGTAACACCGACGTTCATCCAGATGCCGAAGGTGAGGTAATAAATTCAATCCATTCAAAACCTGTGAACCGTGGCACATTTAATCATTCTGTCTTACCAAATGAACAGAATACAGAAGGCAGAAACGAGGGAATTGGTCTAAAAAGTGCGAACTTCAAAGCAAAAGGTAATTCGATAAAGGCAAAAGGCAGACGCGAAGAAACAGATTATATCAATACCCGTGTCAGTGATTTTGTGGTGGTAAATTCTCAGCTTTCCCCAATAAAAAATCATGGAGCTTAATATGGTTCTTGCGTGCCAGCTAAACAGAAGGCAGAAAGCTTGGATGAGAAAAATGGTTACAAAAATGGGAATCTCAAGCGTTTCGCAATAAATGCACGGTTTGTTGAATCAAAACAAGCTGATGCCTTTAAATGGTCAGATGGGAAGAGGATAGCTGGAGAGAATGTCGGAATGGGATGCAGGAATACACACTTCCATGGCGAAGGAAATGTCGTATATCCTGTCGACGTCGCAAACGAACGTATTTATTCCGTATCGAGTTCTTCCATCTGAGCGTAAAGGAATTAAAAGGAAAAATGCAATTGGTGGCGAGAGTCCTCTCTTTCATGGGAACGGTAACGTAATTGATGCACGCCACTTCTCACCAGAGCAAGTTCATGATTTGGAGAATTCTGATATGCCGCCCAAGAAGAAAAAATCGTGCCATAACACACAAAGGGGATGCAATGACACTTTCGGCCGTGGTGAAGGTGATTTATCAAAGCCCATGTATATCCCAATAGAACGTGCTGATGCCTACAATCATCATTACATGATGGCTGAAGACGAGACACAGGAATTGGATAGTACAATGGACTGTGATAACCCTCATCTTTATACCGAAGGTGACGCTATGAACCCAAGCAACATACCATCTCATCATTTGCAAGAGGACAAAATATTGGGCCGTAACAAACTAAGAAGATGCAATCATGCTCACTGCCCTGATGAAGGGAATTTTTCAAATCCAATCTATATCCCATCAGAGCGTGTTAACGCCAACAACTATCCTTATGTGTTGGCTGAAGACGATAAACAGGAATGGGACAATATAATGGACCGCGAGAACCCATACTATCATACCGAAGGTGATGTTAAAAACGAAAACTACCTTCCATCACAACAACCTAGTGCCTTCCACCATCCATATGAGCCAACTGACCAGATGGAATTCTGTACCCATGGAATGGACGCGATGAATACTCGCTTCCAAACTGAATATGACTTTGGGCATCCATGCCAACATGAGCCCACAGAAGAATGGGAAGAACGGGAAGGTGCGATGCCTGGTGACAGATTTGCAGCTGATCCACCAGCACCGATCTATCCGCGATCCGCTATCTACCGAAGACATTCATCCGAAAATGTAAGTACATAATTCAAATTGAATTAGAATACTTTGCCGAGGGTAGAGGATTTCCTTTCTCTGAGAAACATACGAAATATGTACAAGAGTGAGCATCGATTTCTGTACGTGACACCAGCTTTGAAAAGGCGAAAACATCCCGCGGTAGATCTGATTGGGTGTTTAGGACGACAGCGTTTTTTCATGTTGTTTCTTTCGATTGGAATTAGCACATAGGTGAGTTATCACGAAGGAGGAGTAATGTTAATATTTCAATCAATACCGTAGATGAAGTAAGATACAGGTGGTAATGTATGAGAATAATTCATAGCCAAGTACACAAAAATTGAAAAAAGAGATGAACTGCTAAAATCCTTGATGGTGAAATAATTCAAACAAGTTCACATGCTCACTTGTATGACTTAATCGCACAACAAATTATTGGTCTTAACATTCTCTCTACTTCCGGTGAGTCAAAGGCCATACCAAATCATATTTAAATCCTAATAAATGGTAATATGCTTAATCGTTACTGATTCTTACGGTATAATTTTTCAAGACGATAAAAGTTACAAAAATAACGAAAATTTGAAATTTTCACAAAGAGCTCGTTTGCCATTATTTTTACATTTATTGTGATAACTTTTTAAATATGCAGGGATCTAAATTTTTCCGTTTTTAATTGCGTCACCCACTTCCTGAGTCCTTCGCGACGAAAAATTGATGGTCATCACCCTCTCGCACAATAGTTGATGAGGTTAACAGCACAATCCAAGCTCGTCGCCGCTTCTCAGCTACTCCTTGATCTTGTGCATTTGTCTCGGGTGGTTTGCATTCTCGCTATCAATCAGTGGCAGATCCAAAGAGGGAGTATACAATATGCACTTAATTAATTGTAATTTTGTTCAGTTGTCGAATATATACATGAGAGAACGCTAAAACGCAAATTAATAAAAAAGCACACAAATGTTTGTTTAAAAAAATTATTCTTTGAAAAATTAGTAATTGGACAACCTTAATGTGTTATTACAAGCTTCGAAATCCTCAAAATTTTCGTTACCTCTCCGACCCCCCTTCCCCCCTAGTGCTGGGAAGTGACCCCCAGGACCGCACCTAGCCCCCTTGTACCTATCCTGGATCCGCCACTATTAGCGATAACTCCCCTTAATATATGATTCTCCTAAAAACGAATAAATGAACAAGAAAATACAATGAAGTCACCAACTCGTGGAAACTGGGTGAAAAATTTCGTGTTTTCATACATTGAACTTAAAAGAGTACATGATAAGGTAAAAAAAATACATGGGAAGGATGTTTTTGGTCGAAGCTTATTTGAATTTTCTATTAAAAAAATTCTTTCAATGAGTTGCGACTTTCTGTGTAAACGACACCATTTAAAATTTGTTTCTCTTTATACATTACAGATCAGCTAAACATTATGCATAACAATATGTTTTCTTTTTTCACAGACAAATCGCATGGGTGACGGCAATGCATGGGAAGGTGGAGAAAGAAGACATGATTCCCACACTATTGTCGTTCATCCATGGATGAATGAAACCAGTACCAAAGCAGAACTGGATATCTGGGAGGAATGGTAGCTGCTGAACTCAGCTGCGAGGAAGACAGCGGAGAGGTAGATCAGGTATGGCTTCCGATCTCCAAGACTACTAAGAAATGGTACACGGATTGAAAATGCTTGAGAAGAAGAGGAACTCCTTGATAAGGGCATACAACGAAGGGCTGATTCACTTTTCTTATGTCACAACGGGTGATCAAGTTCCAAATTACATTCCTTTGCTCTTTGTAAAATCGAAATTGTTAGTTGTCACGCATCCTGTTCATAAAATGGCATGAACAATTGTGTGAGAGCAGTAGGCCATTCACGATGAACTCCACTTGCTTCATAAATATTAATCGAACGCTTTCATTTTGGTGATTTTTCAATTCGGTGTGTTAATATGATTTTTCCCTTCTTTGCCAAATTGTCCTACATATCATGATGCATGTCACCAAAGGCATCGTCACAATATCACAATGGCATGCCAAAACCAAATTATATTTCATTGAATATACTAAGGGATGCATTAAAATTTGATGACGTGGTTGACTATCTAATTGCATGGCATTATAATTTTTTACCCTTATTCTCCCATTGATCTCCATAGGTTACATGTTCAACTGAATGTCATTATTTGAATAACATCCAGTACGCGTTATTTTTTTTTATCAGCGACCCAGAGCTTTTGCTAATTATTTGTCCAGTTGTTTTGTTTTTAATTATTGCCACTATAAATCTCTATTTATGCCATATTAAGCTAGAATGACGCGACCAATATCCACGTACTAGTTGAGGGATGGCGAAAATGACGGCTCAAATAGGGTAGTTTCCTTCATCAAAGAAAACGATAGGCATTGATTGCGATTCGTTACCCACCATTAGTGTATTCATAATACACAAATTATTTGGTTTTAGAAATACCGGTTTAGACGAATGGCAAGGGTCAAATTTTATCCTCATTTGAAAAAGGCCAGATTGGCGCCCATGCGATTCCACTCCGCGTGACGTCACAGGGACCTAGTTTCTACACGAGAGGATAGGAGTTATACATCGTCTGAGGTTACCAATGCATGCATGAGGCACAGAGCTCAGGGAAACATGTCTTAATAATCACCTATTAAAACTGGCTAAGGTCGGAAAGTTTTCTTCGTTTGATAAGGTATTAATAAACCATTTTTAAGCCAAGCGCTACCATTCAGCAAGGTACTCAGCTTTCCGCCAGCATCCTGCGTCCTATCAGCGCTCAGAGCCTCGATCAAGGTCACTTCACAAGGAGAGAGGGGGAACCAGAAATGCGTCGCACGGACTTTCCTACTTACGCGTTGCGTTTTTGCGCGCTTGAAAATATACACTTTTCATTTAATCGCGAAAAATAGATATCGTCATTTAAAAATCTAAAAGCGCGAAATACGTACTCCAGGAGTAATAATCTTTCGATTTAGGCAATAAAAAAATAATAGGAAACCACCCTATTATGACTCTCCCATGTAATCATTTTCAGAGATGGCAGGGATGATCAAAGGGCATCCAATTTCCATCATTTTTTTCCATTGAGTTTGGCATCACTGAACACTTACGTGGAATCAACCAAAGTAGTTTTTTCAATCTAATTCATCGAAAATGTCGGAAAAACACGCAAAAACAGTACGAGAATTCCGTATTTGTAGCCGTGGGGCGCTGGCCAGAACGCCCCAATCGTTCACCATACAGTTATATGAAGAGTGGTAGTAGTGGGGGCTGCTGGTTCTATAACACGTCTAAAGGCCGTTTTACACGGGGTAAGGAATTGCGCAGGATAGAGCTGCATTTATTTCTAAAATGGCGTGGAATTGCGCAAATGCATGAACGAAATTAGAACAGGGGCTATTTTGCCGTCTCGCATCCACGCATTCTCGCATGTGTTATAGCAATCCACCGCTTTACACGACGCAATTTTGATTGCGCCTTCGCACGTTCGTCAGATTGCGCAATTCCGTGTACCGCGTAAAACGGCCTCAAGCTAGTGCCTTGAAGTCTTGGGATACCGCACGAGCATGCGCAGTGCGACGTATCCAGTGAGTTGACACCGCTGCACCGGCTGGCGGCCGTATAATCTTGGTGTTGCAGAATACCTTGTTTTGGTGACCAGTTGACTTATTATGTGTAAATTGTTTTATCGAATGAGTGATTGTTATGTAAATAGGCCTATTTGTAGTTGGGTTGATCGATTTAGTGATTTTTAGTGTTTTGGTGTTAGTGAATAGAGTAATAGAAAGAACAATCAGCGTTTCAGAATCAGCATTACCAATTTACAATTATAAAGGTCGTAACTTTTAGAATGAGAAACGTCGGCATTGAGTCGAATTGAGTCATAATTTCAAAGGCGGTCATGATTAAAGTCATTTTAATGGTAAGACAATAAAATCTGCAGTTCCATTTATCAGGGGTATGGAGCCTAAAAATAGCCTAATCGACAAGAGCGAATCACAAATAGTCCCGTATCGCAAAAATACTAGTTCCAAAGTAAGTAATAATCGTGGCTGCGGTTAATTAATAACAGGAAAATGGGGAAAGGGAATTGAAGATTTAACAGTGAACTGCAAAAGAAATTTCCTTTCTCTAAAAAGAACAGGACCGATTCTGATGTACGCTGCACAGGGTGCATATCTGTATTTTCAGTAGCTCATGGTGGTGGGGGAGACATTTCCAACCTTTCAAAGACTGAGAAACACAAAAAGGCAGGAACAGTAGCTTCCTCTTCATCAGTTCTAACAAATTTATTTCAAAATTCAGAAGCAGGAAAGGAGGGACTGCAATTAGCACTTTTAGCAGCATTTCTACTGCTGGAATTAGTGCAAGCCAAGTGCAAAAGCAAGGCATGAGAGTATGAAATACCATTGCTAGAGATGCGTGAAAATCGCAAATGCTATAAATGCGATATCGATGCGATGTGCGCAAATAAATGCGATGACTGGACTCTTATGATATTTTTACGCAAATTTGCCTTTTCCACGGCAAAATTCGTACTTTTTGTGCCGATCGCAGTTTAAATGCTCCGCTGACACTCACCGCTTAAAGCATGTGAGCGAATTGCCAGCTGCTACTTGGCTGGGACTCTATGTGGCCGCGAACTACAAGTGGGCGGGGGCTAGCTACTCCTCTGCAACATTATGTCTTATTCCTTAATTTATTATTGTTCTACGACATAATTATTAAAAATATTCTGTATTTTGTCATATAACTGTGTTTCACTAAATTTTACCGTCATTTACTTCATTATGAAAATAAAAAATAGACGCTACGAAATGCGATAAACTGTTATTGAAAGTGCGATAAAATAAAAATGAAAGTGCGATTTTCACGTATCTCTAATAATTGCTAATTAGCACAATTAGCAAATGTATTTTATACTCTCAATCATAGTCATAGTTTCCGTTCTATGGATTGCACTTCATAGCTTGAGAAAAAGTTATTTAATGGAAAGTTTTCCTCTGCTATAACTAAAGCTGAGGCTGTTGTTACAACTGTTTTTTCTCCTTTTGCCATGGAACAACTGGAAAAGGAACTTAATGAATCAGGAGTTCAACGCTATTTTAGCTGATCCATCAAGCCACAAGGTTATAAAAATTGTGCCAATCATTGTGCCGTTCTTCCTACCATCAAGTGGATTGCAAACAAAGTTATTAGAATTGCAGGACTTGCCAGGAGAAACTGCAGAACTACGATTTCAAAACATAAGTCAAGCATTGGAGATACATTCCATATCAGATAAAGTTATAGCATTGTGTGCTGACAACACGAACACAAATTTTGGTGGGGCACAAAGAAGAGGAAGAAACAATGTTTTCACAAAGTTATCAGACTCATTAAGACAGGATTTACTTGGTGTGGGATGAGCAGCACACATTGTGCATAACACAATCAAAACAGGTGCAGAGTGTCTGCCAATAGATATCGAGTGCATTATTATGAAGATGTATCACTAGAGAAAATTTATAGAGAAAATATCGCCGAGCATTTGACTTACGAGTTTCTCCTTCCGGTGAAAACACATTTTTTACATCAGGAACAGCAATGGAAACTCCACCGCACCCAGCAAGAGCCAACATATTAATGAAAAGCCTTGAGAATACAGAATGCAGAATGCCTCATATGAAAGGAAAATGTGGATGAGATACATGAGGGGCTTCCAGCAAAAATGGCGACGAGTGAACAGAAAGCGTTTTATGTTTTACAGTTTGCAAAGACTGAATCTGTGCAACGTGCATTCCGCCCTAAATTCGGTTGTGATCCTCCAAGTGACCAGAACATCCGTAGATAGTATCATCAGTTTGAAGATACAGGCTGCCTTTGTAAAGGGAAGAGCACGGGACGACCAAGAGTTAGCGAAGAGACTGTTGAGCGAGTGAGAGAGTCGTTCACTCGCAGCCCAAAGAAATCAGTCCGGAAGGCTAGTCGGGAATTAGAAATTCCTGTGTCAACTGCTTGGAAAGTTTTAAGGAAATGTATACTACTACATCCTTACCGGTTACAGTTATTACAGGCTCTAAAGCCTACAGACCACGGATTACCTGCCAACTTCACAATGGAAATGTTGTTTCATGACGATGATGATTTCTACCAGGGGCGCAGCTAAGAATTAAGGCTAGGGGGATTTTAGTCGCAACTAATACTTTGGGGTGTGGGCTTATTGCATACTCACCAGGGTAAGTGGGATTTGCGGAGGCCCTCCTCCAGAAAATTTTAAGATATATGGTTCAAGATGACTAGTTTTACTGCTTTATGAGAGATATTATATTAATCCTAACACTATTCTATAAGTAATACTAATCTATTAAGTAAAATGGATTAAACTTAAAAATTTTGTCTGAGCTCTGGGGGGGGGGGGGTTTATTCCCCAAACCCCCCCCCTCGCTGCGCCACTGATTTCTGGATCATGTTGTCTTCAGCGATGGATCGACCTTTCATATAAGTGGACATGTAAACACTCATAAAGTGCATATCTGGGGTTACTGTGCAACACACGTTGCACAGTAACTACAGATTCAGTCTCTGCAAACTGTAAAACACAAAACGCTTTCTGTTCACTAGTCGCCATATTTACTACTACCGCTTTCTAGCGGATCGGGACAGAAACATTTCACGCGCATGTACATTGTCGCTAAAAACAATACTGATTGAGTTGCTCTTTCATTTGATATATAATTTATAACTGTAAGTATAATGTAATAAATATTATAAAGCGTTAAAACCCCGATATTAATTTTTCAACACCCTAATTTACGTACTGATGTAACTGAATGAACTGCCTCCACTGAAGGCGCCCCTTGGACTGCGACACCCCTTGGCACGCCTGCATATTATTGCGTCCCTGCGAAGGGGTTGGTTAGGTACCGATTGACCTGCGCTTACAGTTATACGCATTTTACGGTAATTAATCGCTCTACGCGCAAAAAAATGTTAAATTCTCTTTTCAATAATTCAATAAACTTCCGTAGAGAATCGAGCAACAAGTATCCATGGAGATCACCTACGGACGCGTCGCGCACTTCATTCATTGCCAACGAATAATGGGGCTGATCGATCTTCGCATTCGACTCGAACGGCCACTCGCGGTCAAAAACACGTCCTTCTCATTCATTGAAAACTGCAATTCCAAAAAGGAGCGATGCTGGAGGTTGACCTTGAGTTAAAGAACATACGATAACACCCGCCGCACTTAATATTCTTATCATTTAATTGACATTTAAGGCCGATTTACACGATACACGGAATTGCGCAATCTGAAGTGTTTACGAAGGCGCAGTCAAAATTGCGTCGTGTAAAGCGGTGAATTGCTGGAACACATGCGAGAATGCGTGGATGCGAGACGGCAAAATAGCCCCTGTTCTCATTTCGTTCATATACATTCGCGCAATTCCACGCCATTTTAGAAATAAATGCAGCTCTAACCTGCGCAATTCCGTGCCCCGTGTCAAACAGCCTTTAGCTCGTGTGCTGGCCAAGCGTTCGTTCGCCTCGGAATGCAGCCGTTCAAGATTGAAGGGCGGAGTATTAGAGAAAAGTTGATGTTGGCGACATGATGCCTATGCATTCGAGCTTGCCATTATAACATTTCAGTAAAATATGGAACAACAATTTCATATTACAAATGTCTTTTAATGTTTTCTAATATATCGTTAATATGTTTAATTTATATATTCAATATCTAATTTTCCGGTGTGTGGTAATCATTTGTTTGTCATTATTTCGCGTGTAAGAACTCAATAAGAGCACAGTGAAGTTCTCATCAGGTCGAAGCGCGCAACGAAACAAATGATAAACGTATTAATCTACGGTGGTATATAAAGTACTGATGTATGAGTACACTCCGCTACTACAAGTAAATAGAAAGAAGAGCGACTTTGAGCTTCTGTGCATGGGACCAAGATTTAAAGAAAAAATCCAAAATCACGCAATAATCATTCCTCCCCATTTGGCCTCAGGAAAGATCGCTCATTGGTCTATTTCATCGCTAGAGATTGTTTCCATGTTTTATATTTCGCCGAAGTATTTCATTAAAATAAAAATTAAATCTCAAGAAGGAGAGGTATCAGAGATTTAATGATACATATTAAAACACTTAAATATTTTTCCACTATTTGAAGCATTATTCATTGAATACAAAACCCATAACAAAATTAAGTCGAAAAAAAAAGTCGGATATTTATTTTTATTTTTTTATTTATTTCCATACCATAAAAATTAACCTATCTATCACTCGAACGTATTGATATAGACTTTCTTCAAGATTTAAATAAATGAATTAGATGAATACTTAACATTAATTAGTTATGGGAACTTTATAAAATTCAAATATTATGTTAATTTCAATCAACCTAAAACTGAACCCCTGTATTTACGAATCATGATGAGTATGTAAATGAATTTTACTGCGCAAAACTGAATATTTGATGTATTTTAAAATAATTCGTACAAAACTATTACTTATATTTACATATTTGTAACATTTATATTGTATGAACAGAGTCATATTTTTCAATTGATGTGTGAAATCACAATGTGTTTTTCATTAGAATTTCTCGCACACAAAGACTGGGAAAGTTACTTAGACTGGAAGCGAGTTTAACAACAAGACCAAAATTCCACTAGTAAGTTGACTTATCCTCAGTTAAGTGTGGATCTTTCAATCACACATGTGCTTGAAATATTATTGCCATTGGTTCAACGGCCCCAATGGAATTCATGAAAATGTTAACTAACCACTGCAAATGGTTCTTCAAAGGCAATGCAAATGAAAATTATATGAAGTACTGAATCATCACATATATACACACCCACACTTTCAATCAGGAAAACCTGCTTCAGTCTTATAATTCATCTTTCAACTTCTCCGATACATAATGTTCATTCTCCTTTAGTTTTAGAGACTCCCAGAAATTGAAGCGAGCAATGTATTCCTCAGACATTGGTAACATTTCCAGTCCTTTAGTTCCAATGTTAAGAAAATGCATTTCATTTGGCTTTATCGGTTGCCATTGGAGAGGAATTAGCTCATCTCGGGCAGGTGTTGGGTCTCTGAAATCATTTTCAGAAAGTTATTTTTTAAGGATAATGTCTATAAGCTGAGAATTATCAAGTTAGGTGATTCATAAGAATCATAATAGCTAATTTATAACAAAAAACAGAAATATCCAAAATAAAAAACGGAAAATGGTGGTACATACTAGAGAGATTAACTTGCAGGATAGATGAGTTCACTGTATATGACTCCAGCGATATTAAAGTATTCATTGTGTACATATGTGCAAAAATTCCACAGGGGAAAAATAATAAAAAAACCAGATATACTAAAGCTGTAACATATAGATAAGGTAAAACTTTTTGGTACTATAGTGTCGGAAATTCCACGTGATAGTGATTACACATTTTCATACAGATTCATGCAACAGTGTTAAAATTGAAACTATGTATTAGCTTACCCTAAATTTGCAAAATCAGTCCACATTTTAACCATGACATCAGATATGTGGATGTCATCATCATTGAGTGGGCCTTTGAGAACATCTGCATGTGGGAAAAGGTAAGTCAACTCATCACAGTGGCCCACTCCTGAAAGGAAAAAATATTCTGTGTGTAAAGATATTATTTCACATTTATTTCAAAAAATATTTTCAGCCAAATAAGTTTACACAGACATCATTGCGGCACTAATGTCTCATAACCATTATTTTTCGGTGAAAATAATTTTTGAAGGAAAAGGGAATGCGATATGCATAACATACACTCACATTATTCCACATTATACACATTTGGACAATTGTTAAAAAATGTAAACGTACCCCAATCAATTAAACCATTGGTTGTCTTATTCTTCATTGGCATGGCATCGAGAAAAGAATATTTTCCTCTGTGGGAAAACTCATAGTAATACACTGGTTTGGATGTTGGAGCATTCACCAAGAGCTCAAGAGACAATTTTAAACTGTTTTTCAAAATTCGATCCGTAAAAAGCTGAAAAGAATGAACAAACGATAGTGAATTTCTTACTGATACTTAATAAACTAAATACATAAAGTTTGAGAAATTTCCTTTGTATTCTATTTATGGTTCTTTATTTTTTTACTTGGAGCAGAAGAAATCCATATGGATTTGATAAAGACATGACAGATACATGTCGGACCTCCTTTTTGGATATTCATAAGTAAGCAAGAGTGAATGAGTCTAAGATTAGTGTATGGGAATAATAACTGCATAGGACACAGCTTATAGCATGATATACGCACTTTAGAAATGTATGCAAAGATGAAGAGAGAAATCAATCAATCGTGAAAGGAATTTTGAATTTTCCCGTCAACAGTGATGTATCTTTTAGCAGTAACTACCTAATAATATGAGACGACTTCATAGAAAAACCTAGACAAAATTTATAACTATAAAAATATTGAAGAAGTCAGAGGAGATCAGACAGTGAAATATATAAATGCATTTGAATATTTTCATACAATTGTAATAATACGAGATCCTTTTATCTTTTTTCCCTTTTCCATTTATTCGATGTGGATAATTCCGCATACGTTCAAAACCTCTTTATAAAAAGGTATAAAAACAATTTATATTGGGCCAACTTTTTATTTTTCCTTGTAGTCTTCTTTCAGCCATATAAAATTTTATAAGCATTTTTCCAAGCATTTTTAGCTGTCCAAAAAGTAGAATTTCGGGATCTCCTAAAAATTGGCACTGATATGGGTGATGACCTCTTTAGGATAACATAAACCTTTGACCGCAAAGCCATTTTCATCAAGTTATGAAGTAAGAAAAAGTCACCGGATGACAAATCTGGTGAATACTGCGAACTTTTTAATAATCGGAACTTGACTTGACCGGCCCATTTCAACATCTTCGCCTGCTTTGGAGCCCGTTCATCCTCGAAATAGGGTGCTTTCCTATTACTTTTTATTGCCTAAATCGAATGATTATTACTCCTGGAGTACGCATTTCACGCTTTTAGATTTTAAAATGACAATATCTATTTTTCGCGATTAAATGAAAAGTGAAAATTTTCAAGCGCGCGAAAACGCGACGGCTAAGTATGAATGCTGGGAGGCGCCCATGTGACGTTAGTCTGGTTCCCGCTGCAGCCGTGTCAGGTGACCTTGGGGTGAGGATATGCGCGTCGCTACGATGCAGCTGCTAGCAGGTAGCGCTTGGCTTAAATAAGGATTATTAATACCTTATCAAATGAAGGAAACTTTCCGACCATAGGCAGTTTTAATAGGTGATTATTAAGACGTTTCCTGAGCTCTGTGCCTCATGCATGCATTGGTAATCTCGGACGATGTAAAACTCCTACCTGCTCGTATAGAAACTAGGTCCCTGTGACGTCACGTGGAGTGGCATCGCATGGGCGCCAATCTGGCCTTTTTCGAATGCGGTTAAAATTGACCATTGCTATTGGTCTAAACTGGGATTTATAAAACAAAATAATTTGTATATTATGAATACACTAATGGTGGGTAACAAATCGCAATCAATGTCTTTAGTTTTCCTTGATGAAGGAAACTACCCCATAACTTTTTTGTACCTGTTATATGGTCTCTGTATTGTAGTGATGAATCCATATTTCATCATAAGTTATGAATTGTTGAGGAAATCCTCAGTATTGCGAAGTAAAAGCGTCAAAAAAGCCTTTGAGTTGACCACGCGATTGCATTCATTCTCCAAAGTGAGAAAACGCGACCGAAGTCTTGCCGATATTTTTTTCCACATTTTCGCGCAAAATTGAAGTGATTATGAGTTACGACATTCCAATTGTCTTACCGATATCGCGCACTTTGATTCGCCTAGCCCTTAAAACCACATCAAGGATTCTGTGGAGGAGATACTTCCACGGAGCACCCGGAACAATGCTCATTTTTTTGGATGTACGGCAATGTTTTAACTCATTTACCCCATTGTAAATAGTTTCAATCACGGGAGCAGATCTTCATCCAAGTTAGCAAAGTTAAACAAGTGCTTGATCACCGCATAAAACTCAATTTTATCAATTTTTAGAAACAAGTGAAATTTATTCACTACAATCAGCTACAACAGTGAAACTATGGGATCGATACAGCAGATTAGTGACGAGTGTTACTTTCTAGTGAACTTTAATTTTTGATACTAAGAGAGCAATTTTTTGGAGATTCTGCAAGGACTTATTTGAACGACCCTTGTAATTTTTAAGTGAAACTACTTCACTTTTCCACATGCGTGATTACCGCACAATTTCATAAAGATATTTAGCACACAGTACCATTGGGTGGACAGTTACAATAAGTTACCGGCGGATATCCTGTATCTTGCCTTCAGCGTGAAAATTGGTGTGAAAAGATGATACCAATAATGATGACTCCATAAGATAATAATTTTTGTTGTCATCAAAGTTGGATCACAGATTTCATAACCTGTCCGTGAGCATGTTGCAGTATGTCTGCCGTGATTCTTATCAGTGGCGGCGCGTGCATATACGCATGTTAGCAAGTGCACACCCAAAGATGAATGAATTATGAAAGATAACTATTCCTGTACAACGAGAATCTCTGCTAACTTCGAAATCATTGGGTCAATGGGGAACTTGCATGATTTTTTTTATTTCACAGGCGGACAGAAAATTATTTTCTGAATACAACAAAGAAAACCGCATGTATATCTGATTTTTCCTTCGCGAGATATTTAATGATAAATATAACGAATTTTAAAGCGCGGGAAAAACTCCCTCACCCCCCAAGCCACTGCCGACGAAGCCTCGATGACGTCAAAGGTACCTAAACATCACGCGAGGCTATTGTTGTGATTGTTTGTAATAGTTGCCAGCAGTTGTGAGAGCTTCGTTTGTTAGACGTGTTGATTATTTTATATTTAAAGATAAATATCCGACGATAGAGGCTTGGAAGCCCTCATATTTTGTATTATTTATTATATTAATATCTGAGTCAGGGGATAAAATATAAAACTGGAGCAGTTATCCGAAAATTTTATAATACTTAAATAACATCGTTGTAGGAGTCTGAGCCACGGCCATTGGAAGGGGGATACGTTAATTGTAAGTTGATGTTATCGACGGCATATCATTCATATAAGTATGTAATTAGAACGATTTTGATGTTTACTAATGTCCGCTTAGCTTTTATATACAATAACTTCATCCGTTTATTCGTAGGTACCGGAGAATTCGTCGTTTAGGACTGTCTGTGCTTGTATTATGGGGTGAATTCCAGTCAATGCAACTTTTGCTCGCTGATTGGAGACATCTAGGAACATTTTTGTGCAAAAATAGTGTTATTTTTAACGTGACATCTCCCGTTATGCTATTTCTAATAATCACAGTGCCAGTGGTTGTAATGCACAAAGTTTGACAAGGTTGAAAAATATCGGCGAAGAGTTATCAATGTTCCATCGTGATTGAATTGTAAAAAGTGCTATTACGCTATCGATAAATGTCTAACAGTAGTGTAAAAATTGTCAGTGGCGTGCTAATCTCCGTTGTTCACCGAAGATATGACATTTCACGATCACGCTATTGAAATAAAAACTGTGAGTGAAGTTTGTTGTTCCATTATTTCAACGAATAGTAGTAAGAAAAGTCACCTGTATCACTTGTGTGGGCTAATTTAAGGGTTTAAATGAGTGAATATATAGTTGTTTTCTTCATAACGAGTTCTTTTATTGTAAGTTGTACGTGATGAATATAAGAATGTGACAGTGACATCCAGTTTTTGATAAGAGTATTTGCCTATTTCCCACTATATATTATGGTATACGCTAGTATATTTTTATGGATTTACCTATATTATTGAAATAGGTCGTAGCTTGTGTGTGTGTTGGCAGCGGAACCGATTCGCGATCTCACATGTGGATTGTGTGCAGACTGTTTTGCTGTGAATTCGTACCGTAGGACGGATAGGACTACCTTCTCCGCTAATTCGGCGTTGCCAAATTCAACAGCACAGCTTACGATCGTTATCCTCCAGTATTACAAGTTTCTTTTACATCTCGATTTGCCGCCGACGTATAGCAATAATATGTCTTAACAAATTCCATGAGGGTCGTGGCATCAATTTTTGGTGTCCTAAGAAAAGGCTGGTGTCCTAACACCCCATGCCACGCGCCTTTTAGGCGGCTTGCTGGGTATTATGTAGACATAGATGAATTTCAGGTGTACTATTCGAACGAGTGGCAACGTTATCATCCATTTTTCTGATAACTAAAACATACGAAGTGAAACGCTTGTACTTCATCATCCCGATGCCGCATTATTAATATCCCAAGTAATAATCTAGGCACAATAGCAATAGGAAAACTTGCCCAAGAATAACAGAGCAAAATAAAGTGACGATGAGCGGCTAAATACTCCCTCAAAACAAATTTTACACCATGCGCTCAGCGTATTTCCCAACTCCCTACGGTTGTTTAGGCACCTATGACGTCACGCCTGGCCTCGGCAACGCTCGGGTGTCTTCGCGCAGTGGTCGGCTCAAGAGAAAATTTTCTCGATTTTAAATGCAATTTTTTTACTCCTTTTGATGTTGAATGGAGAAAATGAAGGTATTTTTGCAAGCTAATGTATCCATTTGACTTATTCAAAATAGTTTTTAGAGCAATCTACGACCTATGCAAGTTCCTCATTGAAAATTGAGCTTGAAAACTGAGCTTGAAATAATGTACATGCACGAGGACTTCCGGAAAGTCTCCGGTATCGTTGTTCTACTAGGATTCATCGTTTACAATAAAATTCAAAACACATTCAGTGAAACAACTAAACTACTGAAAATTCTTGCGACAATTCCGATGACAACTAGTGAAGCAGAGAGGATTTTTTCAACCCTTAAACGTGTTAACCCTTACGTAGCCAGATGGACGAGGACAGGCTCATTGCTTTGGCGATGTTATTAATTGAAAAAGTTCCATGGACGGTATCGAAGGTTTCAATGACAAGGTGATAGGCAAGTTCTCTCGGAAGAAGGAAAGGAGAATGAATTTCACCTACTGTCACTTGTAAAGGTGTGGTTAGAATAATTATTTTCATTAGCATGCTTATATTACTCCTGTCCATGCAGTTTTTAGGGTAGAATTTACCAGTGGTATGTCTTGCAAGCTATTGTATTCTATTACGACGAAATATGATGCTCATGGATTATAATTTACATAATATAAATAAATCATCCTGCATCTGCTCTATGACACACCCTGGATAAATTACCTCCAGCCGCCACTGATTCTTATTAAAATTCAGTCCAAAGAATGTATTGTTCATCCAAGGTATAATTTTATGTACAAACTAAGGAGATCTAAGGAGGAAGCATCAATGAATTAGGTTTATAGATACTTATGAAAAGTGCATGAGATAAAGAAGGGAAGTAGATTTGCATCATTCTAGAACTGAAAATATAAAATAATATAATATATTTTAAATGATGGACTGTTCGAATAGACATTGAGACTATTTCATGTGCATACTGCCATTACAAACTGAAAACAATCCATGAAAAATAGCTTTTTAATAAAAAATAACATTCTGTAATTGAAAATTTCACTGTACTCACGTCAGTCAATTCCTTGTGAGTTTTAATATCAATATCTTTTTCCCCAAAGTAGAATTGTCGTATTCTCTTGGATGCCTCCTTGGGGTCGCTCGCTGTCTCCTCCAGTCTCAAAGCAAGAGGTCCCACCCTCTCTATAAACTCTTCATTTATTTCTTTTGCCGACTGCTCCACAGATAAAATAGCTGTAAATTAATCAAATAATTTATTTTATTTTAATAACGAGGTACACATACATCAAAACTGCCAATTTGAAGTGCACTTATACCAACAAATATTAAATAATTAAATAATAATTGTTTATTACAAATTTAAATAGAATAAAAGGAAACAGCAAACATTTATCCGGCTATCTAGTCATTTATGCGATAAATATGCTAATTCCCGATGAGTAAAATTTTTAAGTGTCAGAGCAAACGGATCAATATCACCCGGGAGAGAATTTATTAGAAAAGAAAGTCTATGGCATAGAGAGCGCTTAATTAGAGATAGTAGCCTGGGTGTAGGAATGTGGAGTAGGAAAGAGGTAGATCGGGTGTGGAGTGAAGGTACTCTAATGTTGAGGAAGGAAACAATGTCAGGACTGTCGAAGTGGGAATTAATGAATTTAATGTCTGATTGAAGTCGGAGAAGGGAGAGACTAGGGACGGATAAAGAGGATGAAACTGCACCAGTAATTAAGCAATATGTAAAAAAAAAACTGCAAAATCTTCGTGATAGAGTTAAAAATTTATTAGTTCCCACCAACGGTATCAAAGCATATGGCAGAGTTACATACTTTCAAAAGTTTTAGGACAAAGTTTGTGGCGCCACTTTTGCTTCTCGAGGAATTTTAGTCTCCCTTACTACTTTTGTTGTCATTGATTACGCACCGCAAATACCTATTTCGTTTGCAAGTGAAGACACTTGCACTCATAGGGAGAAATTACTCGCAATTTTATCATTGAGCTTCGATTTATGTAGGATATAGTGATTATTACTGCGCACTTGCCACTGCTGGTTTGTATTTTACATATTATCCGACATGGCTGTGGTGGTCAAGTGGAGTGAACGTGCTGCTGTGATGATGGTGGTCGTTGAATCGAGTCCACGTCGCGGAAAACTTTGTTCATAACCTTTTTCCAGATTATACACTCGTTTTATATTTATTGAAAGTTTCAAATCATTTTAAATTTGCTTTTATAGCTTTTATATTATCCTTTAAGGGGTAATGAGTCAATTAAACTTTACTGGCGCAATGAGAAACACATTTTGATTTTATTATCAGAAACATATAGTTCTACTTAAAAAAATGTTATTTTTAATTATTCGCTAGATTTCCTTCACTACACACTCTCCTCGTTTTACTCTGTTGTCCTTATCTTTTAACTTAAACAAATGGCCGGCCGTAGGCATGACCTCCTTCTAAGGAACAGCTCTGCCACCGATGGAATTAGCCCGATTACTGTGACGTGTTTCGTAGAAACTAGAAGTTAACATTCTATCGGATAATAACTGTAGGTACTTGAAGTGTTACCATGGTACAAAGACAAGAATGATGGTATGTTTGAAAAATCTCTTTCGGGATTTAAACCTGGGTCTATGGTACGCGAGGCCAACACTCCAGATGCCACAATAAACTGATCGGTTCCTGGTCGGTGGTCTGGTCATGAGGAGGTTAGGAAATGAATTACTATGCCGGAAAATAACGCCACATGTGTTTACAGACATATGAACAAATTCTTGGACCGGCCCTGATAATATCCTTGAGCATATGCAAAAGGAGAACACATCAATACATTGCTTTCTGCATAACATCCCAGGCGAATGCCTCGAATCTCCTTTCATATCTCTGAAATACTAAAGTCATACTGGTCCGTCTAAAGACAGAAGGAAGTCGGAAGCAGCCAGTTGATTGAACGAGAAACACGAACGTTGGGGAATGTCTAGTGATGCAGGTTGGGTAAATAGCCAGTATGGCCTTTAAAAATGAATATTCCTCATATTTACCCTTTGTTTTGCATTGATATTACATAAACTTAAAATGGTCAAATAGTGTCAACATACATAAAATAAAGAAAAATATCCAATTGACTGTAATAATCATCATGGTATTACTTTCGCTAAAATTACTTGCTCTCTAAAATTCCCAATATGTAACTGTGATTGCCAAAAGTAAGTGTAAACCTATCAAAAACCAATCGAGACCAATTATTAATGTAGCATTTGCAGGAAGCGACTTAGAGCTGAGGTATTTTTTAAAATGGGGGAAGGGTTGGTAAGGAACGACCTCAGGGTTCGCCTGCTCCTAACAAAAGGCGCCAAGGGGACAATGGTTCAACGTCCTATTTGACGGATGGAGTGCAGTATGTACTTGAAGTACACTCCACAAAACACTCAAGCGAAGATCAAGCAGTCTCTTAAAATCCTTCTCCAACACATGGATTTGAACCGAGAACAACAGGGTGGGAAGCCAACACTCCAGCCAACAAAACAACCGAATCCCTTATTTTTTACCAAATTATATAGTTTTTTCACCACTACTGACATTGCCAATACAGAATGGTAAAAATGCATAATGAGGATCAATGCACTGCTCATTTTCCAAATACATATTAAGATTATCACTTAAAGTGGCACTGGAACGAAATTGCACGTTTATGCTTTAATAAAGCTATTGGCAATGCAATAGTGAAATGCGACGAAACATCCCCTTGCTCTCAAAGTAAGCACAATAGTATTTATTGAATGGTAAGATATATTTCCTCACCTGCTGTTCTCAAGGCACCATCCTCACTGGTGATTCCGGCAATCAAATTCACGGGGTTGAATTTCCCTTTTTTCATTAGGTTATACGGGTGATCTGTTATGAAAGGCTTTTCATCATTTCCTTTACTTTCCAATGTCGGGCAAAATATCAGCATCGGATCAATCGTCCATTTCTTTATTCGAAAGGTACAAAAAATATCAAATTATATCGTATGCATTGCGATTTCAACACACTTCAAGTAACATTAAAGTCTGCTAAAAACTTTAACTCTTCTTTACTCATATGTAATACAATTTCCAGGAGTTAAATCAGGGATGGGGTTGGGTATTTGTGACATTTTGCACTTATCCCCCAACAAAAATTATTGTTACTGTTCAATAAATTTATAACTGCTATTTCACCTGATGCCGGCGGTAAATTACATAGCATCAATATGAATCTAAGAAACTTTCACTGCACTATGTTTGACCATATGCGAGCACCATGCTGAGCGCTAATCCTAAAAATAGGTAGATATATATTTTTCACTTTCCTGGCTAGAAAAATGCAATTAACATTGGCTAAGTTTGGTTGGCTTGGGTGCATGCGCAGACTGTTCCCATGCACTTGAAAAAGTGAATTTAGCTGCCATCCACGGTTGAGAAAAAGTATTTCCCTTGAAATAGTCCAGTAGTGGGTTGATCAAAAGGCAGGATGAAGACAGAGACAACATTGCCATTCAGGCACACCATTGCGTACGGAAAAGACATTAGTCTGCAACTGCATGGCACGCACAGAAAATTTTTTAAGAAAAACCTGGAGGTCTTGGGAATTGCAGAAAATGTATTTTCATCCAATCCACAGAAACTGCATTATGGCACTCCCCTGGAGGATTGTAATTAGCTACAGAACTACAGTTGGTATTCACTGATAGAAGTTAGTTTAGAAATGTTGCACGCATAGTAAAATAAAATGTCGCAATCAAGGGGTATATCCAAGGAGAATATGCAAGGGTTCAAAACCCTTCAAAATTTGGGAGACAAGACAGTCTTTGAAGTACTCCCTCCACAGGAACATCTCAAAATGTACCCTCCTCTCCAAATCTTAAAAATGTTAAACGATGGCAAAGATCTTGTTGGCGTATTTAATCTGTGCTTGCGTGGGCTGTTTTTTTCTGCATAAATTTTCATAAAAATTGAGTTGTTTATTTTTCCACCTATTTCCAGGTTTCTGCATACATCCACTTCCACATTTATGTATTTAAGTGTATTCAGTTTTTCATGGTGCAGTAAATGATATTAGAACATAAATTTAAGTCTGTCACTTGCTGAAGCAACTAAATGCCTTTGGCATAACCACTTATTTCTAATTATAATTGGTATGATATGACAAAATGTGTAAGAATGTGAGAAAGAGCTTCATCTAGGACAGGGTGCGATGTGACTCTAGCATTTGTAAAACAAACTTACCAGAAATTTCTCAAACTGCTCCGTAATTCTTTCTGCATCTACCCATCGCAAGCAGTTCACCATGGCTACGCTCCCTTTGTCTGTTGGGCAATCCACAAATTCTGCCAAAGTCTTCGCATGTCCAGGAGCATCTCTTGCTAATGCCCAGGGTGCAAGCGCATCTCCACTTTGAGCGATAGCATTCTGAAACAGTCCTTCACGGAGTAAAAAAAGGAATTAGTCAAAAAAAATTAAAGCCATTCTGAATTATTTGGCTTACAATAAACTTGGTGATAGATTATTTTCCTTTTTTCTCCTCTCTTAGCGGATGAAAGTTATTTAATACGCGAAAAAATTCTTTCAATGCTAGAAATCATCTGAAAAGGTACGAAAGTGCTTGCAAAAAAGAATTGCACACTTATCAGAGATTTTTTAACAAATGCCGCATCATGAACTTACTGACATAAATTGTCACAATTTTATTAAAAAAGAGGCATGAATTGTTCTCATGCCAGGATTGCAAGAAAAACTTAACTAATTTAACTAATAATATTATGATAACTATATAACCTGCTACCTTTGAATCATAAAATGAAGATCATAGAATTGGTTGAAAGAGGGAAATAAATTGTTCTTAGCCCATAACCGCTTATGGAACAGCAATCAAGCCATTAAAAGGATAAGAAATAAAGTCAGGAATCAGTTTCATACATTGAACTCAGGCAACAAGGTACCTGACTATTCATTAATGGTTATGTGAGGTTATTCTCCTCAAATTAATAAATTTTTGACCCTTTGGAACCCAGATTTTGAACAAATGTAGATATGGACCTACATTTACTTCAAACTAAATAGAGCGAGACATTTTGTAAAAAAAACATTGTTCGATAAATGCAAATTTTAGTTTTAATTGAATTAATCTTAAATGAATTAATTCCTCTCCACCCAATTATGGTAATTCTATGACTTATGTCTGGTTTTGAAACTAAGATTTATACAGGCATTTCAGCAAGTGTCTTCAGGTTTGAAGTGAAATCTAAGTATAAGAATACTCCGTAACCAAGCTGAGCCTACTGAACCACTCCGCCGAAGACTCTATCAGCCATGCAAGTAGCCTTCGAGTCTTTAGTGTGCCTCTGCCTAATTTGAGTAAGAGTTAAGTATATGATGCTCTCTTTGCTTGATTGATTTGAGTTAAAATGTGTATTTAAACTCCCGATCAGTCATAGATTGCAACTCACCTTTGGACATAGGAGACAGAATGTGATAATGAACACTCGCACCCCCAGCACTGTGACCGAATATGGTGACCTTTTTTTTATCTCCTCCAAATGACGCGATGTTGTTCTTCACCCACTTGAGGGCCAGAGCCTGATCTTTGAGACCATAGTTGCCAGGTGATGCCCTGTCGCCAGTGCTGAGGAACCCTGCATCAAATTAAAATTGCCAATGAGATATTTATACTGGAAATAACAAGGAACAAATAAATGAGTCAGAAAATTAGCTACTAAAGATTCAGGTGTTAACAATGTCAGTGGCGCTGCGAGGGGGGGTTTTGGGGGTTAAACCCCCCCCCCACAGCTCAGAGAAATCTTTAAGTTTAATCCATTTTACTTAATTGGATTGATATTACTAATAGAATAGTGTAAAGATTAATAAAACATCCCTCAGAAAGCCGTAAAACTCACCATTTTGCCAGGTGATGAAAGGTGATGTGATGCCAGATTTCTATGTTAAAGTTCCGTAATTTATTAATATCGCATCTACCGCTTATCCTGGTGGGTATTCCATGCCCCCACATACCCCGGTATTAGTTGCATCTAAACCCCCCCCCCCAGCTTTATTTCCTAGCTGCGCCCCTGAACAATGTAACATGAAGCATAATTTACTCTAACCACGCCCCACACAGCAGAGATACGTCTCGGATACGTCTCTGAGACGTCTCGAATATCGCATGTTACGTCTCAGAGACATCCTGAGAGCTTCAGAGACATCTCTGAGACTTCTCTGAGATGTCACTATGTCCAAAAAAATGGTCTATGAGATGTCTCATGAGACGTCTCAGATAAGTCTCTGAGATGTCTCATAAGAGTTTGTACTCTGGTATGCTTAAAAATGTAGGCAAAAAATAATTAAATGCAAGTTATACAGTTGTGACCTACTTATCTCGATCATTGTTAGCGACGAATTTTTGATGGATGACCTTTTGAAAATAAGAAACCCATATTAAATGTCGTGATTTTAATAATCAAAACTGCGCAATTGCACCGAAAAATATATATGGAAGGCATTGATGGCGTTTAAATAAGTTTTTTTTTTTTTAATTTCCTGAACGGCTCACGATTACATCTCTGAGACATCTCTGAGACATTTGCGATATTCGAGACATTCGAGATCATAGTGAGACGTATCTGAGAGGTTCGTTGCTATGTGGGGCTATACCTTGGGCTTTGTTCTCGTTAATAAACCAGCCTTGGCCATCCACCTCCAAAAATTAATGCTTAGTTGCCACGTAACTTATATGATATAAAAAATTGCACTTGTGCACAAAAAATTGGCAATAAGCTGAAATATTTTGTCATACTTAATAGTTGCCTGATTTAAATATACTGGGACTAGCCACGGCGATAAATTAACGGAGTAACCCGAAATGCTGAGACATGATGGCCTGATGAAGACAATCGTCGAAGGACAAGTGGAAGGCAAGAATGGAAAAGGAAGTCCCCGAACAAAATGTATGGAACAAGTAAAGAGAGATGTGAAAGAGAAGAAATACGTAGGTGTGAAAAGATTAGCTGATAGGAGAACTGAGTGGAGAGCTGCGTCAAACCAATCCTAGGATTGTTGACCAGTGATGATGATGAACCCGAAATGCACAAATTGAGCAAAAACTATACAGAGAATAAATCATTCGCCTTGACCAGGATACGAACCCGGGTTCCCCGATTTCCAGTTGATTGCTTTTACCAGTGCTTCTTGTCTGGTTGATTCACAAAATAATAATTTTAATAAAGGGAAAAGACGCCTAGGTAGCTTAACTGACTTAAGCACTCCACCAGAAATCGGGCAATCCAGTTACAAGTCCTGGTCAAGGAAAATGATTTGTTGATGACTTTCGAATCTCGATTATTCTATCGTTTTCAATAATATTTAGACACTCACGAAATCCAACTAACTGATGGGGCCAGGTCGGTGAAAACTTGGAAGGTTGGCACATGAAGCAACCTGCATCCTTTGCCCTCGCGGCACCAAAAGCCAACGCGAACGGACGTGGACGCGACTGAGCAACCGAATCTGGAGTAAAACTCAACCAGGAGCAAATGCCCAATCGAAATTAAGATTAGCGGATGGAATGCACTGAGGTAATTCACGTCCCCGCAGACGTTGGGCCGTCGGAGTGTTTTCTTTCGGGCTTTCTTTGAGGGGAGGTTTTTCCAACACATATTTAGAATTATAATAGGGTAGTCTCCTTCATCAAAGAAAACGAAAGACATTGATTGCGATTCGTTACCCACCATTCATATTATACAAATATACGATGGCAAGTATACGTATATTCATAATATACAAATTATTTGGTTTTAGAAATCCCTGAGTAAACGAATTGCAATGGTCAATTTTAATCTCATTTGAAAAAGGCCAGATTGGCGCCCATGCGATTCCACTTCACGTGACGTCACAGGGACCTAGTTTCTAAACGAGTGGATAGGAGTTTTACATCGTCTGTGATTACCAACGCATACATGACGCACACAGCTCAGGGAAACATCTATTAATAATCACCTATTAAAACTGCCTATGGTGGGAAAGTTTTCTTCGTTTGATAAGGTATTAATAATCCTTATTTAAGCCAAGGGCTACCTGCTAGCAGCCTGCATCGCAGCGGCGCACATATCCTCGCCCCAAGGTCACCTCACACGACGGCAGCGGGAACCAGAATGACGTCACACTGGCTTTTACCAGTATCCATGCTTTGCCGTCGCGTTTTCGCGCGCTTGAAAATTTTCACTTTTCATTTAATCGCGAAAAATAGATATCGTCATTTAAAAATCTAAAAACGTGAAATGCGTATTCCAGGAGTAATAATATTTCGATTCAGGCAATAAAAAAATAATAGGAAACCACCCTATTCGATTCACCGTTATCTCTCGCCAATACGTGGCTCCGTGGCCGAGTAGGTCTGAACTGTGCGCTGTAGAATTATGGGAGGGATCGAGTCCGAACTAATCAGTTTTTTTAATTATTTCACGCAGACAAGGTCATAAGAAAAGAGGGTAGACTTGTGAAGGATATAAGCGACAGCGAAGTTTCCTCCGGTATATTAAATCTAAAATTGCGATCGACGCGATTGGACAGGTGGTGGAGTTTTTCTAGCAGTAAAATCACGTATCACACAGTACTTCCCATGAATTAATTGACATTGAAAGAGAAAGTGTATGGTGTACAATTAAACAACGAAATTATATTTTTTTTTACCAATCAGTAAATCAAATATTCGCATTTACATTGAGAGTCAGCAAAAGTGTGATAATTACTCGGGGAGATTTCAATATCCTATCTATAAATTGGGATTCTTACACTCCAAAACTGAATGCAAGGAATAGAGAAATCTGCGAAATCTTAGAAAACGCAATAGAAAATCACTCACTTGCACAAGCATAGTTGACAATCTCACGAGAGAAAATAAAATATTAGACGTTTAAGAAGTAAGCCATCCTAGGTTGAAACAAATCGATATCATGGACGCTATATGTAATCAAAGAGTAATTTTTGCGTTCCTAAAAATTGGAGTAGAGTCATCGAACCAAAATGGAATATTTATGTCAGGGCATATTTTGGGGTAAACATAAGGGCAAAAGATGAAGTGAATTAGCTATGAGTTACGATAGCTTCGAACCTATTGCGGAGAACAAATGAAAAATATTTGTGACAGAGGCCTAAAGAAGTTAGCATTCGTGAGGCATATTGGGAGAAGATATTTGGACGAGAAAGTAAAAGAGGGACGCTTTTTCAATTTCATCTGATTACACCTTAAATACGCAACGAGGAGATGGGATACGATGAAAAAAAACTTAATCGTTGAACTTAATAAAACAAACGGAAAGCTGAGCGATTCGTCAAAAAGTGGCTCGGGCGTGCATGAGGGGTTACTCAGATGTTTAGGGAATTAGTTTGAAGCGGCTAGAGATTCGGAGGCTACTATCTAGGCTTATATTGCTTGAGCAATAGGGCGGATCGGAAAATCAATTGTTTTCAAATCCATCTGGCCCAATGAAAATAAGTTGTGGGACCGATCAAAAACAAGGCCTGAACATTTTTAGACGTCTAGGTGAGCCCCTGACCCTCGCTCAAATGCAACTTAGGGGGGCAGGGTCAAAATTCGAAAAATATAATATTTTATGGTCATCCCCTATAGATTGTACCGAGTTACTGTCCCTACAGAGAAAAAATTTCGTGCATTTTGACGTATCTACCAACGTTTAGCCACAAAATGCCTCATTTGAGTTCGCGTCCGCGAAGGCAGCGTCGCGGACAAGAGCGGCAGGCCAATCCCGTCCCCTCCGAGGTCGCTTCTCCCCCTTCCACGCCTCGAATACAGCAAAATTCATCCCGCGTGTGCTGCTAGGATGATCATCTTTGATAATATAAATCGGAAGATGGTAGAAGGTAAAAAAGGATGCGTAGTGAGACGACTTGTCCCTTATTTGGCGCCTCGTCGGCGCCTATCTAATAAGCACATAAATAACTTGATAAGGTATTTATGTGCTTACTAGATAAAAAGAACTTAATAATTAGCTTGTATCGAAAATCATCATAAATAATGCCAACCTTTTCAGCCACTTACTTTGCTGTAATTATCACATAAACAAAAATTTCCTAGGTATTACAATGACCGCTGGAGTTCAACTGCAGAAATCTCCATCAATATCGATTCGATATATATTCAGGGAAAAGAGACATTACGTGTCTGGTTATTTCTTGAAACGTGCCTGTCTGCTGCTGTGTTCTCACCAAAAAAGTAAGCCCTATTAATTTCCGTAATCCAAATATCTTCATATTTCAACTTCAACAACAGCCGGTGCGGCCATATTTATTCATTCGTAAAGGACACTTTAGCCCTCCAGTGATCTCCGGTTCACACCTTACGGTAAAATGACGATTCGGCCATTTTTATTCTAATGTGGCGTTTATGAAACGGAGGAAGCAGACTTTAGCCTAAAGTGTCGTCTATGAATCGCACCCTAAATGGATTTTGGGTGGTGAAGGCCGCTCGCGTCCCCTCCCCGCTCGCCTCTCCCACGCCCCAAACGCACCAAAATTCACACTAAGTGCGTCTTTCTTCGTTACTCTAACTAATATTTGATGATTCAGCATCGTATGTGGAGGAACAATCACGAAAGAATTACTCAATTATCAGCTTTCCAGTCTGTATTTCTTATGTCAGTATCATTCCTCGTCTTTCGCTGCTGTCAACGAAGCTTTCGTGAATTCTTTCACGAATCTCTCGTCCGCATGTATAATAAAAGGAATATTTAACTTCAAATTTGAACGTACATCATTAGATCTTTGAATTTCCTCAGCGCTAAGGGCAGATATAACTGGAGGTTCCGTGGTCTATCTCCAATATGTCATCAGCGGGTAGTCCTTTACGTCGATATTAAAATCCAGCAATTAAAAAAATCTCGAATTGGTCGCCAAACGCATCTTTGCAACAAGGCATATTGGGTCCCTAGATTGCCGTCCCAGTGTTTATGTCGCAAATTTCCCAATCAACTTAGTGCAATTAGCAAATAGACCACTGTAAGGGACGAAATATGATTTGATGCTTTCCCGACGAATGATTTGGGTAAACTCTTCTCGGAATTCAACAAAATTTATCGCCGAGGATGATCCCCGAGTCGGAGCTTGAAATGTTGGCCATTATGGAAAAATTAACTCGGTGGGAATCACGAGTAGAGTTTACCCACACTGCAAGGGATTTTGGAATTATGCTTGAAGCCAGGGGCGCAGCCAGGAATTGAGGCTGAGAGGGGGTTTAGGTGCAACTAGTACCGGAGTGTTTGGGGATGTGGAATACCCACCAGGATAAGCGGTAGATGCGAGATTAATAAATTGCGGAATTTTAAGATAAATGGTTCAAAATGGTGAGTCTTACGGCTCTCTGAGGGATATTTTATTAATCCTTGCACTATTCTATTCGTAATATTAATCCAATTAAGTAAAATGGATTAAAGTTAAGCCTTTCTCTTAGCTCTGGGGGGGGGGTTTAACTCCCAAACCCCCCCCCCCCCTCGCTGCGCCACTGCTTGTAGCAAAGAGATGATGCTTCCTTTTTGGGCGGTATTAACTTGGTACCATCATATTCAAATCTTTTTTAATTTATGTATCTACTTTTCACTCTGAAAGGAATCGAGAATCGCAGATTTTATAACTTTTGCTAATCCTCCGACGGGGGAGGCCAACCCCCAAAAGTGGGACCTTGTTTCTTCAACTAACACCACACATTCCCCTATAAACTTGGATTGATAAATCCTCATGCCTTCTTTCATCAGACAAGAGTATATTCTTTTATTCCATCAAAATGTAGCCCTTTGATGACACCCTTTGATACCTCTCTTTTCGTATTCGCAGTAATTAGCATCATTTTCTGTCTACGTAAGTAGTTCTGGAAAACTACCTTGGATGTATCTTACGAAGTTATGATTTTTGCGTCAGCTAAAGTTGCGGGGACGGTCATTGCTATTGCTTGGTTCTTGCATATACCTCTATAACAGTAGGCAGACGCGTTTTCCCCGCAGGAGATCCAGTTTGAGTTTAGTCCTTCATGTTTATTTCATGAGGAACGTAGAGATACTAATCGGCTGATTTCTCGTCAGTTTAATTTTCTTCGGATGAATTGATGAAGAAAATTTTTGATACTATTTTCCCATACAAGAAGTGACGATGTTGACTCAACGCTCTCCGATTATCTTCATAGGGGGGAACCTAATGCTCCTTGCAATTACACGCAAAAATATCGCATTATTTCAGATGTTCCTATAAAAGTGTTTGAGTTTTTTACTTCAATAAAACCCTACTTTTGGCCTATTCGCATTTCCCGTAAGTTTTAGTACTTCCTGTGGTACCGCTAAATCCATATTAGTCACACACAATATGGAAGAGAAGCGCGTCACCACAGTTGGCACACCTTTACAGCCACTCTAGAGGCCTCTTCATAGACCGTAGGCTCCTTTCCTGCGTTCTCGGATTTAAAAATATTTCATAACTTCTCTAAAAGTTGATAACATCAAATTGTTTAACGCCGACGAGGCGCCAAATAAGGGACAAGTCGTCTCACTACGCATCCTTTTTTACCTTCTACCATCTTCCGATTCATATTATCAAAGATGAACGCCCTCCTAGCAGCACACGCGGTATGAATTTTGCTGTACTCAAGGCGTGGGAGGGGGAGAAGCGAGCGGGGGGGGATCGGCTTGCTGCTTTTGTATCCGCGACGCTGCGTGGGCGTCGGAATATTTTCTTCGAGGACGCGGACTCAAATTAGGCATTTTGGCTAAACGTTGGTAGATAAGTCAAAATGCACGAAATATTTGCTCTTAAAGGGCTCCTCGGTAAAATCTATAGGGAATTACCATAAAATATTATATTTTTCCAATTTTGAACCCCCCCCCCCTAAGTTGCATTTGAGCGAGGGTCAGGGGTACACCTAGAGGTCTAAAAATTTTCAGGCCTTACTTTTGTATCAAAATAAAAAAAGCTTTCCAAATCTCTAGTTGGGAACTCTATTAGCAGCACGCACACACATTTAAAAAATGGATCCAGAGGGTAATTCATCAAATAAAATATTATTTTAGTATACATAAATCCGTAAAAGTCATAAGGGATATCTTAGTTAAATCCATTATCGACTGACTGTGGTTATCATTGAAAATTCTCGCCTTTCTCGATTCTCGAAGGGGCGAGACTTCTCGAGTCTCGTCTCGACCGTCGAGACGAGACTCTAAAGCACTCGAATGCAACATGTAAATAAAGATAGAAATGAAACATTTCCCCACATACTTGGAATATAAATGAATGATGTAGTTTCTACTCATAATTGAAGTTTGACTGAAATCATTTAGGCTATTCTCAGTCACTCAGATTATCTCTCTAAACATTTCCACTGTGGAAAATACAAATTGGCCTTACCAAAGGCAGAGAGTCGGTAGTTCATGGTGACCAAAATGACGTCCTTGTCCAGGAGACGCTGAGGACCCCAGTTGAAGCCACCACCACTCCCGCTGGTGAAGCCACCCCCATGAATGAACACCATGACGGGGATCTTCTTTTCCCATGGTTCTCCTTGTTCTTCAGCTGACTGCATGTTTTCCAATAACTCCTGAGAAAATCCACACATGAACGAAAAGATGAAATGAAGTTTTTCATTTCGTTACCAGCACAACCCGAATCTCTCCCCATTGTCCTGCATTAAGCATATCATATTGGGGCTACATTTCTGTGTTATTTCCTGTACTCTATGTACCTGAGGATCTTGGACAAAAACTAATAAAATGTAAGTTATTTTCATAAAATTTAAGTGAGATTATCGATGGTTTGAATTTCGACAAGCCATTCAAAATGTCCATTAAAGATACTTGGATAAAATTTCATTCTTCATAAAAGCAAAAGTTTAATGTTTAAAAAATTAGGGTCAAATTAACTTCTTACCAAAGGAACATAAACATTCAAATACAGGCAATCCTCTTGCCCAATGATAGATGGACCCAACTGAATTAAGTATTCCTTCTGGATGCATGGGGGTGCCTCCGCAGTGGCATCTAGGACATTAGCCCATTTCTCAGCTGGTCGCGGAGCCTGGAATACAGGAAAGTGGATAGAAACTAGGCATTTGAAATTATGATGCACTTAATTTACCAATATCTCATTTCTAATTGAAACATCAGTAATCACTAATTTAATTCACAGTGTCCGGCGATATATGGTGGAAATGTTTAATGTTCATGATGATAAAATAAAATAAAATGGTTAATTTCCACACACTTTTTTTTTTATTAACGAACTACCGACCCGGTTTCGACACGTAGTGTCATTATCAAGGTACCCATTTTGGCTTCCCAAGGTCTATATATACCGTCCAGCGGGGGAAAGGTAACCAAACCAAAATATAGCATAAAAAACTCTGTTGAACTAGCCGAGAAACTTTCTAATATAATTCTTCCTGCTAATGGCAAACTAATATCCTTTGATGTCACGAATTTGTTCACTTCTGTCCCTGCCTCAGAAGCCTCTAACTTGACTCTGGAGCTAATTAAAAATTCTAACTGTGACCCGATGGTTCAGGAAGAGATTAAAAATCTTTTAACGTTATGCACCTCACAGAATTATTTTCTGTACAACGGTAATTACTATATTCAGACGTCTGGCCTCGCCATGGGTTCACCTTTATCCCCTATTTTAGCTGAAGTATTTATGAATCATCTAGAGATAAAATTATTTAAATCCAATCACCCCCTTCTTTCTAACCTCGTCTACTGGTTTAGATACGTAGACGACATTTTATGTTTATGGACGGGCACTAAAAGACAGTTAGACAATTTTAAAAAGTTTTTAAATTCATTACATGACAATATCGATTTTAAGATGGAATATGGGGGCGATAATATTGACTTTTTAGATTTAAATATATCAATTGTTAATGGCCATCATGATTTTTGTATTTTTAGAAAAAAGACTTTTACCGACACCATTATCCCTAATGACTCTTGTCACCACATTTCTCATAAATTTGCTGCTTTGAGGTGCATGACAAATAGGATACTCAAAATTCCCCTGTCTATTCCCAAATTTGAAAAGGAGTTGCAGACTATCAAAACTATAGCTATCCGTAATGGCTTCAACTCTTCATGTATTGACAAGCTGCTGGAGCGCTCAAGATCCAAGAAAGCCACACAGTCACTAACCTCTCTGTCATTTCAGAGCAATTCACCTTCCCGTTGGGTAAAACTGCCATTTGTAGGCAAATTGTCATACAATCTAAAGAAAATAATTCCCAAAGACAAAGCTAGAGTCGCCTTCTATACCCCGGCAACATTGGAGAAACGATTGTGTAACTCTAAGGACATGTACAACCAAGAAAACAAAAGTGGTGTATATTTGTTGAAGTGTAATAACTGTGATATTTGTTATGTAGGACAAACTGGGAGAAGATTTAAAGATCGTGTGATTGAACACAGGAATAGTTTTATTAATAATGACGAAAAATCATGTTTTGCTAAACATTTGAATCATTGTAAACATTTTAGTAACTTTGATTTTGATATTTTACATTACATAGACAAAGGGCAAAAGCTGGACTTTTACGAGAAATATGAAATTGTTAATAGCCCGCATAATCTTTGTAACGACGAAGTGTATTTTACCCAATCGCCTCTTTTATCCCTGAAAATTCCTGCCCGCTCTTAGATGTTTTTAATCTCTGACCTTCGCCAACACCCGCTCTTCTCCTGGTTGTCATGACTTCTCTTCCTTCCTCACCGATTCACTAATTTACGTAATCCCTATTCCCAACCCCTCCTCCAAAGACCTTCCTTATTGCGCTCCTTTAGTCAAACTGCCCCCCCCCCTCCCTTGCTAGCCTTTCCACCCCACCTTTCCCCCGCTGGACGGTATATATAGACCTTGGGAAGCCAAAATGGGTACCTTGATAATGACACTACGTGTCGAAACCGGGTCGGTAGTTCGTTAATAAAAAAAAGTGTGTGGAAATTAACCATTTTATTTTATTTTATCATCATGAAAATCACTAATTTAATTAGAATACAGATTGAAAAGGCTAGCCAAATGGCAGCTCAAAATTCAGTTTCTGAAGCCTCAATAATAGCCTGGTGAGCGGATGTTCTAAAATCAAGAACCTAATATCCAAGTTGAGCAGTTCTTTTGTTTCATAAATATTTTAAGATCCCAGTTTTCATGAGTGTTCTAAGATTGTTAGCATTTGAGGTTGACAAAAATAAAATTCTGGCCACATTTACTCATAAATCAGGAGAACTGAAAACACTGCCAATTTAAATTATAGATGGAATTGTTTTCTTGAATTCATTAAAAAAAGGCTCATCTAAATATTTTATTTCATGTTTTTTAAGCGGCGGTTTGCCTATCGGGGCCCCTGTGAATAGGTCGCCACCAACCACTTTTCGCTTGCCTCTACCCTAGTATATCTGAACCATGAGGAGATAAGACAGAGCCGTGAGAATAGCCCACCCTGAATCGCAATTCTCTGATTGGCGGCTGCGCGTACGGTATTCCCCGGTAAGCGGCGACCGGCCGCCCTTTCGCCGTCATCATCAGCGCTCCTTTCATCGTTCCCTGTTTCACTTCCACGTATGGGATCTCCATTCGGGGCATCTCGCCGAATGCCGCCGTTTCATCTTCAGCCTCCCCTTGCAGCAGAAAGAGTGCAAGCAAGCACAAGACCACATGCAGCAGCTGGGAGGAGCGAATCATTGCCCTGCAAAGACAACAGATCAGATCAGGGCAGGCACGTAGCCAGGCACTTGCTTTAGGGGGATAGGGTGGTTTCCTATTATTATTTTATTGCCTAAATCGAAAGATTATTACTCCTGGAGCACGTATTTCACGCTCCTATATTTTTAAATGACGATATCTATTTTTCGCGATTAAATGAATAGTGAACATTTTCAATGGCGCGAAAACGCGAGGACTAAGTATGAATGCTGGGAAAAGCCCGTGTGACGTCTGCCTGTTGCTGTGTGAAGTAACCTGGGTACGAGGCTATGAACGCTGCTACGATGCAGGCTACTTGCTGCCGAGCATGGCGATATCGTAGAGTACCCTGCTAGCAGGTAGCGCTTACCTATAATAAATATTATTATTACCCTATCAAACGAAGGAAACTTACCAACGCGACGGTAGGCAATTTTAATAGGTGATTATTAAGACATGTTTCCCTGAGCTCTGTGCCTCATGCTTGCATTGGTAATCTCAGATGATGTAAAACTCCTATCTTCTCCTATAGAAACTAGGTCCCTGTGACGTCACGTGGAGTGGCATCGCATGGGCGCCAATCTGGCCTTTTTCAAATGAGGTTAAAATTGACCATTGCCATTCGTTGAAACTGGGATTTCCTAAACCAAATAATTTGTGTATTATGAATACACTAATGGTGAGTAACAAATCGCAATCAAAGCCTTTCGTTTTCTTTAATGAGGGAAAATACCCTATTGCTGGATGCCTTTATGGGTATTTTGTTGTCAGTTCGAATGCATCATAAACCATACACTTCATTAAGGGGGTAAGAACAACCCCTGTAATTCTTGGAAAAGTTTTAAATATAGCTTTCCTTAAGGCTGCGCACCAATCAAAGTTTTTATGCCATCAGCTAACCAAAAACATTTAAAAATATGAGAGAATTATAAAAAAATTAGATGGTATTTGGCATATAAGATTTGCGACGCATGAGAGATGTTGCATTGCATGCCACTGATGGGCCATGGGACGTAACGAACCCCTCCAAAACAAAGACCTTAATCCACCCTTGATAGGAAGGCATATGAAAATTACTTTAACGATTCAAAACCATTTACAATACCACAATAGGGTAGTTTCCTTCATCAAAGGCAACGAAAGGCATTGATTGCGATTCTTTACCCACTATTATTGTATTCATAATATACAAAATTATTTTGTTTTAGAAATCCCAGTTCAGACGAATGTCAATGGTGAATTTTAACCGCATTTGAAAAAGGCCAGATTGGCGCCCATGCGATGCCACTCCACGTGACGTCACAGGGACCTAGTTACTATACGAGCAGATAGGAGTTTTACATCGTCTGAGATTACCAATGCATGCAAGAGGAACGGAGCTCAGGGAAACATCTCTTAATAATCACCTATTAAAACTGCCTATGGCCGGAAAGTTTCCTTCATTAGATAAGGTATTAATAATCCTTATTTAAGCCAAGCGCTACCCGCTAGCAGGGTACTCTGCTACCTACTAGCTGCCTGCATCGCAGCGGCGCACATATCCTCGCCCCAAGGTCACCTCACACGACGTCAGCGGGAACCAGAATGATGTCACACGGGCTTTTCCCAGCATCCTGACTTTGCCGTCGCCTTTTCATTTAATCGCGGAAAATTAGTATCGTCATTTAAAAATCTAAAAGCGTGTGATATGCACGTACTCCAGGAGCAATAATCTTTCGATTTAGGCAATAAAAAAATTACAGGAAACCTCCCTATTAGAGAGCATTGAAAATAGAAATACAATCAGAAATTCCACATTTCTGAAAGCACAGGTATTCATGAAAATAGACTGAATTAATTTAAAGAAATAATTTAAGCTTCAAACGAGCAATCGTCGCGTAAATGAAACCAAATACGACCTATCGAAAGTGAGTGACGGGCCCTCTTGAAGCAACGGCCGTAAACAGACATATTCAGCGAAAATGAACACAGATCAATTACACAACTCACTTGTTTTGAGGCGTCTCTTTCCACGAAGCGAATGTGACTGCAGCAGATTGCAAAGGGAGCCGACGGACGAGGACGGAGTATTCTCGGCGACTGGATGTTGAACTGCCGGTGTCAAAAACCACCCCTCCCTCCCCCAAGCAATCATTGCATAATGTCCCCTCCCCTTCCAGACGTCTCAAACTCTTCTGTCGAGATGTTATCACGAGAGGAGATCGCTTTCGAAGGTCACGCGCGGGCGGCATCAATGCACGCGGAGGTGGGTAGTTATCTGTGGGCCCACACCCGTGCCTGCACTTGACTCCGAAAATCACATTATATTATCGCATCATATTACTAACTGGAAAGAGGACGAGGGAAGCATGAAGCGTTCGATATGGTGGTATGGGGGGGGGGGGGGGACGTAGAAAGTGAAGTGGACGGAGAGGAAAATGAACGACGAAGTCAGGGGCGGTGAGGGGCAATGGGGGCCCTGGACTCCCTCTCCCGGAAAATACGAAAGAAATTGCATGCCCGGAAATAGATTTTGGCGCTATTCGGGCTTTGAAGAACTGGATAAAAAGCAAAGAAATTGCAATGTTGTAAGATATAATACAATGAAAAGTGAGAATATCACATCTTATAAAATGTAATAATGTCTTTTGGTTCTATTATCATTTATTTAGTGAATTTGTTCCATGAAACAGAACTGATATCTGAAGGAAAACCTCAAACATGACCTTTCCGAAGAAACCTTCCAAAGAATTATCAGGCTCTCTTTTTACTTCTGAAACATTTATTTTATTCATTTTAAAAGGTAATCTTTTTACACCGAGTATGATGTGAATAAAACAAGTAATGAAAACGCAGGATTTTGTAATTGCCAAATAATATATTTGGTTCGAGTAATCTGAGTTCTTTTAAATTACGCCTTTCATAACCGCTTCACGATAGACGCGTGCATTGTGCCTCCACCCCCCCCTCAGCTCAGGCCCTCGGCGATTTCCGACCAGACGGCCTGCCGCCAGAACGACGAAGTTGAGAGGGATCTGGCATCATACGGAGACAAGATAATCCGTGCAAAAATTTCGTTTTTTCACGCAATGAAGGAATAAGTATGCTAAGAAATCGGTGTAATTGGGTTTTAAATAGAGAAGAAGGCCTATCATAAGCTATTTTCATTCCCGTTGATAACAATTCTTGAATACTTCCAACGCGATATTTTTATTTATTCGTGATACACGTTACCTTTTAAGTTCCTTACACACGATGCTTCTTTTAGGGAACGTTGAACATTCTTCATTTTTTTAAACAACAATATGAAAATTACTCCTTCCAACCTGTGGAGTAAACAAAAAAAAACAGAAAATTTTAATGTCTCATGCTTCTAAGATTTTTTGCATGCTTATGATACGTTTATTTGGTTTAGTTATGGATTTTACGGGTTTTGAAGCTTTTTTTTGGAGTTTAGGATTAAGAAAATATGTGGAGTCGATATACTTCGATCGTGTAATCGGCATGGAAAAATCGAAACTTTTAAGTCAAATGAATGGGTATATGGTGAAATTTGAGGTTTTATTTTCGTCAGAAGCCGGTGATTCAGCGTTTAAAATGATACCTCATTTATCACTGTTGGTGCACTATTGTAGTGGGTGCGGATTAGGGGATGCTATGATAAAGGAAAGAATTGTATGTGACCGGGGGTGGGGGATGAATAGGATTCATTTAGTAGTGAGAGTTGCCTGTGAGAACCCCCAGATCCTGCATCCGCCCTTGATGTGACCCCATCTTAATGGGTATACTACGTTTAACAATAGCAATAATTTTCCTAAGATTCTGCCAGGCTGCATTGTTCGAATTTCCTTCTTGCAGACATCGGTGGCAGAGGTATTTATAGGGGGCCCAGCCTTCGCATTGATAAAAACAAACGCTAAAGGCGAGTGAACGATAAACGAAATGCTGAGACCAGCATTACAACCCTCAACTTTTGCATGATGTATTATGCGAGATGAAAAAAGTAAGCAAATAAAATACTTATGACTAGATTTTATGAAAAGCCCGGTATGCTGTTCCTCCTTCAAAAGTATTAATTTAATGGCACGTAACTTTCCAATCGAAAAAAACTACATGGAAACAAACGCTATCGTCGTAGGCAGCCAATAATATCATCGACGATCACGTGACTAGGGATTTTACCATTTCATTATTGGCCGCATTATACGTGCGTCTTGAACGTGAGTATCATATCAGTATTTTCTCCTGCATAAAATATTCTTGTTCATGGAAAAATTGATAAGTATTGTGTACACCCCTTAAATTTTAAGATGACGCCGGTAGAAAGCCACGAACATTAATAGACGAAAAGTGAACGGATTTGCCACCCACGAAAGCCTATTCCATTATCAAAAGCGGCCCGTACCTACATGTAAACGTAAAAATACGTCCTGCAAGCACTATCGTTTCCGAAAGTCTGTGTGCTTATTCTATGCTCCACTTTCCAATTGAATGGATGGGGCGAATTTCTGAAAAATAAAACTAGCGGTTTGGCCCACAATACGAAATCATTTATCACTCTGACTTGATAATTTTCCCATCGGATCTGAACAAAATTCACGCGTGGAACTAAGAGTGGGGTGTCGAAATTAAATTTGAGCAAAGACACAGCGATGCATTTTTGCGAAAGTCATCCCACTATCATCATGCATATGTTGTGGATAGCATTGACAAAAAGACGACATGATGAAGTGAAGCAGGTCACGAACAGGGAAGTACGGGGGTGTACGTGTCCCGGGCGGCAGATTTCAGGGTTTGGCAAATTTTGAAAAGTATATTAAAAAGTTATTTCATTTGTTTAACCTTTTCGAGTCGGTGGATTTCTCGCCAAGGCATGACTGCTGGACAGAGCTCCAAGACTCTTCCGTCCCCTCTGTGTGGAGAATTTTTGCACGGCAAGGTCTCGCGGATAATTACACACTGTTCAGCACCAACCTTTTCGACCCTTCCTAGCGGGGACACTGCAATATCTCGTACTCCAAGGATAGTTGGGCTCCCTCCTTCGTGGATTTATAACCCTACCACCGGCATTTGTTCGTGGACAACTCATGCTTAGTTTATGAATTATCAATATGGATAATTGCTGCTTGCACGTTAATTGCAGACTTCGAATGGAATCGCTCTTTTTATTCTGTGAATTGTTAAACTTAAAAACGAAGCTCTATCGACAAATTCCATTTTGATGTTTCTTACTAAAATCGAGATATAAGTTAGAACTAATGATAGAATTTCGTTCAAAAAATTGTAAACGCCGCTCAAAAGACAAAGAATTCTATTCTTAGCTTATATTTTCTGAGAAAGAAACAAATATTTCTGAATGAACAATTGTATGACCGCTGTCCCTTGCCACAGTCCTTACCACAACGAGGGGTAACATAAGACGTAGGGGTCCGGGTACCTGCTCCTGGATTTCGAGGGTACGGCCCGCTGCGTTGGGTCCCGAAACTAACATTTCACGAACCCGCAACCGCCACAAAAGGAAACGTATATTTTCGGCATTCAATTGCCTGCATAGGAAAATCACCGACAAAAATCTTCGGCTTCCGTCTTCCAGGTCAAGAAACGTCCTCCCCCATATTTTCATCGTTAGTTAGGAAAGGGCTAATTAATTATCATTTAACAATGATTATTAATTAAGGATGCACGGATCCAGGATTTTTTCGGATCCGGATACGGATCGGATCCTTGGTTTTCGGAGCCGTATCTTTCGGATCGGATATTTTCGGATCCAAATGCAATTTCAAATTCCTGACGCTGAGATTCCCCCGATGATTGTTCAATCTCTTCGGAAGAGTCACATTGTGTGCCAGTCTTATTATGCCTTTTTTATTTTTCCACGGCTGAAATTCTCTTACGTAGCCTCTGCGAGAGCTTTCAAACAAAACGGTTCATGAGTAGGACAAGAATGGCATGCGACGGCGCATTCGAAGATAGAATCGTAACTCTTTCCAACCTTATGGAGCGTCGCATTCACTGAAGCTATTATTTAAAATTTCGGATCCAGATCCGACGTCTTCCGCGACTTTGGATCCGATGTATCCGATGAAGGGCAATATCCGCGGATATTTTCATCCGATGTATCCGATCCGACCAATCCTATTATTAATTCATACTTTAAAAAAAGCAATATTACTAAAACTTCTTAATAGCAAGCATACGGTGTATAATTCCAACTAGCGCATCTAAAAGATATCTTACGAATGCATTAGATTTTAGTGGTGGGGGAAGGGGAGGGAGTCATAGAGGGGGATCATGGGTGAAGGGGCGGCAATGTGATATTTGCCCCCCCCCCCAAACAAAACTCCTACTTCCGGCCCTGAAGTGAAGTATCTGGGAGTTACGATATCTTCAACCCTATCGTGGGTAACACACATGTAAGGAAAATATATTTGCGGCATAGCCTTGAAGAAGTTAGGATTCGTCAAGCGTATGGTGGGAAGAATTTCGGATGAGAAAGTAAAAGAAAAGTGCTACTTCGCACTCGTCCGGCCACACGTTGAATATGCAGCGAGCATATGGGATCCGGTGCAGAGAGATTATGACCCGTGAACTGAATAAAATACAAAGGAGGGCTGCGCTATGGCTCAAAAACTCCTCCAGGCGTGTGGAAAATGTTACTCATAAGATGTTATGCGAATTAATTAATGCTGGGAGCCGCCGGAGACTCGGAGGCTGCGGTTCGATTCCCTGTCCCGGGGAGTTTTTTTCTCACGGTGATTCATGCATGATAAATATTATACTCCGTTACCTATAAATTGTTTCTTCAACTTATCGATGTGTCATCGAAGACGAGGCATTTACTATAATTAAGGAACAGCGTGATTATCAGCGTGTAAACAAATGTAATCTAAAATGAAGCATCAGAGCGAAAGATACAAGATAAGATATCAATGCGGCTATACTCCAAAAAACACCATTTCACTGTAAATTATGTCCTTCGATCTATATTGCGTCATGTAAAAGCATGATTACATCCGTTCCGTTTCACATGATAGAAGGGAGACGAATAAATGCGCGTGACGTGCGACGAATGAGCGTCTTGCCACAAATTGGAACTGTCGTTATTTCATCTGTAGGAGGAATCGCATCAGCCAACTCCATTGCTACCCAACCATATAAATTTTCAAATAGTGGACTTGTTTGATTGATAGATTAATTTTTGAATAGTGGAGTTTTGAACACGATTTAAGTTTCCTGCGGTGAATAATATTCGGAAATTCCTCTCGGGCTCTGCACCAAATTGTTGGCTACATTTCCACCCACACTTCGGAAATAGATATTCCCATGGAGTGCTTTTCTCCTCTAGTCAGAGGCAGCACTCAAATAAGTCGTGTGAACTCTGATACGGTAGACAAACACGTCTTCAAAATGGGAACTTGGTACTCTGTCTGAGAAGAATTTCTAGGCAATTTTTTTTGTAATGGTTCTCAGTCGAAGGATTAGCTTAAAAAAACCCGTTAATTCTATTATTTCTCTTAAGAAGATTCATCTCTTGTCTTTCTTCCGCCTGAAGTTCATGACTTGAATTTTCTGAACATTTCTGAAACCTATTAATTTTTTCATTAAACATTGTAAATTTAGATTAATTTTACAGCTGATGGCATCTCTCTCTAAGAAAACTATTTTCAGTCAGAAGTTTTCTGTGATTTATAATGAGCAGTCTAATATTTTCTCAATCTTATGGATCGGGTTTCCAACTCCAATGTAATTACTATAAGACACAACGCACTGCAAGAATTATAGCTTATTAATTAGGAGGTAATTGATACGTAAGCTTGATCTGAGAAAAGTTATCGGTATCAATCTGTACTCAAGCCTTTAGGTTTTCTCAGATCATAATTTTTTTAATCGTTTAAGAAATATAGAATTCTGAACGAAATATAATTCGTATTAATTGATATTCAAGAAAAGAGGCCTTTCGAAATCCAATCGCCCCATTGTCTGTAAAATGGTAAAATGATTCGCATATCTTTAAAAACATTTCTAGAACTTTCGACATTATGTGCAAGCTTGAATCCAAGATTTGTATTTGGAATGTAATCGTTTTCATCAGGCAACTAAATGAACTTTCGCGACACCGTTACAGATGCGCTCCAAATGTCTCTGATTAAATTTGGCTCGCCTTTTCGGCATTCAGATTAAATTAAAAGTTAATTTTGCTCTTTTCGAGGTGAGCGCCGTATCCTATTACGGCGGTCATTCATGGCACGCGGGCGAAGAAACATCATTGGTGCGGCGCCGAAAATGTTAGGGTCGTTAAGGTCGGAAATCGCCGAGGGCCGCGGTCACTCTAGGCTAGTCACTCACCAGCCGCTTTTAACTATCCGCTGGTAATATTGCCAGCAAGCAGCCTAGCATGAAAGTATGTGTGGAAAATCATGAGCAAGTAGAGCAATTCAACTATCTGGGCAGCAAATTAGAGGAAAACGGATACAGTAGTAAGGACATTAGGAAGAGAATTGCATTATCAAAGGAGGCGTTCATGAACAGGAAGGAGCAACTGAGAGGATCGTTATGTAAGACTTTAAAGAAAAGGGTGGTGAAGAGTTTGATCTGGAGTGTAGCTCTCTACGGTGCGGAAACGTGGACACCAAGGAACGAGGACGAGAGAAGATAGGAGGCATTCGAGATGTGGGTATGGAGAAGGATGGAGAGGGTAAAATGGACAGAGAGGAGGAGGAACGACGAAGTGCTGGACATGGTGGGTGAGGAGAGGCAACTTTTGGATGAGATACGGAGGAGACAGAAGGTATGGATGGAGTTAGTGCTTAGCGGTGAGGGGATGTTGAAAATGGTGTTTGATGGTAGAATGTTTGGGAAACGAGGGAGGGGAAGGAGAAGAATAGGATTTTTAAATGGATTGAAAGAGAGTAGGCCTTACAGTGAATTGAAGGAGGCAGTGTTGCTGGAAGGAAAGGGAGGCTCCCAGATCACTTCTTTAGTACTCCATGGAAACCTACCTTAATCGGTAGAATACTATAATAATTGGACCCTCTGCTGGCAGTCACGTGATCTCCTCGCAAGCGCCAAACAGCCTATGTGAGCCCCTCGTAGCTTACAAGCGACTGGTGACGTGTCCAGTTGGTTTTTTTCGGTGCTATTAAGTCTCTCCAATATCTCCTTAAATTTAGGAACTGACATTCTTAAAATGTTCGCATAACATGGTGGCTCATCCAATTCTATTTCCTTAAAAAGTCTTGCTGCTGCAACCAGATCGTTTAATCTTAATATCCAGGGTACAACCTACCACCATCGCCTTTTCTTCCGTTTCAATATCCGTTCAGCAGCGAATCTATGGGAGGTGGGGACTGATGAGACTATTCGCCAATGGCTCGAAAAACACACCAGATAAAATCGAAATTTGTAGAGGTTGCCACTTGGTACAAATGTATTTATTTATATTTTCCGATATATTTAGCTTCTTCAACGAATTGAAATACAAATTAGCTCTAAACTTTCGGGCTATTTTAGACGCTTTCTGAATGTTGCAATCCAATTTACACTAGATGGAATGGTAATTTTTTTCGGACCCCCACTACTGCTTGGAGGTTACTTAGACTCCGCTTGTCCCTATCCTGGATCCGCCACTACGCGCACACAAACAATGTTTCCATGTCATCAACAGCAACTGTACTATCGGCTATTTACTTATGATGTGTACCCTACAGATCCGCTGGCTGATGATGATATTTACCAGCGGCTGATTTGTAGCGGCTGCTAAACAGCCAGCCTATTGTGACCGCGGCTTTATGGGGCTCCCTCAACGCTCGCATCTATCGTGGAGGAGACGTGAAAGATGTGATTAAAAATACTCGGATTAATTGAACAAAAGTTTTTTTGCTGTTAGAAAATCCTACGTTTTCATTAGTTGCTTCATTTATGACACACTCAGTGTAAAAAGATTTTATAAAAAGTAAAGGTGTCATAAGATAAAAGCGACCCTAATGCTTTGAAAGGGTTATTCGAAAAGGTTATTGTAGATGTTTTTTTAGATGTCGGCGCAGTTACAAGGAACAAATTCAGTAAGTAGATAATGGAAGCATAATATGCCATTAAATGTTATAATCTGTGCAACTACCACTTTTTATAGTATATTTTTCTGGCGAAATAGTCCCCAGCTCGCTGCGTCGTCGCAGAAACATCTGATTGTGCCAGATTTTCTATGCGTGAAGGCGGCAGCACGCCTGCGATTGCGAAATGGGGTTTGTTTTATCTATTAAAAACTGCCATCTTATCTTAATACCATCGATAACCTAATCGTTTTTAAGGCAAGAGTAAAAAATTATTAACTTCAACTCCCACTATTGCCTTGAAGGCTACTTTTTGCAAGTAAATCGGCAATTTAACGATTATCGTAACCCACAATTATTTTTTTTTATATTTCTAAGTTAATCGCATATTCTCGTGACTTTGAGTTGCTATTTGCGAGTTTAATCTTTGCGTATGATATTTAGTTTGTCATTTATACGCATATATATTGCGTTATTTATTTTAGATTTCTTGCTTCTCTGTTCTTCCAGCTTTCAAATAAAGAAAACTCTATTGAAAAAAGCAGTTACATCTCATCTCCAGCTACACCTGAACAAGTTATTTGAAGATAACACTTCCTTTTGCAAGGTTGAACTTGAATATTTTCATCACATTGCGATAAGGTTTGTTAAATAATAGGATAAACGGCAAATCCCATTATCTGCCGGAGTGATAAAAAACACAAACGACGAGAACACCTGTTGTTTCAAGGATAATAACATCAATGTGACTCCTAATCGTGTGTCAGTCTTCCTTTAACCATCCAGAGCACCTGTCGAACATGCTGTTACGGATTTTTACCTACGTTGTGGTCATCTGCTGCTTTAACGGTAATTATAAAAAATTTCTTGATTTCAAATTCTCTTTGGAATTGCAGCTTATTTCGCATTGAATTTAGTGAAGCGACTATTTCAATAGGGAATACATCGATGGGTTCATTCTATTGATGAGAAATTCGGAACATATTCAATTTCAAGCAACTTAAAACCTAAATGCCGGTTCATAGATACTATTAACAACGAATATAAGTCAGGATTAACGAAATAATTAGTGTCACAGCTTCGAAAAGTTCCGAAAAATATTGGGTGGACTGGCCGCCATCTATCACTCTTTTGCAGAACTACAAAATTAAACTGCCGGACACAAGTTGTTGAATTTGAGTTGAACTCTTTCCTAGCAACCGCATCGATCTCTTTTCAGAAGTTTACTTCGTAACTCCCCATTACATATCCACGTTCTTTTTCATTTGGTGTCTTCTTTCAAGAGTTACCGCTAGAACTAACAAAGCACGCACGTAAAGTGCGTGAAAACAGAACTCTGGAGCCGTGCGTTCCAAAGTTTGACGCCAATTTTCCCCTTAATTATAAATCGAGCAAACCCCTTCACGCCCATTTTCGCACTATTTTCAACGCGTAACGCGCCATTTTTACCATGAACGCCAAACGACGTAGAAGAACTTCTCACGCTAATTTCTCTCAACGAATAATTCGTGGCTATTCGTTTCTACAAAAAATCGGCCTCAATGACGCACGATGGACTGAAATCGAAAAAAAGTAGAAAAAATGATGAAAAAATCGAGATGGGAAGCTAAAACTTAGCAACAATATTCATAAAGGGTTGGTGACCAAAGAAAGTGATGTTAAATGCTGCGTTTATTCGCCATTGATTAGATACAGGCATGCAAACATGACGAAACTTTCTAACGAACGACGCGTCGTTTGCAAGCTTGCTAGGAAAATCTTACCTACTGAGGCTAATGAAATATTTCAATAGGAGTTAAAAATGGTGTCACCTTTAAAAAAAATAGTTTTTTAAAGCTCATTTCCAGAGATTTTGAACTGAGATTAGTTGCCGGAGCAGTACAAAATGGCGGACGCTGATTGAACACGATTTGGTACAGAAAGTGGAACAAAAATATTATTTATAAAATGTGTGCCGAGATATTCATGCTCGGAATTTATTGAATTGTAGTGAAACTATAACTAAGGGATAATAAACAATCCGCTTTCGACGTCGAAAGTTGCGCTAATTTTTTGAACAAGTGGCGGTGGCCACGCGCACACGGAGTTGGAAGCTCGCGACTAACTTAGTTAGCTCTTTCGAGGGATGCCGACGTTTCTTTCATCAAATTTTCGAAGTTTCGAGCTGTATCAGTAATGATCATCGATCTTCACAGGTCTTACAGCGATGCAATATTCTGCACTATGATCCGAAACAATGGGGAATTATGCAATATCTGCATGTTCTTCGCACATTTCCCAGAAACACTTCAAATTATCGACCTCTTACCTTACATAAACTTCGTTGTGTTTATTGAGGAATCTTGGAATATGTAATAGGATCAGAAAGAATTAATTTGCATCTTATGCGTATTGAAACCTGCTTTTATCACCCTGGGTCTTAACATGAGGGTTTATGGAGGTATTGGCAGGGATGCCGACTTACAAAAAATATTGGGGGGGCCCAAACCGGGAATCTTTCCCCGGGAAATTTTATAAGTAGTGAGTTTTAAGTTTTTTAAGCATTTTAGAAAACTCATATGATCAACCATAACATCCTGATAACTCGAGTCTCGATATCTGCACACTCCGGGGAAAATCGACAAGCATGACACATTTTTTCCTCACACCCATAACGAATTTTTCATTGAACTGGCTGTCAACATTTTTTAAATTTTGCTATAAAAATAGATACATTTTTGCAATAAAGTTTTATTTAAAATGATGAAAGTACAATTCATTACGTTAGCATGCACACAAGCCCAAATATAAATTTTCAAAGCACAGCGGCACATGACTTTGACGCCGACAGCAGAGTCTAGTATTGGAATTCACAGATTTAGAGTGAGAACATGCGGATGCAGAGGAAAGAGGGGAAGGGAATGGTGGGACGCGTTCGAGATGCGAGAGTGGAGGAGAATGGATAAGGTGAAGTAGACGCAGAGGAGGAGGAACGACGAAGTGCTGGACATGGTGGGCGTGGAGAGGCAGCCTCTAGATGAGATTTGGGGGAGAAAGAGTTTTTATAGAACGGGTAGTTTTCGGAGAAGGGATGTTGCAAATAGTGTCTGAGGGAAAAATTTACGGTAAGTGGGGCAGGAGGAGATATTTATTGATAGATCAAAAGGCCCTACTGGATAGTAAAAAGGGAAGGGGAATTAAGGAAGGCCAGCGTGATAGGCAAAAATCTTCATGCTAACCTAACTTCACCGGTGGAATACCTTTACTAATTTCAATTAACTGTTTTTCCTTCCTTAATTTCAATTACTCTCCGGTGGTCTTTCATGTAAGTCCTCATACTAATCACTGCGTTGCTATCCTTGAAAGTTGGCAAGAGAGAAAAACAGTGCAAAAAACAATATCTTTTGTAATGGCGACAAAGAAATGCCAAAATGGGAATCCATGAATTTTCTCGGATTGCTTAAGGTGATTTGCTTCCATTCTAAATGCAATTAAAAGCCTCAAGTAGTATTTACATTGAAATTTTAACAGGTAAACACATAAACAGGTGAAGAGGAAATGCAGTGAAATCATCTAAAATCAGGGAGAGTTGTTCGCCTAGCTATATACGGGAGAAAAATAAACTTAAAACGCTTTAACTTGAATTTGGCGTCGTGGCATAAAAATCTAACATTAATTATTGCTCATTTACTTCACTTAATTACTTAAGATTCTTCCTCTCCTACTTTACCATTTAATTGCTCATTTTTAGAATGATATACAGTTAAGTTCCCATTTATCTTATTTATTGCACCAATGTGGCCTTTAAGGTGTCAAAATACTGCTCTGAATAATATGATTAATAGCCTAGGTCTATTAATGATAATTTCAGAAGAGAAAAACACTGGAAAACGTGAAATCAGACGGCTCGATAACTTATTTAGTCGAAATCTCTCAATTTGTTTACCATTCTCCAATCAATGCTGGGAATTATATCATCCACACCGACTGATAACTCCACTTATTTCCCAGAGACTTGAATAAGAAAAGTAAATTCGGAACACTTGGATTAATTGCGTGATAAGCGGAGATAATTACTGGCGAATCAACCACTTGAGAATTATCTTCTGATTAAGCCCACCAAGATGTTTTTGAAGATATCTATAATGAAGACCGAATCCGTTTTACCTTCCGCAAGACCGAAGATGAGAAAATAAAAAAAGACATATTTCAAAATAGTTGCTTCCAATACTGTATATTAAATTACAACCTCAAGAAAGAACATTAAATATCAACCAACTATATAATTTAGATTTGAGGAAAAATAATTTAAATGGGAGCTAGGTTATTGTCAATTCCTCATCACCATACCGTTTGGATGGTAGTTAGTGGTGTGCGAGAGTCTCGTCTCGGCGGTCGAGACGAGACTTTCATTTCTCGGCATTGTCGGGACGAGACTCTCGGCGCGGCGAGAGTCTCGCCTGGGTCGAGAGTCTTGACGAGAGTCGAGGAGTCTCGCCCCTTCGAGATTTCTCGACACCCGTCGAGACTCCCGAGGAAGGCGAGAATTTCCGAAGAATACCGCACTCAGTCGATGATAGAGTTTACTGCGGTATCCCTTACGACTTTCATGGATTTATTCACATTATAAAAATATTTTATTTAGTTTTGTCGTATCTCGTCTCGTTCACCCCAAACATTAGAATGAGTGAATGAATGAGTGAGTGGTCGTTAAGAGGCTTTATAGTGTATAGATACATAGGTATATTAAAGGGTTACTGCAATGTTTCTTACTATAGCAATATAATAAAAAAGAAACATTCACTTGTAAATTAACAAAAAAGAAGAGATCATAGTCTCATTCTGTAGAATTTTATATATCTTTTTGCAATATTTATTTATGGTAACTAAGGTTCATAGTTAACTGTCAATTTTGGTTAGTTAAATAATAAAATATGCTTAAGTTGTCAATGTTAATCTTATATTACAACTATTTTTAGTTTTGGAAATATATAAGATGTCTTAAAATAATCTTTTTGTTAAATTATTTTCAATGTCTAAAATAGAAATAGTTTCATTGTTTCGAGGAGCCGGGAGTCTCTACGGGCGTCGAGAAATCTCGAAGGGGCGAGACTTCTCGACTCTCGTCAAGACACTCGACCCAGGCGAGACTCTCGCCGCGCCCAGAGTCTCGTCCCGACAATGCCGAGAAATGAAAGTCTCGTCTCGACCGTAGAGACTCTCGAATGGTCGAGCGTCTCGCACAGCCCCAATGGTGGTACGCCTGCCTGCCTGGTAGCACGCCTGATGGCGTGCTCTGCCTCGATAGCGGAACTTTAATGATAATAGTGTTAAATACATGGATTCATTTGTATGTGTGTTGGTCACATTAGTAATGTTTCGCATTTACACGATTTGTGTTCTTCTTTTGTTTGTTGTTATGTTGACTCGATTATTCGATGTTTGTATTGTTACTGTGATTGTATTTTGAATCTGTGAAAGTGGTGGAATAAAAAGGACAAGAATATTTTTACAGATTATGAGACTTAAGCGCTCGGAAGAAAGAAAGACAAGGAAGTAAAGCGAAAGAAAAAGTAACAAGTTTAAGCGAGTGACGCCGAAGCTGATGAATCGGAATGGCAGAGGACGAAGCAGTGCGAAAGTACTTGAAATTAGATAAAACGAATTATTTTTCGTGGTCGCTGACTACTAAATCAATACTGCGTCAAAGGGGATGCCGGGAAGCCATCTCCCCAGGGTATATGCAAGAAGGTGATGCCGATGAGACTGATACCTCCTCTCAACTCAACAAGCTCAAAACATTAATGTCAGACAATGGGGGTGAATATATTTCAAGAGAAATTAAAATATTCATGGAAGAAAATGGAATAGAGCACCATTTTTCCATACCGAGAACACCTCAGCAGAATGCTAGGGCTGAGCGACTTAATCTAACCTTGCTGAATATGGTGAGGTGTATGCTCATCAGATGGGGACTGCCCCTAAATTTCTGGGCTGAAGCGGTAGTTTACGCTGCATACCTAAGAAACAGATGCTGTACTCCTGTCCTAAAGGTAAAACCCCATTAGAAATGTAGAAAGGGAGGGAGATGACACTCAAGGACATAGAATGCATCAAAGTTTTTGGATGCGAAGCTTGGTCTGCACCGTTTACACTAAATCAACTCAACACATTAGAACCACGAGGAATTAAGAGTGTGTTTATCGGCCTTGAGTATGGCAAGAAACGTTACAAATTATACACAATTAAAGAAAACAAGATGATTGTCTCTCGGAATGCCATATTTTTTTAAAAGTTCTGTCCTTTAAAACAAATGAAATCTCCACAACAGCAAGAGGACACTAATTATCTGAGCATCTTCCTGGAAGGATTTGGTTTTGAATCAGAGGATGAAGATGAGGAAGACTGCGAAGGAAACAAAACAAGCTGCAACGATGACGATATAGGCACTATGGCAGATGTCAAATCAGTTTTAGGAGGACAAGATAATGATTTCCTTATCAATCATGACAGTGAAAACAATCATGAACCTCAGTCAGCACCAATGCTAAGAAGTTCCACCAGATATTGCAATAAGAGGTATGCATGTGACGGAAGGTGTTGTCCAGCGAAAACTGATGATCTTATTAAGGACCCAATTTCTGTAGAGGAAGCACTTAATGATCCAAAGAGCAAACACTGGGAAAAAGCCATGAATCAAGAATTTAAGAAATTTCAGGAGATCGGAGCGTGGGACATAGTGAAACGCCCATTGGACAACAATGTCGTGAGCTGCAAATGGATCTACAAAACCAAATATGACAATGATGGAAACATCTCCAGCTATAAAGCAAGGCTAGTGGCACGAGGGTTCACACAGAAGGAAGGTGAAGATTTTTTCAATACATACAGTCCAGTGGTTAATAGGATCACATTAAGATGTATGCTCGCCGCTGCTGCCGAGAATAATTGGGAAATACATCAAGTAGATGTCAATGTAGCTTATTTGAACAGTAAACTTAAAGAAGAGGTGTTCATGGAACAACCACCTCATTTTGAAGTAAAGGATCCTAACCATTATGTATGTAAACTAAAAAGGAGCATCTATGGTCTACATCAATCTGGCAAAAATTGGAATGAGGACCTTAACAAAACTATGGAAAGCATGAACTTGAAGAGACCAGGGTATGATCCTTGCTTGTACACATCAACAGATAAAACTCTCATAGTAGGAGTTTACGTGGATGAATGTTGTCTCACTGGAACAAAAGTGGCCATCAAACTTTATAAGAAGGGGTTTGGTGGAGCATACCCCGCTAACGACTTGGGATTGGTGAAGAACATTCTTTCCATGAGGGTTGCAAGGGATGATGATGGAGCTGTGTACCTGGATCAAGAAATGTACATTGAGGAAAGACTGAAACATTTCCACTTGGAAAAGGCTTCAGAAGTTATGGTCCAACTTTTATCGCCACAGGATCAAGAAAAGCAACATGCTGTCTGCCCATTCAACCCAAAATTATACAGAGAAGGAACTGGCTCTCTCTCTCAGGAACTCGAGACCTGACATAGCTTATGCTGTTAACAAACTTTGTCAGAGGAACCTAAACCCATCAAGAAAGGACTGGAATGAAGTAAAACACCTTCACAGATATATGAAAGGAACCAAAAATCTTAAATTAGTCTACAAGAGAAATGGTGGAGCAGTTAGCTGGAGGAGTAAGAAGCAGACATCGGGAGTCTGTCTACCATGGAAGCAGAGTACATAGCCCTAAGTGATGTGTCAAGGGAGGTCACCTGGATCTCTGGATTACTTGAAGACCTTGGGCTCAAACATCTGGTAGCAAAACCTATTACTATCCATGTGGACAACCAGGGAGCTATTGCGGTTGCTGAGAATTGCATTGTCTTCGAGAGGTGCAAACACATAGACATCAAGTATCATCATATTATAGCCCGGTCAAATTAGCCCAAAAAATAGGGGTGTCCTTGCATAAATTGCCAACAAGCTGAAAATTTGCATGAACCTTAAGGATACTACTCTAATGAAATCCTGAAAAGTCCCCATCGATCCCGCGTGTGCAAAAAATTTTATTCAAGGTCAAAGGTCACAAAAATGGGTTTTTTACATTTTTTGGCCAAACGGTTAGTTTTATGATAAAAATTGCTCAGACCAAGATTGTAGATCAACAAATTATCTACAAAATTGTCAGTTCAATTTTTTCTCTAAATGCATGACTACATTGTTGCCTTCTCCGAACATTATTGGACGCGTAACTCCCATATTGGTTGCTAGCTCTCCCCTGACCATCCGCTAGCAATCGGGGGAAAGGGTTTAGTTTTAAATATTCCCTCTTAGTGAAAGCATGTGGTCAGTGCTAGAACTATAAGTTAAAGTTTGTGCTATATTTAGTACTTAGCAAATTTCGGGCATGGCTTCATCTGCCTGCAAGTGAAATTCTGCTGCTCGTGGCTCAGATTGATGCAAGTGCTGAACGAAGTATTAAATTCATTAACTACCAAAAAAGCCAAAAATCATTGGCGAAGCATGTGCAATGTCGGAAAAACTACACTTGGAGTAATACTATTGCGTCAGTGGAAAGACATCATGAAGCCAGTACATCGAAAGTAAGTCCTCATCGTACAAGAATACACGTTAATGAATTAGCTTCTTGTTTTAACGGTGGCGGCGGGGTAACGTCCTCGGTTGCCAAGCAAGAGGTCGCGGGTTCGAGTCCCGCCAGGGTAGGTTTCCCATGTCCAGGGCATGGTTGTTCGTGTACGTGTAATTGTTAAATTTGTTGAATATCCCGATATAAAAATGGTCAATATGAGCTTATTCGGTGGTTTGAATACAAAATAAAGATAATTAAATTAAATTCCTTCTTTTGCGGCGATGAACGGAATGAAGAATAGAAAGGAAACGAGCTGAGAAGTAATGGCTTAGAATTTGTAAAGTTACTTCACTTTCATTCAAAGAATCTGTTCTGTGTACAGCTCATAATAATTCGTTCTCATAGTAATTTTAAAAAATTTCATCGCTCGCATGAAGTTTAAACATATTTTAGTAGCTGCTGAGGCTAGTTATCGTCATGGTTGCAGTTTCTTTTTTAAAACCGCCCACTGGAAGTAAAACTGGTGTCCCCGAGGTGAAGCATTGAACCTGGCTATGGAAGAAATATTTGCCTATACATCGAAAGTAGTGACGACTGTCAGTCAACACTGGAAGAATTAAAAACTGTTTGCAAATATGGTAATAAGGTTATTATCACTGATAAAACCGAAAAATTAACATTTATATGCTTCATTGATAATCATAATGATCGATTAAATCAAGAAAAGAAGAGTGACTTAAGATCCTTGAAACTGCGGCAGCCGAGATGATGTTCAATCGTTAGCCATTGATAATTCTAATTGTCCTCCACCTATTCGCACGTTTATAGGTATTAAAAATATATATTCCATGGTCATTGACACATGTTCTAGAGAAATTTATTTTAAAAGATAAACGGTTAAATTTAGAACATATGAAATCAGTATGTACAAATTTGTCCTAGTATTATGACTGCTGTTAGACCTCGGTCTTTCAAGTCCCAGCTAAAATTTGGTATTGCAGGTTTTTTCGTCAGCAGTTTGCCTGAAAACGACTCTTACAAATTTTTAATACTCCAATCGCTCACAGATGGCTTGGCTTGCTCCCCCTACTTTTGATCCTGGGTACGCCCTTGTCCAGAAGAATGGTGTTGGAAGTTAATTCGCAATGTACTGGAGCCAATCTATGCTCTACGCCCGTCTCCTCAACGCCTTCATTATTTATTTCGCAACTGCAAGGAAGGGTGTAGTTCAAAATTTAGTTGCAAAAAGTGGGCTTATTTTGTTCAACGGCAAGCATCACTTGTCAAGCCCAGTCGGGTTCAAACGTTGAACTTTCAATAGAAGAAGTACCGACATCAACGACGAAACAGATAATGTATCGCTGTTACAACAAGTTACATCGACCCACGGGAATGTAGAGGAAGAAGAAGATAAGAGTGGTAAGAGTAATAAATAAGGAGAAGCTCAATAAGACCTGATTTACGAGTAAAACAGACCGTGGAGTAGACCTACTGGGGAAACTTCGCTTATAAAAACGCACCTCATGCACTACCTCATAGGTAGCGAGGAAACGCGTGCATATTATGTAGAATAGTAAACCCTTTGTCCCAATTGTTGGCGGATGGTCAGGTGAGAGCTAGCAACCAATATGGGAGTTACGCGTCCAATAATGTTCGGAGAAGGCAACAATGTAGTCATGCATACTACGGAAAATACACTTCCAGTTAACTTTCGAATGGCTTTTTCTCAGAAACGGTAAATCTTAGAGAAAAAATTGAACTGACAATTTTGTAGATAATTTGTTGAGCTACAATCTTGGTCTGAGCAATTTTTATCATAAAACTAACCGTTTGGCCAAAAAATGTAAAAAAACCCATTTTTGTGACCTTTGACCTTGAATAAAATTTTTTTGCACACGCGGGATCGATGGGGACTTTTCAGGATTTCATTAGAGTGGTATCCTAAATGTTCATGCAAATGTTCAGCTTGTTGGCAATTTACGCAAGGGTCAATGTCTATTTTGACCTTATTAGGGAACAAATCAAAAATAATTTCATAATTCTGGTGCATGTTAATTCTAAGTCAAATCGTGCTGACATTTTTACTAAAGTTTTGAACTCTAAGTTGAACAAAGATTGGTGTCAAAGTCTAGGGCTTAAGTGAACTAAGACACTGATTATTTATTTGATTTTTTTTAATGTGACCAACAAGGGGAGGTGTTAAACAAATGGTTTCATTTGTATGTGTGTTGGTCACATTAGTAATGTTTCGCATTCACACGATTTGTGTTCTTCTGTTTTGTTGTTATGTTGACTTGATTATTCGATGTTTATATTGTTACTGTGATTGTATTTTGAGTCTTGAAAGTGGTGGAATAAAAAGGACAAAATATTTTAACAAATAGAACGTTCGATTTCACACTAGAAAGACAGTTTTATAGAAAAATCGAAAATATATTAACCTTAAAAGGCAAATTTCGTGAGATTCCAATTTATTAACATCCATAGCGGTAAATATCAGAGAATAAGCTTCAAACTAGAATTTAGTTTGACGGATAAACAACCAACCTAGATTTTCATTTTAAAAATCAATGAAATAATAATGCGTGTGGAAGAAAAATGAATTATGAAAAAATAAAATTTCCCCATTCAGCCATTCTCTCGTTAATATAAAATAAAAAAACGCGATAATACCGTGGCAGTTTCTGCATAGTTTAAGAGAAAACTTTGGCAGTTCCCGCAGAATTTATGAGAATTCCTAATGAATTTCTGTAGAGTTCTACGGTATTCCTTAGAATGCTTTGTAGAAATTCCTTTTCATAATGTCGTAGATGCACGGTTATTAAAAAATTTAATTCCATGTTCCTAATCAATGTTTCGAAAAAAATTAACCGCCATTGAAGACCTAAAGAACTGCCATTAGCTATGACATAGTATGTCCTCGGCAAATTTTTAAGTCATTTCCTTTGATCTCAGCTATTTTTGGGCAAGATGGTAATAATCATAGGACTTCATGGTCTTATTATAACGAAAGAATCGCCATAGTTTCCATTTTTCCTCTCAGAAAACGCAATTGCTGAAAAAAATAGAATAGCCGTGAAGTGCTCCGAGGATCATCTACCTCCCTCAAGAACCCGGTGGGGAAAATTGTTTTATTCAGATGGCGATGATGCTATACTTGAATCTTGATAAATGTAAAGAAAAATAATAGGTATCAGCTGACATCCTTAAGTCACAAGTAAGTGACAATAATCCATTATGAAGGACTCTAAAAAATCATGAAGTGAAGGCATACAGCTGTTTTTTTTGTCAATTTCGATCATAAGTCTCGCATTCTAATGAACTTCATGCAGTACGGCAATAATATGTCGATTAGTGATTATGCCTAGCAATTATCAGCTGTGTAAAATTTTAGTTTTTCTGTAGCAGATCTCATGATAAAATCCACAGCACGTAATTTTCCGAGAAAAACCTGCGAATTTACCTTAGACATCATTGAACTATAAAGCATACTTCGATACGTTTGTCCGGAATTCTTAAGTTTCCCACCATTATTTCGAGTAAAAATAATGTTGCAAGTGTGCATATTTATACTCATATCATCCGTGTAGAATGAAACTAGTCGTCAATTTATAGATATTCCTTTCCGGAACAGGTTGTACTGAAAGCAAGGTGGTACGGATTTTTTCTACAGTGTATGACCCCGTATTCTATAAAACTTTTGAAAAAGATCTTCGAATGCAATGTTCTACGGTAGAGATTAAAGGGAAATAGTCAAGGAGGGTGAGAGGATGGCTCTATGAGCCGTAAGTCGAATATTCCTTTTATTTCAATGTGACGAACTTCCTCTTTATCACGTCTGAACCAGTTGAGCTAAAACAATTTCATACGTTAAAAAATGAACTTGAAAGAAGAGATCGACATTCGGGAAATGAGATGGAAGTTTAGTTATGGACTGAGGGAGCAGATAGGGAGAGAAAGGTAAAATGGGATACCTTCCCCTGATTGGACAATCATCCCATTCCCAATCAAACATCCTTATCATCAAATGAACAATGGACGACACTCTGATCTCCATTAAGCTTCATGGTAAACACTGCTGGTAACCAGCTGGGATTTTCAGCTGGGATGTCTTCCTCTCCTTTTGTTTACACTTTGGGATGAAAAAAAGTGATTACGAATCAACGGTGAGAGTCACTCTGAATCGATACACCATCGATGTATTCAAACAGTTCATCGAGAGAAAAACGAGAACCCAGATGGACGAATCCTGGTATTAGTGCTAACGTCAGCGGCGGTAATCGTGCTAACATTCACAGCTTAATCCGCGGCCCATCGCGTTGATATATACCTATGAATTCAATTATTTTTAATGCATGCCGCTCAGCCGTTAAGTAATCTGATTTTCGTGGTCCTTTTCGATCAAGTTCGACGAGAAAAAAGGGAAATATGTGGAAGAAGTTGGGACAGTTGCTTTTTCCAAGGAGTTTCGCAGTTCTCGCATTCCTCGCCTCTGCACACTTTGAAACCAGGTGAGCTCGCTTTGAACACAAATCATCAACACACCTTTTTGCATGCCACAAATATAGTGTTGCAAGCTGAAAAACCGACCGGAAAAGTCTTGAAATTTTGGAGACGTGGAGCTGGCGATCTGATGGACGCATATGGTGAGGAACGAGGAGGTATATCGCAGGATAGGATAGGGAAGGGTAAAGGTCCACAACTCAGTGAAGACAGTGTGTGTATAGGTCATGTCATTCTGTAGCAAAAACGCGGTAAGACAAACAGATCTGCGCATGCGCGAGGTGAGACGGAGCAGCTCGCAGTCGCATATAGGCCTAAGGCCATGAAGGGAACCAAAAAATGATGATAGAGTTTCTTTGGGGGTGGGGGGAAATAACAGCAGAAAAAGTATTGCATTCAAAGAAGTCATAATCTAACACCATCCAACGGTTAGATTAAGTTATATCATTACATTTTTATGAATGCAATGCATTTTAAGGGGATTTCATTTTTTCAGGAAATTTTTCCTGCGATATGACACCAATGTCCATTGAGGCTGGGTGGGCAAGGGAGGAGAGCATGCTTTATTTGCACCAGCCTGCTTTACCAAAGCAGAAAAACGTGCAACTCGAAGATCACAGGAATGGATAACATTACCTAAGATCTTTTCCACGCCTAGATGAGAAAGATGTAGTCCATCCCGTGACATAAAATTTTCCTCAGGGTTAATAGATTTGACGATAAACTTTATCCAATTATTTATAGAAGTTTCCCGACATCTGGAGCATAGAAAAACGAATTAGAATTTAAGGACTAGCTGGTCCTAGAAATAGCATTCCTAGACGAAAATACATACCTTTTAGCCAACACTTCATAAAGCCGATTAATTTTTTCAACTTTCATATTCATCAAGGAAATTTTCCGAGAGTGATAAATGGAAAACACTCTGTACCCATTATGAACTCTCCTGAGTACAGAGGAAATGTGAATATTAATTTCAGGATTCATTTTTTTAAATTTCCTTTATCAAAACCTCAAGGTTTATTACTGTCTCATCTGGTGTGTTGCCTGAATATATAAAATTTTACTGATATCAATGAGTTAATGCTGGATACAAAATGTAATATGAACAAAGGTCTCTTATACAAGTCATACTCACCTCATATCAAATTGTTAGTACCATGGTGAATGATAGCATCATTAAAAAATGATGTTGCCAACACCATGGAATCATCGACCTCTTCCACTCTCATTCCAGTGACAGATATGACCGAAATGTCATAATTGGGGAAGAGGTGGTCATTCTTGGGAGCATGCTTGAGTTGGGAGTCACCGATGACAAGTAACCCAGGAGCCACTACTAAATTAAAGAATACTGAACAAAAAATGGAATGATTTAGTGTTTAGATGAATGATAAAGAACCGAACCTATTGCTGCTAGGAAGAATTTCAACACATAAAACAATCCACGCACAAAAATGATAATACCAGAAAATGCAACAATGAGAAAGAAACGGGAAGTCCTTGGACAGATCAGAATGTTATCTCCAACAGTAGTGTGGGATACATTAAATTATTCCGAGCATCTAACATTACCAAACTTACCAAGAGACCAAATAAGGTGGTCAGGGGCTCCGACAAAGGATGTCAAGCGCCTGACCAACAGAATAGAAAAATATTAATGCTGAATAATGAAGAACAAAACCAAGCATTGCTGCTAGCAGGAATTTCAGCACTTAAAAAAATCCACGCACACAAAAAAGAGCATTTACGGAATGAACATTCCCGGGAGACCGCTGAAGGTATACCGTGAATTTGCAAATAGGCTGGTTAACCAAATTTGCTCTACGCTATTTCTATACCTGCGAGAATTGCATACAGTTATATACCAAATCGAATGAAATTATAAAGATAAATTAAAGTGAAGAAACATCAACAACGTCATCGCAAATCTAACACACCAAACGCTGTAAACTATTACGAAAAAATACTTGTCTCAGTCGCAATTTTGCAATTTTTAAACATCAAGGTAGATATTTTTAAGAACAAAAATCTTGTGCGCCAAAGACCGAAATACGACAGTTCACGCCAACAAAAGCACCAAAGATACAAATATTACAATGAATATGCATCCCTACAAACAATTATGTTTTTCAAAATCTTACCCTTCAACTATATAAAAATATTACTGTTAAAAAATATGGCTTTACTTACCTTATAAAACGCAAATCAGAGCCTGTAAAATCGTATTCGGGCGGATAGACACCACGAGTGAAGCGGATGTGACGTGTGTGAAAAAACTCCTCAAGTTGTCGATAAGGGGACAGTAAAGCCCGCATTTTACAACTCATTCTGTTTTAGTTTCTAATATCGCAATAAGCGGCGCTCCTGGGGACGGGAATCCCGCGTTTAGTAACTCCTTTGGTTTTGGTTCCCAATGTGGCCATAGGGGCGCTGTCCCATAGGGAAATGTGGCAAAACAGTGGCGTAAACCCACGAAAAATTATATGCATTAGTATAAGATATGTAACTAAAATAAAACTGTTTTTTCAAGGAAATAATCTCATAAACTAATAAAGCGCTGTTATAATTTTCGTAAAATGTTGGTTTCATTTACTTTTTTTTCATGCTAAAATGTCACAACTTGGCTTACCCCCTCCTAAACCACGACTTGCCCCCTTAGTAATGATCCTGGGTAAACCCTTGATTGAAATAGATAACTTTATTGTGCTAGTTGAAAGCCGGAGTATAATATGCGACATTACTTCGACGGAGCATCACAACCAAGATTCGATTAACCAATGCTAGGCTAAAAATAAGCGAGTAATTATTCGTTTTTTTCGGCAAGTTGTATGAAGTTTTTTGAAGTTTTCCCGCCATGTTTTTGTGCTTTGCCTGAGACCACCACACACGAGTGCGATATTTGTGTCTCCGACGAAAGGTCTTTCTGCAAAACGTTTTCTAAATGTCTGACCAGTGTGCGGCTGGCCAAAGGGCGTCCATAATCACTGGCCACTGGTTTAAGGGGTCGGTATCCAGTACAAAGGACGGCGTTGAAGGGTTAAAATTGACATTATAGGCTTTAACAACATTAATCATTACACAAGAGGACAACCTATCCAATACTGTACCACTAGCATGTAAATCTTGTCATCAGGAGCAGTCTTTGCCGAGGGAGGGGAGAGGGTTGAGGGGAAGTCTCTAGTAAGTGGTGCGGGCCGTACCTCAGCGGCGCCGCGGTGCGGGGAGGCGCCCTGGGGGGGACTGCATTAAGACGGACGATATCCCCTAAACGCTTAGAGATAGGTCAAAACAAACAGAAAATTGGCCCTAAAGGGCTTTACTTTTACGTTTTACATAGGAATAGCACTTTTTCAACTCCAAAAAACTCAATTAAGGGTCCTTAGTACTTAGGGCCCTTGGGGCACAAGTTGCCGTTATTTTAAAGTAACCAAATTATAACACGTGAATATAAACCTCATTTGGATCATTTTGAGACCAGGAAAACATAACTTTTCGAAATTCTGAAAAATAAGGGCCGGCCTACTGGCCAGACAAAAGTTGAGGGGTCGGGTTGTGAGCACACTGTTCGGTAACCCCTGCACTCAATATATGTTGATCACGTGACGTGGGAAATTTACAGAGCGTGGCGGGAAAAATCAACGCAAAGCTCATTGGCGTCTGAAAGCGGCCAACACATGTACTACATCAAGACGTCCGTTTTCCAAACTTTTTATTAATGCTTCCACACAACCGGGAATTTTCGAACAACATGCCCCCTGTACCGGAGAAATTAAATGGCATGCGTCGCAGTAATGCAACGCATAAAATACCAAACTAAGTATTCTCCCTCAAATTTTCCCTACCATGCTTTCGCTCGCGTCCCAGATGAAATGGATTGTAGGTTCTCTCGTTGGGATATCTGTGAACACAGCCGACATTTTGGTCTACTTGAGCCAAGCTTTAAATGCTTCATAAATTCTATAACCGGACTTATAGAATAAAATAAAATAACTTTGTTTTATTCCACACTTTAAATATAATAAAATGTGGAATAAAACAAAGTTATTTTGTTTTATTCTATAATGAAGCAATTCCACAGAGTAACGCCTGAGACTGTGTCTTATATCTATAACCTGACATTAAATTCCAAAAATTAAATTTGTTGGAAAGTAACTTGGTAGAAATGGACTCCATGAATGAGTAAATAGCAGAGGAATAATGTTATTTCTAGCATTTGTTTTCTGCTTTTATCGAAAAAGAAGATTTGATTTTGGAAAAACTCATGGATACTAATAGCCTGATGCATTTCCGCATAAATTTTAGCCATTATATATTTATTTTTGGATCAACGTCCTGTTAAAACAGTAGATTTTTTTCTAGAACAAATCCGATCTTTGATGATGATCTTTGATGATTTTCTTTTTCAAATCGGGCACATATACTGTCGCATAAGAGTCCTTTCTTGTTTCTAAATGGTTTCCTGCCAAGCATTTATTGCCAATTATTCAACTTTCTTCCTTTTATTTTCTTTCTACGTAGTCTGATCCACCGGTGCATCTTCAATGCACATTTCGGTTAAGTGCCGATCATCTAAGAATATTCCTCTAAGGGGTGTGAAGGTGAAATATTCTGCTATAGTTCATGATGAAATTGTTAAAATATTCACTCGGCCAGTGGCGCCGACTCCATGGGGTCTGAGGGGGCCCAAACCCCCTCAAAAATTCGTTATGGGTGTGAGGAAAAAATGTGTCAGGATAGTCGATTTTCCCCGGAGTCTCCAGATATCGAGATTCGAGTTATCACGATTTAATGTTAATCAGATGACTCCTCTAAAAAGCTTAAAAAAACTTAAAACTCACTGCATATAAAATTTCCCGGGACAAGATCCCCGGTTTTGCCCCTCCCCCCAATATTTTATGTAAGTCGGCATCCCTGCATTCGGCGGATTACTGAATAAATCTTTTGCAAAGGGAATGGCAAGATTCGACCAGTCACTATTCACGGGACAATATTGAAACTCCTTCCCACCTCATTGTTACGCATTTTTATCTGCAAGATGTTGGTTCGTAACTAAATATTAGGAACTTAAAACGACCAAAATCTACACGAGATGAAACGATGTGACACTTAGATGAGCAAATTAACAAAGATGTATCATTACCGCAAACGTGACAGCAAAATTCCCAGGCATAAATAAGTAGGTTGTTACAACAGATATCAATTTTAAAATGAAAAGTAAATGTGCAGCAGAGAACACCAACGGTATACTATTTCTTTGGCTTGGAAATTTCTTCAGTACCTTGATGATAAGACTACATTTATCTACGTGTAATATGCTTCTGTCTGAAAATTGACGCGCAAGCCCAAAATTCTATTCGCCCAATCATTTGCTCATCGTCTCGAATGAAATAGATACACGGACGCCCTAAAATTCTATATCGAAAAGTCAGTGTTTGTGCGGCTAGCACCTCTGCTTTCGCTCAGTTCTGCCGAGCATCGAAGATTTTGCCCTTGAAGTGTGTGGGGGGGGGGTGGGGGAGGGAGGGGCCGAGATATATCGCACGTGTATCTACTAGAGACGGGCTATGAAGTGGGGCTGGACAACGCGAAAAATTCGGTCAAAATTCACTCAATAGTCAAGTGCCCGAATGACAATGCAACGAAGGAGTTTAATTTCATCAGATAAAAAAGCGATCGTGAATTCAGTATTCATGCGACATCCTCTGCACCTCTCATTGGATTATGCGAAGTGTTTAGGGTTATAAAAATATCCAAATCGTGTGTGTAAAACCCTTAAATCCGTCAACGTGATTAAATTCATGGAAACAATGGCCCATTGCATTACACTTCCAACGCCACACCGGCGGAAACTTTGTGGTCTCTAGCGATTTCTATGTCCACAACGTCGACCGCGTTGACGGATGTCCTAACGAGGGTGAACTCCTTCCTAGTGTAAGACTTAGGCGAAACATGCTTCGGAAAAATTCTTACTTAGTTGGGGCTTCTACGCGTTGTCTTACTGGGTGGCTTAAGATTGATTTTCCTTGGTACGTGTGGCAATGGGGCATGTATTTCGAAAATTTACAGTGGTATGAGAACTTTTAAAGGAGAGAATCTTGGAAAATGGATGTTTCAAATAGTTCCCGAGATTTCCGCATTAAGACGCCAAAGGGCTTTGCGTTCATTTTTTGAAGCGAACACAAACACTGCCTTTACAGCGGAGACGTCACTTCAAGCGTCACTTCGGAACACATTATGGGTGAAGGTCAGAGGCCCATTCGACCCGAAGCACTAAACCTGCTTCGAAATGGACGCATTAGATCAGAGAAGTCATTGTGCTAAGTGCAGAGATGCGGCATTACTCGATGAGATGTGATTCCTACTTACATGTTTCCC